>NW_008342018.1:3182803-3198681 GCF_000622305.1 Nannospalax galili | reverse complement strand
TTCTCATTTTATCACACCTGAAAGTTAATTTGATTCTCATAAAGACACTTAAATATCAGTATCCATAGATTTATCACACATCTAAGAATCCCAAAGAGTGGAAAGATAAGTCACATTTGCAGTGATAGGCAGGCCTAAGTTCCCTAAACAACTGTATTAGTTACTTTTCTGTTGTTATGATAGAAACACCATGACCAAGGGAACTTATTAAAAAAGAGCTTATTTAGCTTACGGTTCCAAAGGGGAAAGATTCCATCATGGCAGGGAGGCATGGTGGCAGAGGAGGCTGGAGTACTAAAGGAAGCTAAGCTCTCACATCTTCAAGCAGGCATAGGACACTCGAGAGCAATTCAAGTTGGGTAAGCCTTAAGAACTCTTTCAGCCACCTTAAGTGATGTGCTTCCTACAGCATGGCCATATGTTCTAAGACATCCTAAAACACTGACACCAACTAGAGACAAAATGTCCAAATACTCGAAACATTTGGGGGACATTCTCATTCAAAAAATCACATTCCACTTCCTGGTCCCCATAAGTTCATGACCAAACAAAATGAAAAATGCATTTAGTTCAACCTTGGAAGTCCCTATAAACTCTACAAATCCCAGTAATATTCAAAAGTCCCAAATCTCTTCTGAGATTCTGGGTAATCTCTTAACTATAAGTCACTGTGAAATTAAAAGACAAATTACATACTCACAACATATAGTGGAACCAAATACACATTCCCATTCCAAAAAGGAGGAATAAAGACATAGTGAGGAAATACAGGACCAAAACAAAACCAAAAATCATCAGGGTAAACACCAAATGCAGCAGCTCCACATCCATCTTGTGGGACTTTACTGCCAAAGGGCTTAGATGGCTCAGCCATACCAGCTTTGCTGTGTGAAGCATGCTGCTCTTGCTTCAGCTGGTACCACTGCCTGGATGCAGCTCTTTACAGCAGATGTCTCACAGATCTGGCATACAAATATCTTCTTAGGGTCTCCATTGCCAACTAGGCTTCACCTTCACAGCTTCATGCAATGACCTATTTGGGCCTTCTTTATGCAGAGGCACGCATGCTTCACCATGCCTTGCTCAGTGGCTCTCTGAAACTGAAGGACGCACTGTTGACCTCTTCATTCTTGCATCATTCATGACCCTAAAGTGAGCACGAGGTGAAGGACACTCTCAAGTTTGCCTGCAAGTTTGTGATGGACCCCAGCCTGCTTTATCCATTTTAGAAGCTTTTCTTTTCAGTGACATCCCCTGAAGCATTTTTCTTTCTCAAGTTGGAGGCTTAGCTGGGTGTGGTCTTGCCCTAGGGGCACTCTCTCCATTGTTTGAGTACAAATCTCTGGGCCTCTTCTTAATCACTCTAATCTCCTTATTAAAGGGAGCCTCTCCTTCAGCAGAGGTCTAGGCTCTAACATTATCTTCCTAGTGCTCTTTTTCAATCCAAACTGTACATTCTTTATTTTTTTCTGCCCCATTTGCTCTTTTTCACTGCAGATTTGCATAATATTCGCCATTAATAGCCATGCCCTTGTTTCTACATTAGGCTGTCTTGAAATTTCTTCTACCAGAGAAATGAGTCCATTACTTTTCAAATTAGCCTCAGGGAAGCTTTTTACCTGTGGGAAGACTCCAGCCAGCTCTTTGCAAAAATATCCCAGTTGCTGCTTAAGCCCTTATTTCCCTGTGGAACTAGAGTGTTCTCAGCACTACTTTCTTCAAGGCACCTGTTAAGACCTGTTAAGGTCTGTGTACAGCAGTCAATCACTTTTTTAGACCCAACTTCTGAAGACTTCTGCATTCTTCCAAAACCCTTATGGTCAGGTTCTTCACAGACAATACACCACTTCTGGTACCAATTACATTATTAGTCACTTTTCTGTTGCTGTGGTAGAAACATCATGACAAATGGGATGGATAAAACAAAGAGTTTACTTAGCTTAGGGCTCCAAAGGTACAAGGACCTTCATGGTGGGGTGGCACAGTGGCAGAGGAGGCTGGAGCAAAAATTGTAGCTAAGCTCTTACATCTTCAAGCAGGTATGGGAAACCAGAGAGTGGCTCAATATCCAGTAAGTCTTAAGAACTCTCAAAGCCTGCCCCCAGTGACATGTTTCCTACTGTATGGCACCACCTTCGCCTTCTAAACCTCCCAGAACAGCACCACCAACTGGAGACAAAATCCTCAAATACTTGGAGCCTATGGGGGACATTCTCATTCAAAGCATTACAATAATGACAGGGAATTTCAAAAATAGAAGAGGATAAGTTTGGGTCTGTCACTACCCTCTGACTCTAGACCAGAAGAAAATTACTTATGTGGCTCTAAATACAAGTGAGAAAACAGGAAATAGAGAAGTGGGCAAGATAGTTAAGATCTTGTCTAGTGATGTGTACGCATACAAATTCTAGACATTCTTAGATTACATGAACAAAAAAATAATTGACACAATAAATTCAACATTTTTTAAGTGAATGAGATTATAACATGACATTCTACCTACTTGGAAGTGATTTTAATCCTTTCATGACTAATTGGTTTCTACCAGGTACATGGCTCAAAACCATGTTCAGCAGTTCCTGATTAAAAACCTTTAATAATCTATTCACCATCTCTACATTTCAAGTTCTTCTTCTATGATGCAGAGATAATAGCATTAACTCAAGTCTAATCGGTGTATTATAGTGGGAAATGAATTAATAGAGGTAGAGTTTAGTCAAGTGCTTGAGCTGACATGGGTATCAGTTCAACTGAATTTAATGATTGGTTTATTATTTTTTCTAAATGATACATATTATGTTCACTAACACCAGTGATAACAGAGTCTGTTTGTATGCTATGACAACATTCTTTATGACGTATACAACAGAGATTTATTAACCTGTAGTCTAGGAAGTCCAACTCTGAAGAGTTATATCTGGGACCTTCTTGTTTAGCAGAATTAAGAAGGGAGGAAGTCCATGACATAAGAATGGAAGAAGGGAATTGGATTCACTTTTCAGCAAGATCGATCTCTCTCTCTCTCTCTCTCTCTCTCTCTCTCTCTCTCTCCCTCCCTCCCTCTCATGCTTTCCACAGTGTAGAAACCTTAATGTAATTACCTCTTGAGGGTTGTACTTATCAACACAGTTTCCCTAGAGGCTATGTCTCCAGCATAATAACATGCGGGTACACAGTATAACCATTATATTTTCTTCTTGGCCTTGTAATTACATTCTTCTAGCATGCAAATATATATGATTTCCACACCAATATATGCCATACATTTAACCTGTTCCAGCATTGATTTTAAGTTCACAGGCCATTTCCACTAAATTAGGTGTGAGTGAGATTCAAAATATGATTCATCTCAAAGTAAAATAGTAAAATTCCCTTCATAAAACCAACTGAGAAGGTAACATTGAGTTTTGGTTTCTTTCAGGGGACGACCTTAAACTCCTGACCCTTCTGCCTCCACTGCATCTACTGAATTCTGGGATTATAGGCATGCATTAACACACACAGTTTTGTGAGGTGCTGTGGAGTATACCCAGAGATTTTTCTGGGGTAAACAAATACTCTAATACCTGTTCTATAGCTCCAACCCAAACTTGAGGTTAAAGCTACAGAACATTCTTGTTTGAATGCATAAACCATATCCTGATCACACTGTGATTGGAGGTACACAATCTTTCCCTATACCTTACCTGGGCCCAGTTCATCTAGTACTTCTTAAATGCTGGAGTCTTTTGCTTACATTTTTTCACAAGCTAAAGTTGTCCAGTAAGGTTGTTGTCTAATATTATCATTGCTATGGGATTATTTATGTGTCTCTGTCCCTGTCATAAGACTCTCTCTAAGGCCCTACCCTTTATATGAAGTACTTTAATATCTATACAGTGATCTCTACTGCCCTATAGATTGTGCACTCTATGTATTTATAAAATCAATTCTACGTGACCATCACCAAAGTTTGACATGGCCCTGTGTGGTGGTATGAGACTCCTTTTGGATTGATTGAGTCATGGATGGAGTGGCTATTAAGTATTCCACCAGAATGCTGGAGAGGAGTTGGGAGTTGGGAGCACCAATGCAAAATTTTGACAGGTTTCTTTCCAAAATTCTTTCTCTTAAAACACCAACTGGCAGAAAGTTTTCTGTAATGTCTTTGGAGTCATACTCCTCTCATAGTGATCAAGACATCTGGTTTTTTGTTTGTTTGTTTGTTTTGTTTTGTTTTGATTTTAACCTGTGCTAATATCCTCAGCAAATGTTTATTGGTTCACACCTGTGGTGGTTTTATGAGCTCTGTCCCCAAAGCCTCCAGTATTTGAATGCTTTGTCCCCAGTTGTTAGCGCTACTTGAGAGGACATAGACCCTTTAGGAGGTGCAGCCTTGCTGCAGGAAGCATATCAGTAGGGACAGGCTTTTAGAGTTCATAGCCTCACCCCACTTTCTCTTCTCCCGCTCTGTTTTATGTTTGCTGTCAAAGATGTGAGGGCTTAGCTCCCTGCTCCTGCTGCCACCATGACTGCTGTTTGCTGCCACACCTCCCTACTATTGTAGACCTCCCTCTGGAAATGTAAGTTCAAATAAGCACTTCCCAAAGTCACTTTTAGACATGGTGTTTTATCATAGCAACAGAAAAGCAATTAATACAACACCTTTGGATATTCTCTTAAAGATGACTTTTCATTTTCAACATGTTCTGCCTATATTTTCTTCTAAATTTCTACTTTCTTCCTTATAGTTATGCAGTAGGTCTTTATAAAATGTTTCTCTTCACACATCTTACTGCTTATATTTGGGGTTAAATAGGACTGGAGTTACCTCAATATTTTAGACTTTTCTTCCACAAGATAGTCTAATTAATTATTCCTTAATTCTGTGCTCCACCAAAATCTCAGTACGTAGACATATATGCTCCGTTCTCTTTGTAACTCAGTCTGAATGGTGATCTCTACACCAATTTTTAACGCCTCATTCCTCATGCCTGTCTTGGACCTCACTGAAAGTGTCTGTACCATCTATATTTCTAATATCATGATTACAGTCACAGAACACCTCAGCAGCTTCAGCCCTCCCCATAGTTCTCACCTTTTGTACCCTCAGCAAAGTTGCTGTAATTGCTCCATCATGGATTTTTGACCCTTGTTTTTCCAGACTTCTAGCTTGTATTCATTACCCATTTCCAGAGCTGCTGAGATTGCCAAATGTCTGTTTCCACAACAATCACACTTCTTACCAGGGATCTGTGTTAGTCGATTTTTTTAGAGCAGAATAATTTAGTTGAACCAATGTGTAATCAGTAGAAATTCATAAGGCATGCAGTTCTGGAAGATCGGAAGCCAGAGATCGCAAGGGAGCATGTAGTGAGGTCCTCTCTGTATCTTGTCTCCTGGTGAAGACAGAAGAGCAAAAGTGCTTGCATACCTGAGAGACAAAGAAGCCAAAATTATTCTTCCACGATATCTAACCCACACCACAATATCCTTGATCTAATCATGAACATTTGCTATCTAATCACTTAATTAACAGTCCCAACCCTGCTCACTGTTTTCCTAAAGATTGAAATTCTAACACATGAACTTGGTATGATACACTAAAAGCAGACCACATGACATCAATAATAGCAGTAACTGTAGAAAACCATGAAAATCATTAAAGTTATAAAACGTGCTCATGCAATTCATTTGGAACTTCAGATAATTTTAGTCTTTCTACAACTTAAATAAATTGACTCTCAGGCTAAATAAAAATCAAAATTTTAAAAGTGGAAAAGGTAACTAGAAATATAATCTATCATTTATGATTTAAAGTGAGATATGATCTATAAAAACTATCCATGCGTGGCCATAGGCTTACTGTCAGCAGGACTGAATGCTAGTTTCTATTTGAACTATCATTTGAAAGTCAGTGAAACCATAGCTTTGGTATTTATAAGTGATACAAAGCTTAATAAAGTTTGGCTGTGTGAGCACACATATTGGCTTCTGATTTAACATCACATTTGCAAGTGTATGTGCCCAGTACATTCAGTTACGGTTTGGAGCATGTACCACAGAAAAATATTCTGGCTTGAGTTTACTGCTTTGCCAAAAGACATTATATTCCTTTTTGATTTTCAATAGAGTATATTATTTTTGGTACCATTTCAAGTAGCAAACAACTTGAAACTTTGGATTCATATACATATCATGTTATTGAGGTAAGGAGACACGTTTTTGATACATATTCTAACATTTAGTTAGTTCCTATGCCAGTGGCATTTTCCTATATGGTCCTCCCATTCAAATTCTCACTTGTCTATAGACTCGCAGTTTTAAGCTAGAGCGAAGTTTCCAGTTGACTTACAGAACTATGATTGAATAGCTATAATTTAACATATGTAAAATTCATTTAAATATATTTCACATTTCAAAAACTTATTTGCATTTCTTTATAATGTGCATTTTAAAATCAAAAGGTAATTGTTAAATTGAGAACTAAGGGTTTAGCTTACAATAAGATCTTAAATGTGTACAGATCTATATTATATAACAAACATAGTGTTGCCCTTGGTAGTGATATAGGTAATAAAATAAAGAGAATTAAGAATAGTTCTTCAATTTGATAAGCTATGAAATTTAATATTTCTTATTCACTACAATTTTATTTTAAATGAGCTTTATTAGAAACAAATATTTATACTTTGTTATTCATGAATAAAAGCATCTTGATTTTTTTATTTTTACTTTTTTGAGAATTTCATATATGAATACACTGTTTTACAACATTTTAAAGATTTGCTCTTTCCACTCAGTGTCTGCCATGTCTTCCCTAAATCTTCTTAAATTCCCGGCATCATCTCCTGTGAATATACATATAAAGTCCAAATCAGTATTGTCTGCATGTATATGTGTTTAGGGCTGACTACTTAATCTCAGATAACCTATTACAGAGTCTGGCCCTGGAGAAAACATGCTCTTTGTCCATCAGCAGCCACTTGAATGCCTGTAGCTCCTCATCTAGGAGTGGGACCTTGTGAAGTTTCCCCATCCATGTTGCATGTCAGCTGGTCATGTCATTGTGCCAGTCTTGTGAAAGCAACCATATTGTTGAGATTTCATGATTACAGCTTCCCTGTCATGTCTAGGAGACACTATGTCATAACAGGTATTCTGGATTTCTGGGTCCTACATTATTCTGCTCTCTCTTCTGTGAGGTTTCCTGACCCTTAGGTGTAGGGATTCCATTGTTGTTTTATCAGTTTTAGCTGGATACTCCAATGTCACATATTTCCTGCATTTTGACCAGTTCTGGAACTCTGTAATAGACTCTGCTGGAAAAATAATTTTTTTTTGATAAGGAGTGAGAGCTATACTGATTGTGTGTATAAAAGTGAAAAAATAGAATACAAATGGAAAGTACAGATGGGAAATATTTTGATTTAGGGAAATGGCAGTACTGGTTTTCCTCTGTGATCTATGGCCTCTCCAAACACAAGTTCTTGACTAGGTTTATAGTACCAGATGTGAGTTCTCTCCTATTAGGCTGACTTTTAAGTCCAATTAGACAACTGTTGATTAACACCAAGTTATTTATGCCACTATCGAACCACTGCGGATGTCTTGCATGGTCAAGGATTATTTAACTCAATATTTTCTTATATAGTTCAATAATTAAAAAAAATACTGACATACAAGCTTACAAAATGATTCAAAATATGGAAAAATTAAACTTACATTCCAGGTGGAATAAATGTTTCTTCTGTGCACTATATTGTACTTATAGGATAATAATTAAATAAAAACATTATACTATATTCTAACATTAAAAGTACATGATATATGATATATTTAAAAGGAAAATAAAACTCAGTTACCATCTGGGAGTCTTTAATAAGAATAATTGTCTGAAAATATAAAATCACAAGTTTTTCAAATTATCTCACTGAAATACATGCAACACAAAGTTGATATGTATAGACATAGACATATTACTAAAACACTTTCATATTAGCAAGAAATATGCAAATAAAGACATTACTGTTTAAAAATATGGGGCAGCATAACAAATTTTTAATATAACCTTGTCATGTCATTTGTATATATGTATATATATGTATATTCATATAAATGTAAGCATGTATTTTCATATATATATATATGAAATTTGTGGTTGAGAAAAGAAGTTTTGTCCCTGGGCAGGATGGACCAAGAAGAAAATCGATGAACACAGTCCAACCTTTAATGGTACGTGTTCTCGAGGGGTCTCTCTCTCAATTTTACTCTGGTCAGGATGGACAAGGAAGGAAATCAATCAACCCAGCCCAAGCTAACAACGTGTATGCTTGAGGGATCTCACTCCTAATTCATGGTACTTTCCACATTTCTGCTTTAAGGTTCATGCTGTATTCTTACCTTCATGCAAAACAATATAGCTCATAAATATTAATCTAGGAATTATATTGATAAGTATTTTGGGGAAAAATTAAATTTGTAATGAAATATTGTAAATGTATAAAATTGTAAAAATCTTTTCCTCTTAACAACTAAATTTTAAAAGAGAAAAATCCTTCCAATAAACCTTCACTAAGTGTATTCTTCTTCTATACAAAGACACATAAAATTCTGAATTTGTTTCTTTCTATACTTGTATAATTTTATTTATTTTGTACATATGATGATTTTATTAAGAATGTCCCCCATAGGCTCCAAGTAATGGAATATTTTGTCCCAGTTGGTGGTGCTGTTTTGGGAGGTCTTAGAAGGTGTGGCCATGCTGGAGGAAGTAAGTGACTGGGGACAGGCTCAGAGACTTCTTAAGCCTTTCCAGGTTTTCAGTCCCTCTGTTTCCCCTGCTTGCTTGAATATATGAGTGTTCCTCTTTCTTCTCTAGCCACCTCTTGCCACTATACCTCTCTTCCGTGAGGGATTCTGATTCCTCTGGAAGTGTAAGCTCAAATAAACTGTTCCTTTAGGTTTCCTTGGTTATAGTGTTTTCTCACAGCAACAAAAAACTAATACAGTATTATGAGTGTTTTGCCTACATATTCATATAAGTGCTACATGAAGGCCGGGAGAAGGTATTGGATCCCATAAACTAGCGTTAAGAACATGTGTGTTAGTTCCCATGTGCATGCTGGTAACCCAATCAGAATCCTGTAGAAAAGCAGTCAGTGCTATTAACCACTGAGCAATCTCTCCAGCTCTTAAATTTGTATAATTCTTTATATTTATTATATACAAATGCACTCAGAAACGTGATAAATTAAAACAAAATAAATATAAATGAATCTTAAAGGCAATGATATAATAGAATTTACTTCATGAAAAATTAGGCAATATGTGTAATAGAAAATATGTAAAGAATGACTCAGCTTTTAATGTACAAATCAGGATTTTATGATTCCCTATTTCTCTTCACGTCTTCTACATTTTGACGTACTTTACCTCATACTTGCAGTGGGTAGAATCATCAAAACTAGTAGCTTCAGTGATCTTCCTAACAGCTGCATGTATATCACGTCCCTCAGACAATTTTGTTTTCTTGTCATTTTCTCACTTCTAACATTTCCAGACAGCATCTGAGAAGGTGGCTTATCAAGATGCATGCTAATTCTAAAGTTCGTGACTCCTCCAGAGCTGTTCATTCTCTGGATTTTCTATTGATATTTTATCACACTCTGGAAAGAATATGTTTAAGCCCTCATATCATCTTCATTCATTTCTTGTTGTTCACCGCAATGAATTAATTAATAACTGCTTATTTATTCTTGGAATTTATTTAAATAAGTCTATTACATTCTGAAATATATGAAATAAGTGTATAAAATGTATATGAAGAATCTCTTGCTAATTCACCCACTCTCCCATTGTGGGAGTAATGAGAATGCCAGTTTGGAATAGACAAGTGGATACAGACACCTCACCAGCAATAGGATGACTGAGTATGTTTACTTTCATCACCTGTCTTCACTGTGACATGACCTTCACCTTTAGAAGCAGTAAACAAATACCACATATTTCCAAGAATTGTTGTTTGACTGAGGTATCATAAATTGTTAGAGGAAAAATTCCGTAGTAAATGTGATGTAGAATAAACATTATATTCAGCTTAAACTTAAAACTAGACAAAAATAAAGTTATAAAATGACTACATGTAATAAAATAGGTTTCTGGCAATTGTATTGATTTAAAATTAGACAAGAAAATTTGATATTTCATAGTTCCTATAATTTGAAATGCTGTTTGGATATTTAGTAAAATTTTCTCTATATTCCATAATGGCTTGAGAATCCATGATTTTGAGTGACCTGGAGTTTTCTGGGATGAGATTCTTATGTTTCACCAAAGGATGATTTGACTCTGTTTCATTCATAAACAAAAACAGGAAAGGTGTAGTCAATACCAAACTCAAAGCATCAGAAACAATGAAATGTTATTGCCCATTTCCAACAGTTTATGCTAGGAATGGATAAACTAATAATACAAATATCCTGTCATAAATTAGTAGACTAGTGATACTAAAGTACTTTCATTACACATTCAGAATAATTATTGTAGGTCTAATGATATGGTTAATCCAGAAATGATTCTGATCATGAATTCTGATGACCTGTAATAGATCCCATGAATCTACTGATAGGAGAGAAATGACTCTGGAAAGTTGTCTTCTCACATCCACCTGGATGTCGTGGTAGACACATGCATAAGCACAAGCACAAATATAGAACCACACGCTAAATAAATTAATAAATGTGATAAAATATTTTAAAAATATTAATTATTGGTACCATCATATGTCTCCATATTAGATAAACAACACAATAAGATTAGGAAAGAAATGTACCTTCATGAGCATGACCCACAAATCTCTTATTGAAGTATTAGAATTAAAATATTAAAATATTCTCCTATTTTAAATTGTGCAAATTCATAATATAATATGGGAAGTTCATAATTATATTCAGTGTGTAATAATCCCAGACATACACTTAACATTACTTCTCCCATAATATTTTAAAATACTTGACTAACATATTTATAATATTAACATATTTTTGATAAAATATTTATGGAAATATGTATTTATGGGCTGCAATATTATCTTTCATTGCATATAGTATGTACTGATCACATCAAGATATTTAATGGCTCCAATTCTTAATTTTTTTGAGAATTTCATATTTGTATTCATTCTATTTATATCATTTTCACCCCTCCTCCTAAGTCCTCCAACTCTTCCCACATTCTCACCACCGTCTTTCAATTTCATGACCGTTTATTTAATTAGTATGGTTAAAAACATAATCATATATGTATTCACACAATCTACTGTGTCTATTTAGTGGTGCTAACATGTGCATGTGTTTGGGACTGAGTAGCTGGGATTGGATAATCTATTTTTCTTTTTTTTATTTGTTTTATCAGGAAGCTCATCCTTAAGGAAACTGATTTGTCCACTTTCAGCAGGCTTTAAATGCTTGTAGCTCTTCATCTAGAGATGGGAACTTGTGACATTTCCCCTATTCATGTTGCATATAAACAAGAACTGCACAGATCAAGTTTTTGATCACTTCCTGATATTGGGGTCCTTGAACTCTTGATCTCTCTTTTGGTTAAAACAATAGGTTATTGTGAATTATATTATGTGATTCTGGTGGTTAATCTTTGTTGTAAATTTAGTTGGATTTAGAATCATCTAGGTAATATTTGACATAGTGATTTATGAAATATTTAACTGAGTTGGGAAGACCTAGCCTGAATAGTAGAAGCAACATTTCATGGGTTAATATCCTAGACCAAGAGAGGAAAAATGAGAAAGTAAGCTTAGCACCCAAATCCTGCTTTCTGTTTTCTGACTCTGGGAAGTGCACCAGCCCCTCCTTTCTCTGACCACTTCCATGTCTTCCCCAATGTGACGGACTGCATTCCGTATTTATGTTCTTTGGTTTTGTTTGTTTGTTCATTTGTTTCTTGAGACAGAATTTCCCTGTAGTTCCAGCTGGCTTGGAATTTGCTAGGTAGAGGAGGTGGGCCTCCATCCCATAGAGATCCATCTGGTTCTGCCTCCCAAGTGTTGGGAATAAAGGCCTGTGCCACCATGCCCTCCTGTACATAGTGCTTTTATTTTTTATTTATTTATTGGTTTTCATTTTACGTGTATGAGTGTTTTGCCTGCTTCAGTGTGTGTGAACCATGTGCATTTAATGCCTGAGTAGCCATATGTAGACCAGCAGAGGGCATCGGAACTGGAGTACTGAAGCTGTTACTTTGGGTCCTGAAAACTGAGCCTGGGTCTACTGAAAGAACAGCCAGTGTTCTCAAGTGCTGAGCTAACTTTAGTTCTTCAGTGTCTATAAATCCTCTTAATCTGGGACACAAGTACACCTATCTTCCATTATTTACTTATGTTCCAGGGTTTGGCCACAATGATGAAAAAGGCAGCTAATACAAAGTTACTATTCTGTGGATATGTAAATTATTATTCCTAGTACATTTGGTGTCCATTACTCTACCTCTCACTGTGCCCACCTACACATCCCAATCTCTAGTGAAAACTGTTATACATTCTGGTCAACCAAACATAATGAATACATGTTTGGAATTTTTTTTTTTTTTTTTTTTTTTTTTGAAAAAAGGGCCCTTTTTCCACTATGTGGCTGGTGGGAACTGAACCCAGGTCCTCTGTAAGAGCAGCCAGTGCTCTTAACTGCTAAGCCATCTCTCCAGCCCTCCTTTTGTTTTTTATTGAGACAAGGTCTCCCTGTACCTCCAGCTGGCCTGGAACTTGCTATGTAGACCAGGCTGGCCTCCAACTCACAGAGATCCACTTGCCTCTGCCTCTTGAATGCTGGGATTAAAAGCATGTGCCACCAAGCCTGGCCTGGAAATTATTTTTGAAGTAAGAAAGAATTTAAAAAGAATTCAATTGTTAAAACATATTTCATACTGGTCAGGTATTAATAAATACAGCAAAGTTTATATTTAATTATGCCATAAATATTGGTAGAGTGCAGAGGTAAATAATTTTTCTAAGATTATGTGATGGGTTGTTGTAGAAAACCCAAAAGAATTTGTAGAAACCTTATTAGAAAGAAAAAAAGAAATTGGCAAAGTATCTAGCTATAAGATTCATAAAGAGAAAATCAATTCTATTTCTACACACATAAATTTTTCATAGGTTTTCCAACAGCCCGTGTCTTGTGGCAGCATATAAAAGCATACTTTGCTCTCAAAGATGATTTTTACTATGGCTATAATTCTTGCATTTATGTGTCATTGGCTTAATGAATTATATGATTTTATGTATTTTTATTTGTAGCTCTCAAAGCAGAGTTTTAATTTATTTTTAATGCTTCTACTCTAAAATCTCATGAGCACTTCATAAGAATAATTAGGGAAGATAAATTTTTTCTTTGTTTCAGAATAATATTATACCTTATGAGTCATGGTTTAGAAATAAAAATGTTTATTATTAATGTATTCACTTTTATTTATGTCATCAATACTATCATTTTCTTTTTGACATGGTGAGAATTACCTTGTCACTTTGTGTGGAACAGGCTGGTGTTGAGGATCCACTAATTGCACCAAGTTATCACTGTAGGAATGATGGCCTCTGGAACTTCTGCAAAGAAATAACCATCAATGAGTGCATTATTCAATGCTGGCCATCATGTACAATAGCATCTACAATAGGAGGAAGTTACTAACACTTACAGCAGATGTTCTGGTTTACCTATTCTCATGGTCAGGACTTTTGGAACCTATGTAGGTCTGCTATCTTTAGGTATTGGATTTTGATATAAAATAAATAGATGTTTAATTTGTTCTACTAGTTAGCAGTAGGCTATAAGCAGATTGTCAGAGGATCAGGGGAAAGTTTGTACCATAGCCTGCTGAGACTTGTTGAATTATTTTCCCCTCATGGAAATGAGTAAATGAAAGTCGAATTCAACTCTAAGAATAAATTGGCCTTATTTTGAATAAGAATTAAAAGTGAGAGGAAGGGTTATTACTTGTTTTTCTCAACTGGGGTTAAATGAGCAAATAAAGAATTAATGTTGGTGGTGAAAACTCAAGGAGCTGAAGCTAAATATATTCAGGTATGTAGATGTTGATAAGGGAAATAGTGAACTTACTCCTGTGAGTAGTTGAGATCTGCTGTACTTGGTGTATGAAAAGAAAGAGAATTGTGAGGGTTGATGAACGATACAAGTGTGTTTCATATTTTTAAATAACAAGTCCATTTGGAAGTCCATAAAAACCTGGTAATCTCATTCACTAAAGATTCATAGAATAAGTAAATACTCTCTTAAGCTTGGAAAACTAAGACAGAAATTGATTTTCTTACTTAACATACAGCCCATTTATTATTTAAACTCTTCCTTCTTGTTTATTTATTTTTAAATTTTTATTGAATATTTTTATTTTATGTGTATGAGTGTATTGCCTGCATGCATGTAGATGCACCTGTGCTATGCAAAGCCCACAGAGGCCAGAGAGGTTATTAAATCCACTGAAACTGAAGATAGGTGTTATTATTAGTTAGCGTCCATGAGGGTTCCAGGAATTGAACCCAGGTCCTCTGCAAGAGCAACTAATACTCTTAATTGCTAAGCCATCTCTCAAGTCCCAAAACTTTTATTTATGTATATATACAAATTTTCTTTAAGAACATCGAACAACTCTTATAAAAAGCATACAAGCACAACACACAGAATAGCAGCAAAAATTAACAGCAGCAACAACAACAAAAAATCCTTTTTTTTTTCAAATAAATCAATGTAAAACATGCATTCAGTGTCCAGTGATGTCCAATTCTCACTGGTCAATGGAACCAAAGAGGAAGCCCAATTCTCACAAGTCCTGCTCTTCACTTATGGCAATTCTATGGAATGAACAAATGGTTCCTACTACAATACACAGAAAGTGGAATTCACACATCAACCACCAAAAAAGTCAAAAGCTATGCACCTTTTCAAATTAGCATTTCTTGTACTCAGTTCTAAATATAGTATACCCACACATACATTTGTTTACATATGTATATGTATGCAGTCTTTTAAATCTTGAAACTTCCAAAAGAGCTTTCATTTGCTACCAAGGCAACAGAGGGCAGAGGTACAGTTTTCTGGGTAATAAACCACTTTTTGGTTTTTAAAATAACATGATAAAACAA
Source organism: Nannospalax galili (assembly GCF_000622305.1). Taxonomy (NCBI): domain Eukaryota; kingdom Metazoa; phylum Chordata; class Mammalia; order Rodentia; family Spalacidae; genus Nannospalax; species Nannospalax galili. Next base: position 3,183,533 of record NW_008342018.1, on the reverse strand, counting down.
TACAACTTAAGTTACTAACACATGGAAACAAAAATCACTCAACGTTCAAAAACATTTGAAATAACAATGTTTACACTTTTAACTGCCACTATTTAATGTATATTTTATGAAATTCCATAATTATTAAGTGTTATTTCACAAACTTTGACATTTATAAATGTGTACAAATTTACAATTCAGACACATCAATCTATTTTTCTCATTTCTATTAAATAAAATGTCAACATTGGAATCGAAACAACCAAATATTTTACTCAATGATACAGAAAATGAGTTTGAAAAAAAATTGAACTCATCATCAAAATTTCTTGAACTGATTTATGACCAATATTCTTTGTTCAATAATAAATATATCTTCCAATTTATGGCAGGAAGTTAAATAATTTATCTCAATAAAGTAGCTCCTTAAGATATAAAGAGCTTGCTTTCCTTAATCCAACTGTTCTCCTTTCCTAAATTAGACATCTTTCTAATATAGTTTTTTGCTTACCTGCTTGTTTTAGTACTTTGGCACAAGATCTGGCTATTTTGCTGAAGCCAGATTTGTGCTTGAGTCCAAGCTTGCCCTAAATTCTCAACCCTACTACTTCTGTCTCCTATGTACTGAGAATACAGGTCTGTGCTGCAAAACCCAGTGCTCCCCTATAGTTTTCTTCTTAAAAGGAACTCATGCTAGTTTTCAATAGAGGGTCATAGAAATGCATGCATCCATATTCTTAATTACCCAAAA
>NW_008342018.1:3147652-3182172 GCF_000622305.1 Nannospalax galili | reverse complement strand
TCTATAAAGAATATAGAATGTGTCTTCTTATTTTTGATCCAATATTCACTCCCATATTGGGGATAAAGATATTTAGTAAATTGTTTAACCGGATGAATGAAGAAATGGATGCATATATGTGTAGATGGAATGGTGGGATAAGGCTAATTATCTTCCCATGTAAACTAATTTGTAAGAATTTGTATCTTGTTTCTCTGAGGTAAGACGTAAAAAAAAAAAATCTAAATGGCAAATATCAGCATTCTATGACTCTTCATTCTAAAGCAATGCTAGCTGCCAATTTTGGTAGTTTAAAAGGGTTTGGTTCTTGGAGCTGAAGAGATGGCCAGGTCAGTAACATGCTTGCTATGCAAGTGTGAGGACATGAGATGGATCATATGAACCCACACAAAAGTCAGCAGATGTGTGGTAAAATTCTGTATTCCCAGGGCTTGTGAGGCAGAAACTAGAGGTTCCCAAGAGCTCCAGGCCACTCAGCCCAGCTTAATCAGCAAGTCTCTGTGTCCACTGAGAGACCCTATTTTAAACTCAAGGTAGAGAGTGAATGAACATGAACATACACACATGCACATGCACACACTCACACATGGACACACACATACACAACATATACTTCTCACACAAAAATTTATGCTGTTTTTAAAATAAAGGTATTGTGTCTTTAACAAATATGGTAAGGAAAATTTGCTTTGCAATTCCATTAGTTATTTTATTAATTACTATGTAATTTGTAAATTAAATACAGTTTAACTTTTTAACACATATTTTGTAAATGTAGTATTTACTGCTCTGTTCTGATGATAAAACTGCATGACTAAAGGTAACTTATGGAAGCAAGAATTTATTTGCATTTACAGTGCCAGAGGGATAAGAGTTCATCATAGCAAAGAGGCACAGCAGTATGCAGGTATGGCGGTGGCAGACCCAGAAAGCCGAGCACTCTCATCTTCAACAAAAAACAGAACACAGAGAGAAAAACGGAAGAGGGGCGAGGGTATGAACTCTCAAATCCTATCCCTGGTAACATCCTCTATCAGCTAGGCCACACCTCCTAAAAATTCTGTGACCACCCCGAACAGCACCACCAGTGGGACCCATATAACAAGTGTCCTAATACTTTTGTCTTAGGGGCACATTTCTCTTTCAAACCCCCAGAATAATATGAAAAACATTTCACTAATAAATAATAGAGTCGTGATAATTGGCAGTATCTAAAATCACCTGAAAGACAAGCATGTCTATGATGAAATATCTAGACTAGATTCAGATATGAAATATCATATTTGACGGTATTGGCACTTTTGGGGATGGAATCCAGAACTGTGTCAAAAGAGAAAGCCAGTTAATGACCAGAATCCCTCTCTCTCTGCTTGCCACTGATGACATAGTATAGTTGTCTGTCTCAAGTTCCTGTAGCCATAATTCCCCTACTTTACTAGACTGCACACACAGGCTCTAAGACAAAGCATCCTTTCCCTTCATAAACTTGCTTTTGTCCAGTATTTATTGTGGTCAAGAAAAAAGTAGCTAACTTAATAACAAAATGTAAACTGTATATTAAAAGTGAACAGAGATTATTTATAAACTAATTAGGATTAATTCTCTCTTAGTCAAGAATTTTATTATCATTCCATAAATATTTTTCACAATATATATGTTAAATAGCTCTCAATAAAGGAACACATATTTGGTTATAAACTTTGGATGAAAGGTCACATAATTCTGATTTTTAAAAAGCTCAATATGGTTTACATGTCTGCATTAACTTGCATGTATAATAGTACTATATTTGCATATTCAGTTAATCTTTTAAAAAATTCAATGAATAAGTCACATATATTTAATTGATTTTATAAAGCATGAAAATTCATTAGCTGTGAGGTAATTATGTATGCATGTATGTATCCAAAGGACTATAGATTCATTTCAACTTTTTACAAAATGCTAATTAGTAAGCCATAAAATTTAATAGGATTTTAGGCATTGTCAATATCTCCTTATTTATCTCACTAAGTAATCCAAAATAATATATTGTTTCGTTAAAGAATGCTTGCAATAAGCTGTCATTGCTTTAAGCTGTCATTGCATTATTTCTCATAATATCTATGAAAAACCCATTGCTTTAACTGTTTAATTCTTTATCTTCCCATCCACCCTTGAAAAAGCAACATATTGACTTGAAAACATATTTATCAAGCTCCCAATAAGTCCCTCCTATTAGGCATACAAGATCAATTGGTGAATAGAAAAGTTAAATTATTTATCATTTTGAGACCACATTCAGGAAAGGATAAAAATGCAGACATTCTTCCACACGCAACACAGTAACTACAAACCTAAGTTACAATGGTGATAATCTCAACAATGACATGGAGATAGTCAAAAATTTGGTTTTTCTGCATTAGCATACATAAAGAAAACTCTCAGATATGCTATGATGGTATCAGAGCTCAATGTAAAGGATAAGGAGCCAGTCAGCCTTGCAAAGAGGCCAGGAAAGATCACTGAAGAGACATGCTAAGTATAGGTTTCCATTAGAACAAAAGCAATAATGCTGCAGCTGTGTAATGGAAACAAGGTATAGTGCATGGCACGTGAAGAAGGCTCCCAGATGAAGACAAGGAGACAGGACAGTATCAGCAACCAGCAAAAGATTCACTTGTGAAAGTCTTTTTTTTTTTTTCTTTTTTGGTCTTTTTTTCCCTGTAGCCCCAGCTGTCTTGGAACTCTCTATGTAGACCAAGCTGGCCTTGAATTCAGAGATTCTCCTGCCTCTGCCTCCTGAGTGCTGGGATTAAAGGTGTGTGCCACCATGCCTGGCTAAAAGTAATTTTAAAGTAATTATGGATACAGATTATAGAAATATAAAACAGCATTCTTCTCAAATAGAAACACTTTCCTATGTAAGACAAATAAAAAAGCTTAAAGAAGTTCCTATTTGTAACAAATGCATCTGTGCTGCATTCCCTAACAATACCTTTGTGTTCTTCATAATTTATGTCTCTGTAGTAAAGCATCAACATGCTGGGGAACCGCTCTGTTCTATATAATAAATTGAATAGCAAAGTATCTGACATGTGCCTTCAGCATGCATGTTCTAAGGTTTCTGGAACATCGCCCTCCAGTAGGCACAAGGAAGGCACACGGATGATCTTAAGTAGAAAGTTTCTCCTCCTATAGGAGTTTTGTCAGTTGCTTCTTACCTGGCAACGATATAAGTCAACTGTGTGGCCTAGATGCATAATACCTGGGAGGAAATGGAAATGATGTTTTAATGGGTGCTGCAGTGGTGCTACATGTGTGAGTTGTGAGATCATAGAACTCTTGTACATATCAAAAGTATTTTGTCTCCTCTTGCAACCAGCACCAGCACTATGCTTTGATAAATTAAATGTCTGTTCCAGTTGGCTAATACTTATATTTTATAATAGCTCTTTAAAAGTTGAAAATTTAAACACTTATTTCCTAATAACCACAAGCTGCTGCACATTCAATAACAGAAAGGAGAAATACAAGCCTGGTATAGAAAACAGCTATTTTTATTGCTGTTCAGAATATATGACAATTTACATCTTGAAATATCATTCAAACAGGAGATCCTTGTACAGTGCACTGACTTCCCTGGTGTTCCTGATATTCAGTCTAAATGTCATTTGCAAAAGAATCTGAAGTTTTAAAATCTTGACTCGCTTGGGAGAATTAATGGCCCAAAACTGAATTGGCGTCAATCCTGAGAAATGATGTATTATATTTATTCATTGTCTGAATTCAAATTTACATATATGAACTTTCCATAAGCATCCCCACAAAGTCAATGTCATAGGTTTTCATCTGAGAACACCCTGTACTGCTCCTCAGCCTTAGTAAATATCTTGAATCAAAGAAACAATATATACATCAAAAAATTTATATGCTACCCAATATAACACTTCTCTGGGTATTTCTTGTTTATACCACTACAAGTCAGACTATGTACACATACGTTTACTAAGATTCATTTTGATATTGAACTTGGGCTGCTGTCTAAAGAAGTTACATTCTCATCATGCCACTTCAAATTTGTGATATTTTCTGCAGAAAAACTGCAGAAATATTATGCTTCTGGGCTTTTTAGATAGAGCCCCAGGTAAAGATTGAGGTTGTTTTCCTTTTGGTAGAAATATGCTGAGCATAACTTACTTCCCAGGAGGAGCCAGTGTTCGTTTCCTTCAGCTGATAGAGTTTCATAAGGGATCGTGTGTCAGGTTCTGCACTTCCCCAGTGTGACACTGAACAAAATATTAGAAATTCTTCCACACTGAAGAATTTCTTCTGCCCATTTCTTTGTCATTCACTTTCACATATTTGTCACCTAATAATTTAGTTTGATTTTTCTTTCAACTTTTTATTATATTCTGACGCTTTCCCATCTCTGTGAGTTTTGGTAATATAAATCAAGTTACATAAGTTGTAAAGATTCACTGAGATAATTTTTAAATGCAGTTGCTCAAGTGGACTGTGCAGGATTCTCTTTCCACAGGTTTGTGGATACTCTGGTGGTCCTGAAAGTGGTGTACTGAAATCTAATTTGCATGAAGATGTAAGCAGAAGTGGAGCCTTTGGGGGTGAGAGTCCTTGAGAATGGAATGTATCGCTTCCTAATGAGCTGAAGAGTCTGGGGTTCTACCCTTCCTCCATGTGAAAACACAGTGGAGAGTGAAGGGATTTTTTTTTTCCCATTGAAGTTTATTTGAGGATTTACAGGGGATGTAGGAACTTTATCTCCATATCTCTTTGTATATATGAACTGAAAATGACAAGACAATCTCCTGGTGGGTCAGATACCGGCCTCTAGTGGGAAATGTACTGTTTCATGTCTGGGATTTCCTACTTGCACTGATGTGTATCCACCTCCATACGAGCATTGTTCTCATGTGAAGATTTTTTAAACCTAAGAAACAAAAGAAATTGTAAGAAATAGGAAGATCATGTTCTTATAGAAACAAAAAGGAACTAAAGAACTAAAGAAGTATTTTATGCAAATTTCTTGTTGAAGTAATGAAATGTAGACTTTTGAGACTTTCTCTTAGAGCATTTCTCCTGTTCAAGACATAAAGCCAATGAGGTTGTGAAAGATGTCTAGATTTAAGGAGTTCTAAAAATCTCTGATACATACTAAGGAAATTCGGGAGGAATCTAAGCACTCTCTCATCTGGAAAAGAGAAGAAATGTCAGTAATGAAAGCTCTCTAGTGTTTTCTGTTCTACAGGATGATTTATAAGACTGGGGTGAGCTAGGTCTTTAAAGTATTAGCCAAACAATCACAAGACCCCGAGTTTGGAGGCTCAGCACCCACATAGAATGGCAATAGGCACTGTAACTCCCCTAGTGTCTTGATGGCACAACAGGAAAACACCTGGGGCTCTGGCTAACTGCATTAGACAGTTGCTGAGCTCCAGGCTCAGTCAGAGCACATATTTAAAAAACTAAGCTCGATAGAAACTGAGGAAAACTTGGGATGGAAATCACTTGCCTACAAACATGAACACAGGAACACACATGCATATATACAGGTAGACATACACTACAGCACAAAGACACATGCATATATATAGCACACACATACAAGAGCATACAAGGTCATACAAATGTTGACACACACATACAAACACCACACACATACATACATATACACACCTCACACTCAAACACATTCACATGCACAAACACAAACTCAAATACATACACTAAGAATCACCCACACCCATAGACACACACACACACACACACACACACACAGATCAGACACATATACCACATTCACATACATACAAAGAAAAACATATACATGTACATGCATACAGCACACACATCAAGAATATATACATTTAAACCCAAACATACACAAAATATCTGATTTTCAGGGAAAATGAATACAAAATAAAAGAAAATCAACAAAGAGAACAAGTAGGACTGGGTGAAGAAAAAGTGGGACTGGACAACTAACTTCACAGCTGTGGGATTTAGAGGTCAGCGAGGTTAAGTAACTGCTCAGGTTTCCATGGTTTGTAAAAACCTCTGTGCTGCATTGCAGTCAGCAGATAGATTGCTGCTTTCAAGACCTGAGCGCAGTTTCATAATTAAGCTGTTAATTATTTTTCTAGTTCCCAATGTCTTAGCACACAAAATAAATAGTCTAACCTCAGTTTGATAATTTTAATGAGCAGCAGTGTCAGAGTTATGTTGTAATGTTAATTTTAGGGCAGGATGCAGAAGCAGTTTTAACAGTCCCTATTTTTCACTGAAAGTTTATAAATATCAATGTTGGTAAGACTATTGTGCAAAAATAATTTTGATATTGTTTCTACATTTCTAATCTCGTAGTTCTTTTTTCCCGTTTTCATTTGAAGCCAGAAAACAAGCATTTTATCTAAATATTTATATAAGCTTGTAAATAATAAAACAAAGGAAATAATCCTGTTTAATAACTAAAGTAGGACTCTATAATCAATTTTTCTATTTTATTTTTTCATTATATAAAACAGGCAAAAGTAGGTAAATGTATTTGAAAAGACAGAAAACCCTGAGATACTAATTCTAGAATGTGTAATGTGATGAGAAATAGCAATGTTTTATAGGAAGACTTTTCGACAAATAGGAATTCTCCCTTTTGACTATGAACTCTACTGCATATGATATGTGGGTGAGTCGGGAAACTCTTAGTTTGGCATTAACTAGGAAGTAGCTCCAATCTCAGAACGCGTGCAATAGCTGTACCGGGTGCAGCCAGCCTGCACGTAGCCCTCGTCTATCCCTCACTCACGGTGAACCGTGTCAAAGGCGGATGAGCAACGGAGCACAGCATGCTTGTGGAGGCCTCGCTCCCCTTGCTCCGGTTCATTGCTTGTTATCGTGACCTAGGAAATGTGGACCAGCATTTCCGTGTGCACACATCAAACACTACCCTCGAAAACACCAGTCAGGTACAAGGAGACAAAGAAGCTACTTCTCTTCGGTTTAACAAAGCAGAAGTGGTTTATATTTGCATACTAAGTTAAGGATAATCAATATTAATCTGAATGTTCAGTGCTAAACAAATATCTCTTTGGACTACTTAAAAGCATTAAAGATAAATTTTTATGTGGTGAATGCAGATGTTGTTTCTTGACACAATGTTTTCATAAAGGATAATATCCAAGGATTACTATAAATGAGATAGATATAATTTACTTTTGGACCTATGCTTATGATATCCTTATCAAGTAAGGAATACTGAATTTTCCATTTTAGGACATGATCCCTGTGGAGGTGCTATCATTTCTAATAATACTGATTAAAAGTATCCTCACAAACATACAACTGAAAGAAAATAATTATTATGAAGCAGTCAATAGGCCAGAATAAGAGGGTGTCGCGTAGCCTGCTGAGACACAGAGAAATGAATGCACCCCACTGTAAAGTCAGGCAGATGGGAGCCCTGAACATATGTTCCCAAGATAAACAAAGAGTAGTTCTCAAGTAAGGGGGTTGACAGTGTCATTTGTCACACAGAGTTTATTCTATGGTGTCCTTGTGTTTGAAAGGACAGCTCTGTGTTTGCTAATTGTATTAATCTAAAAGAAAACCAAATTTTCAGTACCTTATAAGATATAGCTTTGGAATTGGCATTTGGACTCCCACAAGAATTGGACTGTTCTGTCTTGAAAAAAAAAAAAAAAACTAGAAGACAGTCACTGTCTTTCTTGATGGTTATATTTCAAAGACATAGTTCCCTAACTTTGAGAAAGGCATTCCTGCAAAGAATCCTATGTAATTTTGTTGTCAAAAGAGTACCATATATTTTTAAAAAGCAGGGGAAGTGTTTTACATTATATTGGTAAAATGAAGGGTGACTCTTTTTATTATTTGTGTGTGCATATCTACACACATAGTGGGTATATGGCATGAGTGTGCATGCCACGGCATGTGTTTCAGGTCACAGGTCAATTTTATGGAGTTGGAGCTCTCAGTCCACTTTATGTGGGATTTACGGGTATAACTCATCTGTGGCAAGGCCCTTTGCCCACTGAGGTATGTTAATTATTTTAAATAGGAACAGATCCATTTGTTGTGTGTGGGGGAGAGGGTAATCTTTATACTAAATGTAGATTTTTTTGTTCCTAGAGAGAATTTTTAGTTTTAAACATATTCTAATAAATAATGCCATCTCAAGTAAAGATTGTATTAAGCCACTTTCTTCCTAAATGAGTGTTGTTCTCAGGAATATATTTCTTATTTTTATTAACATGTACTTTTGTTAGTAGTAACTGCTAGTGACTCTAGAGCATTCGAAGAAGGTAGATGGGTCGAGGGCTGTGGAGGTTTGCCCTGCATTGTAGCAGTGGAAATTTCCTTCCATGCCCAAATGGACTCCTATTCTGAATCTGCTATGCTAGGGAGTTAATTGTGCAGATGTGCAGAATGTTACAGTAAACAAAGTGACACATAATAAAATTTGATTTTATGTGGAATTTCTAATAATTACTAGTTCAAAGATATTCTCTCTACTAAAGGAAAACAAAACTAAAATCATGTTTTCCTTTTTTTATCACAAAGCCAATTCAATGAAACAGTGACAATGACAATTTGGTGTCAGCAACATTCAGATGAAATATGCGTGTAATAACCAAAGATGTCATAGCCATTTACATTCAAGTGATAGCATCCTTTTGGCAGAAGGTAGAGTTTCAGATAGAGCTTCAGGCTTTGAAAATAATGGGTAACCACTAGACAGATGAAGTGTGGATACAGAGTGGCAGGTGGTGACTGAATCTCACACATCAGAAGTTTTCAGTCACACTCATACCTGAGCAAGTCCGAATTGCGTGCACATACACAGCAGCTATCATTTCATAGTATCATATCTATGTACATATGAAATAACTTTCCCTTGCACTTAGGTAGAAATAGAAAACACTTCAAATGTTAATGGTTATTTTCGATTATCTCATGTTATATAATGAATCGCATAAGGTACAGGATCATAATATCACAAAGAAGAGCTGAATCATAAAACAAATATATTATGGTTTTATTTTTGTCTTTCAGTCAAGTTTGACTTCCCTTGAGCTGTTGTTCTATGTTCAGTGAGCTGATTCTGTAAATGTTCATCACCTTCCATATCCCTTCTGAAAGAATCTAAACTGACCAATGTTGTCAAGGATGGTCAGAATTCAATAGAGTTGAAATTATCCCAAGAATACCACAAACATGAATATTGCATTTGCTTTTTATGCTCAGATTCTTAAGACATTTATAGATTTCTGTTTCTTTGTCTCTCTGTCTCTTCATCACTGCCTGTTTCTGTTCCTGTTTCTGTCTCTCTTCTCTTTGTCTCAACCACTCTCTCCCTTTGTATTGTGTGTGTGTGTGTGTGTGTGTGTGTGTGTGTGTGTGTGTGTTTTGTTGAGAGGGTGAAGTTGATGTACAAACTAATTTGAATAGGCAAAATTGTCAGTCTATCCTATATCATACCACAGTAGGTCTACCTTAGTGTTTTGTTTGAAAAATCTCTATATCCCTATTACATCCCATGAAAAGTACACTTAAACAATGGTATAATATGCTTTAAGATATTCAGTATTCCTTAGTTTGTTACTATCCATTAATCCATTAACTACTCAGTTTAAGAATTATTAAATGCCTTTTGGAGTATGCTTTTAAAATATTAGCATTTATTTCCTTTTGTTACAAAAAACAGTTTCAGCTCCATAAGATGCAATGATGTAGAAATACATTATTCTTTTATTTATTATCAAATAAGACTCAGGATGAATTGGAAGGCCATCAGCATAAGACATGGCTTGCCTAAATTTAGTCAGAGTAAATAAGTACAAAGACAGGTAAACACAGAGTGCAATGCAGAAGCTTGAACAGGGATTGCATCCCCTTCCCTTCTAGGTCTACAGTCAACATCACACACCAGACTAAAGATATTTTATCCCTAATAGAATGTTGTACAGGTGATTTTTTCACTTGAGATTTTTAGAGATTAATTAAATACCAGACATTGAAAATGTAAATTAAATTTTCTTTTTTAACATTTTTATTGAATTTTTGTGTGTTTCACACAGACCATCTCAATCAGTCTTAATCATCTTTATACCCCCGTCCCCACTGACACTCTCCCATAGCCCCCCCACTGGAATTCATTCAAAGCCTATTGTGTCAAGTTAGTGACCCCAGATGTTCCTCAGTGTAAGTTCATCCACTGAGGTCTAGTTAGCCTATCTAGAGTCCCTCACTTTAGGAAGATCAGTTCTACCTCACCTGGCAGCATTCAGTAGCCAATATTTCTTCAGCTAAGATTGGGGTCTGTTGTCCATTTCCCCAGTTCTATCCTGGATTGTTGTCTGAGTTTGCATGGGACTTGTGTACGAATACTAACACCATTGCTGCAGATTCATATGAGCAGGGTCCAAGGAGCTTGTAGGATTCTATTTCCATATGGCCATGCATAAATGAAATTTTAAAATTAGAAATAAAGCACAGTAAAGTAAAACATTTGAATTATTGATTAGCAAACCACAATTTAACTTTCAGAATAGTGCTAAAGATACTGCAGGTGTTCCAAATATATAGAGATCGTGAAATATGTAGGCATTTAAGAAAGACAACATTCAGTAGTGGGTGCACTAATTACCTTATTACACTATTTGTGATTATGAATAGAATTAGTGAGCTTAATTTATTTCACGTATGTTTTAATTATTTTGACTGTTTAATTAAGTAACATAATATATCTGAATACTTTCAAGAAGATTCTGTTTCATGTTTTGTTAAATATACACCATAGAATCAAATTTACTAAGGCAAGAAAACAAGCAGACTTTGGTTAATCTTGAAAGCAAGATTACTTTTTCTTCAGTCCAGAATTTAAAATTAATATTTATGTAAGCACACAAATAATACAGATTCAGAGGAATGCTTTTGTATTAGTCATTTTTCTGTTGCTGTAATAGAAACACTGACCAAGACAACTCATAGAAGGAAGAATTTATTTGAGCTTACAGTTGCAAGGGAATTACAGTCTGTCATGGCGAGAAGGTATGGCAGCAGAGGTGACTAGAGGAGGAGCAGAAGCTAAGTTCTCACATCTTCAAGCAGACACAGGAAGCAAGAGAATGACTCCAGATTCAGCAAGGCTTAAGAGCTCTCTAAGCCTGTGCCGAGTTATTTGCTTCCTCCAGCATGGCTATACCTTCTAAGACCTCCCAAAACAGTGCCACTAACTGGGTACGAAATGACCAAATACCTGGAGCCAATGGGGGACTTTCTCATTCAAACTACCACATTTCACTGACTGGCCTCCATAGGCTCATGACCATCTAAAATGCAAAAGTCATTTAGTTCAACCTTAGAAGTCCCCATAGCCTTTACTAGTTCCAATACTATTCAAATATCCAAAGTCTCTTTTGAGACTCGGGGCAATATCTTAACTCTAAGCCCCTGGAAAATCAAAAGACAAGAAACTGAACTTTTAAGAGTTTGGATTTTTTTTAAGGAGTATAGACCTTTTAAGGTCTTGTGGTGTGATATTGTTCACATCATATTTTGGGAATAAGAAATGGAAAAGTTACGGTTTAATAGTGACGTGTTTGTGTGTCAAGTTGAAAAGGGGTCAGTTGTGTTGGACAGATTTAGTTGTTAACTTGACACACCTGGGTAGAGAGAACCTCAGTGGGGGAAGTTCCTTCATCAGACTGGCCCATGACCATGTCTATGAGGTACTTTATTGATTTTTGAGTGATGTGTGTAGTACCACACCTGGGCATGTTGTTCTGTATTGCATAAGAATGCTGAGCATGGGCCAAGAGAGCAAGCTAGTAAGCATCTTTCCTTCAAGGCCTGTGATTCAGCTCCTGCCTCTGGGTTCCTGCCCTGAATCCCTACCTTGGGCTTCCTCAGTGATGGACTGTGACTCAGGAGATGTAAATGAAATAAAGCCTTTCCTCTCCAAGTTGATACTGGTGAGAATGCTTTATCATAGCAGTGGAGAAACAAATCAGAACTGCTTTTCTTCACCTTTTATTAGTATATTATTATATTGTATTAAAATTAAATCATATCATTACATTAATTTGATGTTGAAAATCTGAGCTTGGTAAAATTTAGTTAGAAATGTTTAATTTAAGACAAATGATAGTGCTGGAAACTCAAAGAAAGCTAATGAAAGATTAGTACTGCTCTAACCACCTACTAAAATCAGATGTGCTAAAATTCCCAAGATAAGTTCTGTTTTCTGGTATACAGGGTTCATTTTTTGCAATGTTAAGTATGACTTATTTTGTGTTCTTTTATAAAAAATATTTTGTTTATTATTTTTATGTGTTTGAGTGTATTGTCTGCATGTATGTAAGTGCACCAGTGTTGTGCAATGCCCTTCGAAGTCAGAAGAAACCATAGGATTGATCCCCTGGAACTGGAGATACAGGCAGTTGTTAGCTGCCATGTGGATACCAGGAACAGAACTCAGGTCCTCTCCAAGAGCAGCCAGTGCTCTTAACCACTGAATCATCTCTCTAGTCCCTTAATTTTTTTTAAATGAAGACACAATCTGTTATTTGAGAAATATTTAATTGAGTTTTACTTGAAATCTCATTCATTGATAAGTTGTATAGTCAGCAAAGAATATTCATCAAATACATGGAATAGTTCATCTCTTTAAGATGTTGTAGGAAGTATACATGAAATATTTTTGCAGTAAACTGCACAATTTAAAATAAATGCTTCTTAGCCAGGCATGGTGGTGCATGCCTTTAATCCCAGCACCTAAGAGGCAGAGGCAGGCAGATCTTTGTGAGTTCAAGGCCAGCCTGGTCTACATACTGAGTTCCAGGAGAGCTGGGGCTACAGGGAGACCCTATCTCAAAAACACCAAGTAAATAATAAATAAATAAATAAATAAATAAATAAATGCTTCTTAAAGAAAAAATAATTATATATGAATACATATGCTAGAGCAAAGGAAAATGATTTATTTGGTTGAATATAATTTATGAAGACACTAGATTAGAATGAATTGGTTAGGAAAAGAATTAGAAAAATAGTGCAGTCACATGCAGACATATTCTTACTCTATGTTAGGAATCTACTAGATTCTGAGGTTTATAGTAACAACCACAACTGAATGGCTTAAATCATTAGATATTTATTCTCTCAAAACAAAAGAGCCTAGATGTATAAAACTTGGCACCAGAAATATCAGTTCCTTTCAGGTGTAGCTCTAAGAGACAGTAAGCTACAAGCGTCTCTTCTAGTAGTTTCAAGTAACTATCAGCATCTCTTGGCTTACATAGGTAGAGATTTCAATCTCTGTCTTCCTCTGTAGATGAACATCTTTACATGTGTCACTGCTGTTACCTTCTCCTCAGAGGGTGCTGATCTTATGGTATTAAATTCAACACTATTGACTTAACTAATTACATTAAAAAGTGTACTTTCTAAATGAGTTGATATTTTGTGGTACTGAGGATTAGGATCACAGTGATTCTTTGGGGAAAAAACAATAAAACCATAACAAAAAGGAAATATTTTCAGTCATACACTCAGAATAATATGAAGGTAAATTTGAAATAAAGGAAACTATTTAAGGCAGTGATTAGAATAAAAGCAGTTTGAAAAGTGGTGTTTTCAAACTGAAACACACATATTTGAAGTTTTAAGAAAAGGGAATATGCAATGTCTGTCTTTCTGGGTCTGGAGCACCTCATTCAAATAGATGCTTGAAGCTCCATCCATTTACCTGTAAACTTCATAGTTTACTTTTTATTAATAGCTAAATAATATTTAATTTTGTAAATTTATTACATTTCCTTTATGTGTTACACAGTTGGTGGATAACTAGACTGTTTCCATATCATGGCCAATTTGAATAGAGATGCAATGATCATGGATGAGCAGATATCTCTGTATAGCTATATAATGTGCTAGATCTATTTTCAGCTTTTTGAAGTACTTCCACATTGATTCTCCTTGTGGCTGCACTAGACTGCACTCCAACCACCACTGAATAAGTGGTCTACTTTCCCCATATCCACATGAGTATTTATTCTCAGTTTTTAAAATTTAATAGTTACAATGCTTCTGCTTGACACCACAGGCCAACAAATAAAATAAAACTCAGTGTTCTGGATTACTTCTTTTGGTGTTATTGGCCATTGAGCTCCCATAGACATGAAGCATTACAGGCTATTGCCAGTAATCTTTGATCATCCTCCAAAACTTCCTTGCAAACCCTTTTTGCTGAAGATACTACATACTTGAGTCAAAGAACAAGAAAAAATCAAGCTGATACTGACCTTGAATCTTCACCCTACTGGCTAGCTTTCATAGTGCTAAAAGGTTTTAAGCATATTACTCACAGAGAAATGTAATCCTCAGTTTTACCCAGCTAGGAATCCTGTGAGCTATGCTGACTTATATCCTATCAGGATATACCTACTGGTGAAACAGTAGCATGAATGTTATTGGAGTACCCAACCAGTTTCTGATTGAATGTAAAGACAGCTGCACAAGATAGAACCCATAATTGGCACCAATATCAGGGATGTGAACTTATCGCTTGACAGGTCCTAGGCCTTAGGGAACAATTACTACACATTTCTGCTAAATGAACATAGTATTAAACTATAACCTAATGATTTATTATTATACCCATAGATTAGTACATTTGTGATTAAGAAACTATGGAATGCTTACCTCTAAATGGGACATTTATATTACACCATTTCTTCCCAAGGCTCAGGGATATTTGTAGAAGATGCGATGTGTGCTGGTTAACTTCAGTTGTCAACTTAACATACCTGGAAAGGGAAAAACTCAATTAGGGAATTTCCTCCATTTAACTGGACGAAGGGCTTGTCTGTGAGGAATTTTCTTGTTTGTTGAGTGATGAAGGGACCAGCAGAATGGGAATGCTGCCGCCCCTGGGCAGGAGGTTCTAAGCAGTATATGAATTCAAGCAGCATTCCTCTGATGTCTGTACTTCAGTTCCTGACTCAAGATCCCTGCCTTGAGTTTCTGCCAAGAATTCCCTCATTGTTGAATGTGGCTTGCTTGTAAGCTGAAATAAACGCTTTCCCCTCCAAGCTGCTTTTGGTCATGGTGTTTGATTATAGCAACAGAAATGTAAAATGAACAAGGCAGAAACATAAGAGCTAGAGATGGTGGATAACTACAAGGCAACAGTGTTTCCTGAACAAAGCAGAGTAGGTGAACATATGAATTCTCAGTTGTGACAGAATCAAGCCAGGCAAAGTCCTAGCATGGAGGGCATCTTGTTCCACCCCCAGCTGACAATCTCTTGGCAATTAAAAGCTGCTGAGAGAACGATCTTTGGAAGACATCCACACACTCACTTCAAGTGCATGGGGAGCACAAATTAGACTCAATTGGAGAGAGAGAGAGAGAGAGAGAGAGAGAGAGAGAGAGAGAGAGAGAATGGATAGAGAAGAAAGAGAAAGAGAAAGAGGAGAAAGAGAAAGAGAAGGAGAGGAGAAAGAGAAGAGAGGATTGGATGAGTTAGATGGGAGAGAAGGAGGTGGTTGGTCCTGGGAAGTCTGGAGGGGGGAATTATGAATATGACCAAATCATACTATATGAAATTCTCAAAGAATTAAAAAAAAAACAGAGGAAGGAAGGAAAGAAGGGGGGAAGGAGAACTGAGAGATGTTACATTATGGCAATATGAAATAATTAAATCAAGTAGTCTTGGAAAGGAAACTTAAATTCATATTTTAGTGAAAAGAATAAAATGCCAATATGATTGTGTTGAAATGAGCAAAAATAATATTAGAAAATTAATACATAAAATAAATGAACACTTTACATGCATCAATGATATGGAAAATAATTAAAAGCTTCCCAGACACTAAAATAACATAAAGGACATCAAGGATTAATGAAGGACATCTCCCGGATCTCATTGACCTCTACTTGGTGATACAACAATTGAAAATGAGACCACCAATGGTTCTTCTGTTAGTATTGATGTGACAGAAGGAGGAATCCACCTCAGAAGTGGAAGCAACAGGAAATAAGCGTGTTGCTTACTCTGCATTGGGTGTCAGGAGAATACTTCTTTCTTAAGACTACAGGATCAAAACCTTCACAAGCATATGCATTCTAACACCACTGTCTGATGTTTCTGAAAAATAGTAAGGGAAATGCATTTAAATGCTGTTGTGGCATTCATGATCATCAAGACAATGTAACATAATACATTATTTTAGGTGGAATATTACCTTCAAACCAAACATCAAAACATTTAAAGTAGCATGCAGCCATGTATTCCAAAACTACACTTACAGGCATGGGTGGTGAACAAAGATTCCATGTATCATTAGTCTTCTGAACAGAGGAGAAAAATGGAATTAAACAGAGAAACCCAGTATTCAATATTGGAATTCAGAAAAGTTCATTAACTTTTTTCTGTTTTTTTATGAATAAACTAATATTACAGTATTTTTACATATTCCAAATTAATGAAATGTTACAAAATGGTATTAAATACCTGGGAGTGTTTACTAAATTTATGTACTTGTTACAACATTACAAAAGACAGTACACTACTAAAAAATATAAATTTATTTGTTGCCATCCTCAAAAAGATTTCTATTTCAATGCCATTTTTATTTTACTGCAATTGTTTTTACAGAGAAATTTTAAGCACTAACATAGCCTTTTTATCCTCCTGTAAGCTCAGTGTACACAGACTGATCTAATTTGTAGAAGTTTTAAGTTTATCTTGGAAGAACAGGCACATGTGTATCTGCATAGTCATCTATATAATGAAATATATAAATTAATTGAGCTTGGCAATGGTTCCATTTATTGTGTCTTATGATTCTTAGAAATAATAAAATTTTTCACTTTAATACTCTTTGGACAAGCGAAAGACAGTCTCTGATTCATGATAAATGATAGATATCACCATTGCTTTTTTGCCACTTCTTTTAATCTTTGATATCTTCATTTAATCTCATTGCAATTGTGGTTTTATTTAGCTCTTATCAAATGAAATTCAGCTACAATAATGGAAACATACATTGTAAAATGTAGTTTTGTAAATACAGAAAATATTTTATATGTTATGCTCTATTCATTTGCATCTGCATAGTCATCTGAAATATACAAACACACATAGAGAGAGAGAGACAGAGACAGAGAGAGACAGAGAGGCAGAGAGAGAGAATTGTTACCTAAAAGAAAGAAGGAAACACACACATTCAATATTACAGTTATTGAACCATTAAAACCAAAGGAACACTAAATTTCAATGGTTCACGTCACTATAATATTTAATATGTTTGTTTCCTGGAACCTAAAATAAAGCAAAACATCTGACAGATTAGTCACACTGATCCTTACCAGTCTGAGACAATTCAATTATTTAATAAAATAGATTTGATTTTTATGAGCTCTTAACTTATTTACACAAATGCTTCCAAGCATGAGACTTCAAAACTTCAGCTAAATATATGAAGGAGGTACTGTAATATGGCCTAGTTTTAGTGGTATCTTTCTTTCCATTTCTCTAACTACAGTCACAAACTCCTACCATTAGTTCATCCATATTAATAGGTTATGATATCGCATCCCATTTCTCTAACTTGTATTTATGAAAAGAAAGAAAGATTTAAAGGTAGCTGTGACTTACAAGAATTATCTTAGTATAATTTCTTTAAGCATAAGGTGCTAAGTCAACAGGCACGGATTCACCTTTGTTTCATATAAAATATGGTAAAATATAGTTTTGGATTTTTTTTGACATAAAGATCTTCACCAGCTGTTCTCCATTTTAGCTTTATTATAGTTTCATTTAAATTCACGAGATTTTTTGCTAAATTTCTTCAAATACAGCAGCTAAAAGACTTCTGAATCTGAAAAACCTCCATCAATAACTGAGCCTAAACAATTCACCAGTACAATAAGTGTTATTCAGAGAGTGTGTCTGTAAATGCGTAAAGAACATTCAGGTACCTACGATGTCCTGAAACCTGCTTTGTTATTTGTCACTTTTTGCTTACAGTTCTTACATTATTGATTTATAACTTTTGCCTATTAAATATAAAGGGTTTCAGAATACGTTTAAAACATTTCAGATGCATTTAATAGAATTTATAATTGGACAAATCAAATTGATATCATGTGACAGATTTATAGTATAGCACTTTCTTTAGCTAATTTAGGAACATGTTTATCTTGAAAAAAATATTAAGTAGTATAACTGAAACACTACTATGAAAATGTGAATACTTATCAATAATTTGTATAAAGAAATGTATCTTTAAAGGTTTACTGCTAAGACATTTCTGAATTTGAAGTACTTAAGCATATTTAATATATTACATTTACTTTAGGACTTAGAACATATGTGTGCTCTATTGGAATATTAGGTAGGGCTAGTCAGACTGGGTGTTTTCTTACTCTACTCTTGAGTTGCAGTATTATTATATTTGCCCCCCCTTTTTCATTTCCTTGCTCTCCAAGTAAGTTTCTCTTTTATTCTTTTTTTTTTCCCCATTTTCCCCAAATATCCACAGTATAGTAGAATCCACAGTCATTTTGAAAGGGAGGCTTAAATCGTGTAGTTATTTCAAATTATGATTTGTTTAATTTTTTTTTCAATTTTGCTCAGTTTAAACATTTTGTAAGCATTCACATTTTTACCGTATTTTGGTAAACAATCTGAAAATAATTTTCCCCCTGAAAATGTAACATGAGGCAGCAAACTAAAATCTCAATGGTAAATGTTTAAAAATGTGCAACAAGCAATGACATTCTTTAAATAAGGATTTCAGGGCTCATTTCTCAGAAGACAGTTATGTTTTGTGTTTTATGAATCCTCACCATACGCTAACAGCAACCCATTCATCTGCTCTATGACTAATGGTTCTCTCTGCATTGCACAAACACCCTTGGCTGCCAATTTTCTTCCACCTTCTGCAGGGTTCTGATTCCTCTGCCATGCCTTCGAGTGACTTTGCTCATTGTCTGTGATTTGCTACCTCACTTTCAGTCCATCTGAAATTATTTTAACAACCACCAAGTGTCCCCTGCATGGTAATGAATGATCACTGTGTTAATTTAGGCAAAAACTTTTCTTCACCATTGAAAACTAATCACCAGATACCTACATCAAATTGTGAAAAATAAAACTTCTATATAACAGAACCCTCATTTCAGCCAAACCACTTCTACTAACATGCATACAAACCAAATAATCAAAAAATTATTTCTTCTCTAATCCTTTTCTCCATGAGACTCATCCAAGACACAGATCTTAGAGGAGTTCTGTCGTCCACCTTCTTCCTGCCTCAATCTTCATCCATCACTAATTTGCAAGTTTTGTATACATGTGCATGCTTGTTATGCCTATAACACTTCAAACATGTTCCTGACTCTGACTTGTCTGTTTGACTAGTGTTCTTGATTCACAGATCCCCTGAGTTATATTCCTCTGAAAAAGTATATGATTATATATATTTGCTTGGTACATTTTCATGGCTTCTCTGTATCCTAAATTAGGAATTGACAAACTAAAACCAACTGGCAAAAGCCAGTTTCTAATTTTGTTCATAAAGTTTTATTTGAATGATGCTTTCCATTCACTTTTGCTTGTATACTTGTACAAAGAATTATATAATAGCTTTTGAGTTTCCTATAATGACAGAGGCGAGTAAATGTACCTATACCACATGCCTTCAATGTTAAACATAGGGATCTTTGCAGAAAATGATGACATGATTGAAATCCTAATTACTTATGTTGTACTTCCTTCTACATACATTTCTGTGTTCATTTAATATTTTAATAACCTTTCTATAGCTACCAGTTTAGCTATAGCTCCCATATATATACATATATATGTATATATATACTTTGTAGTACAGCAAATAAGATAAACCTTTTTGCAACTATTCTTATAATTTCCTTTTGTGTTAAATTTCTTGTTTTAGATAAAGCCCTGCATTTCTTGATCATTGTTCAATCATTTTAAGGTTCAAATTGCCTTTTCATTTTTCCTAGAAAGCCATATCCCTACACAAATCAATATCCTTTGTCCCTATGATGGTTTTATCTCCCTATGCCCAGTGTGTGTTTTTTATTTATGCATGCAGAAGGTTTATTTTCTAACTGATCAACTGTTTCTCTCTTTCTCTATTACTCTAAGCATAAGCAGAGGGCATGTAACATACAAGGCCCAACACAGAACAAAGTGTCTATTGCACAATTAGCACGTACATTTTTGTTGTATGCACACAAACATAAATGAAAAAGAGTTGTCATTAGGGATTTTTATTTTCATTTTGGGTAAAAAAAAGTAATTTGGTACATTTATTCATTCTTTTTCCTTTTCTCATACAAATTTTTGTCTTCTCAGATTAAAACAAAACAAAACATACAGAACATCCCTCACAATCTTATTAATTTATGCACCCACATTCCAAATGGCACCCTGAATTATATTTGAGGAGGAAGCATAAAAACTTACTTCATGTTAATTAGTAGAGGTGATAAACATTACCGTTGAAATCTACCTGATGACTTTATATCCATACTCAGGTGTCAAGGATCCAAGTGTAACCAACTGTGACTAGTAATAATCACATACATAGAGATTAGAGACTCATGTGCAAATGACTAAGTGTTATGTTAGTAGCACTAAAAATGAGTCTTTCTGTAGGAAACAGTATATTTTAAAATGAAATGGATATCTTTTTTAAAGGTTAAAAACTCATTCAATTTTATGCCTTACAGGGTTTATACTGAGTCCAATATTGTATAACTTTGTTAATTCCATTGTGAATCTAAAAATTTACAGCCACTTTTGAAAGAGATGTATCTTTGCCCTGGAAATTGTTATTGAATATGTTAAAGCTGTAATGAAATGCTTTTTCTAATCACGTTGTCTTTAAGGAAATTAAAGAAGTAAACTTTAAAAAAAAACAAAAAAACAAAAAATAAAAATAACAACAATAACCTAGGGTCTCAGAATCAATTTGGCTTTCCAAATTCCATTCAGTCACCACTATGGCTTGTTGATATTTGATGTTTGCTTTCATTTTAGTGGTCACTGACATAAAGTTACAGTAATAAGACACACTGATTAATCTTATACCTTTTACAAATTATTTTCTAATATACTGACGTTGATTCTTAACAGTTTTCCCCATGGATAACTCTAACGCTTTTCATCAGATTTCCCACTGCATAACTCATTCCAAAAGCCTGCCTTTATTCAAGTCTAATTATAGACCTAGTACTCTTTTTTTACAGAGAACACATTTCTTAGTTTTCTACTGAAAACAAATAAAAAATAAATCTGCAGAAATTATGGAGTTGTAGAACAATGCGTAAGCACCTAACAATTGTTTTGTTTTTATTGTACATGTCTCTGTAGGAAATACAGAAAGGTGCTCTGTAACATTCTTTGATAATAACTTTTCCTTGCTAGTGTGGTTAGCTAAGTATTTTTCATAGCTATGAAATAAGAAAACATAGCTTCAGGTTGGGAGTAAAGATACTTTGTAAAACAATAAAATTTTAATGGAATATTGTACCAGCAAAGAGATGAAATTATATAACTGCTCTAGTTCCTGTCTATTCAAGATTATACATATGAATAAAACATAACATGTTCTTTCTCCAAATGAAGCTTAGGTCAAAGCAAATTTTTCATACTTGTTTACATAATTTAATTCACAAATTCCAAATTTCAAAAGGAGTAACAAAACACATGCATTGCATTTTGTCATGCTTGTAATAAGGATGCAGTTAGATAGGTTTTATCTTCTGTTTGATTTTCAGGATAGAATTTAGAGAATTAGACATCATATTGGGGATCAGGGGTCCAAAGAAGATTATGTCATTCAAAAGTGTCATATATCAAGTTTAAGGAAGCAGAGAAAATGAAGCTCATCTTGGCTGCATGGATTTATATGCACACACAATCACACACACAAACACACTTATTCAGCAAAATAAATTAAAATTGGCAGACCTATTTAAATTATTGGAGACCTAGAACATACAAACTACTAGGAAGTTGTCTTGTTTTTTTTATTGTCGTTGTTCATTTGTTTGTTTGACATAATGAATATCGAGTATCTAAATTTTACATAGTAATAATACAAAATAATAAAATATCTGATGTTGTGGATTCAAGACTATATAACTTTCATTTTTAACTGCAAAAATTTTGTTCTACCAATAAATAGTTCTGTTATGAAAAGTGAAAAGAAAAATATGAGGTACAAATGTGTAATAAAGTTGCAAGAACACGAGGCATGATGGCAAGTACCTTCAATTCCAGTTCTCAGGAGGCAGAGGCAGGCTGATCTCTATGAGATCGAGGCCATTCTGGTCCACATTATGACTTCCTGGTGGCATGGGACTAGTGAGACTTTTATAAAGAAATAATTCCCCCAAAATTGCAAGAATACAACTATTATAAATCTAAAGTACAATATCAAAATGCTTTTAATATTTTTAAGATAATTATATATCTTTAAATGATAATTAGTTATGTAAGACACTAAATTTCATTGTATACACACATGCATCAATGTGCTGAACCATTACCCCAGGTCTATTAGAAAACGTACTTGAAATTCAATTTATCCCTACACAAAGCTAACTGGTGGGGGGGGGGCAGCTTTAGAAATGGGGAGTGCAGATATGAGAAGTCATCTAAACATGATCAATATATATTATGTAAAATTCATAAAAATCTATTTAAATTAATTAAAAATAATAAAACATTCTTGTTTTCATAAAAAGAACCACTTGTTAAAATTAATTCTGAAAATATTGCTGGCATTTGTAAACTATGCCACATTTTTATATGCAGTAAAGTCACAAATCCTACAGTGATGACATAACACATATCCTAGGATGAGCGTGCAGTAGTGAATGAAAAGTTAAAATAGAAATAATTAAAGATATGGTATGTGGAAGAGGCAGGCAGATTTCTGTGAGTTAGAGGGCAGCCTGATCTACATAGTGAGTTGGGCTACAGGGAGACCCTGTCTCAAAAAGACCAAAAAAAAAAGATACGGTATGTTAAAAGAAATCATGAAGGATGCATTACAGGCCTCATAAATTCAGGAATGGATCAGAAATGACAACGTTGTTTCCTTCTCAGCTATGTAATGTGAGGCTCCTGGCACGGCCCCAGAGCAAAGACAGTGATCGTAGAGATGACGGGGATGGGAAAGCTGTGCTCGCTGGAATATCAACACAGATTGCTCAATAAGGGAGTGACTTCAGGAACAGCAGTTGCTGGCATTGTTGAACTGGGTTCAAATGAGTGGAGTAGAGGAGAAAAGAGTGATGGTTAAGAAGAAAAGGTGGGAGCAAAAGTTGAAAACTATATTTTGGGTTCTCCAAAATTATAGTAATAAAATACGACTTGTTCCATAAGAAATTCACTTGCGTGTGGTTCTTTGGTGTTTTTCTCTTATCTACTGCAATTCTCGATAGCTAGCATTCCTTAGTCAACGACTTTCATTTTGCTGTGCATATGTACATCATCCAGGTGTGTGTGAACCACAAGTTTTCTTCTTACTAGAGGGGAAATTTTCCATGTATTGTCAGTTAAATGACACGTTCCCTTGGGAGATTTCAAGACTTGAAGATAACTGCCACTGCTCTAACATCCACATTTCTCCTATCTTACCTTCTTCTTATCTCACTTTTGTTAGGTTGTGGTCTAGAACATAACCATTTCATTTTCTGCTTCTCTGACTCCTGGACCAGGTGTGTACATATATAGTTCTGTAACAGTAACTTTGGTTTCTGCAGCACACACAAACCATAAAGAGGCAACTATAACAAAAAAAGTAAAATGCAGTCTTTTAGCAAATGAAATTTGTTTGTGGATTCTACTGTCATTCTGCACTCTCCTTTCTGCCACTCTTAGGACTTTCCTTGAAGATGCCTACCTCTGTTTCAGACACAAGGACAACTAGCCTTACCATCACTGTTGATAGTGGCCAAACGTTCCTTTAAAAATATATTGTACCTTATATAATTGTACAATGTACAGGCCCACCCCTTTCTTCCCCTTCTAGTTCTTGTCAGATATACCCTGAAGCATGTTCCTCCCTTATGTTCCTGCCTTGCATTTTGAAACTCACTTAGTTCAATTAGTGCCCTCAGCATATACATGGATATAAGGCCATCCACTGGAGCATGGATAATACACCAGGGTAACAACCCTAAAAAATTGTCTATTCATCCCTCAGAAATCATTATTTTCCCATAACTCCTCAGTTAGGAGCAGAGCTTGGTGAACCTATTCCCATTCATGGTGGAATTTGGATCAGCTTGATCTTGTTCAGATTTTGTGCATGTACAGCTATTATGAGTTGTGTGTGCAACCATCAGTCATGTCTGAAAAACATTGTTTCACAGTAGCCCTCCCTATGGTCTGGCTCTTACAATCTTTGCACTGTCTCTTCAGCAATGATCTCTGAACTTTAGAGTGGGGTGTAAGAAATGTGATACAGATGTCTTACTTAATGCAGAATCCTCCACAATCATGTATTACCCGCACTATGGCCAGTTTTGAGTTTCTGTGTTTACCACCATCCACTGCAAAATGAAGCTTCTCTATTCCCTGCTGGCTAGTAGGGCCTTGCACACTGTCTTCCCATTCCCTCGTCTTGGACTTTATCCCTCTTTGAAGTCTGAGAGTGCCCTACTGGAACTCAGGTCTCAAAAGGTGAGTAGTCCAAATTATAGCACACAAGTCCCCTGCTTTGGTTCATCTCTAGTCCCTCCCACTGATCCAGAGCTCAGGGTTTCTTACTGGTTAGTAGGGGCCTGCACATATACTTCCATGCCCTTTCAGCTTCCTGCCTCCAAGAGTGAGTAACTCAAATCCCTCCAGTCCAACCCTGCTTTAGAATCATGTCTAGTCTCTCCTACTGTTCCAGGTCATCAGCTTCCCTGCAGGCTAGTAGGGTCCCACACATCCTCTTTCCATCCACTCTCATGGGGCCTTTTGATCTGTCCCTCTGAGAAAGCCTGAAATTACCTGACTCACCTTTTAGCCTCTGTGAAGGAGTAGCACAAATCCAAGCGCACAATCTCTTTGCTTTGGAACCATCTCTATTCCCTCCCACTCTGCCTATCAGACTCACTCTGGTACTCAGACCCTGGCTACCGTGTGTTGATTCTTACCTTGAATAGATCCATTCACTCTCCAAAGCTGTCCGCTTCCAGACTTGGGCCCAGACCCTCCCTTCCCACACTTCGCATTTGTTTCACTAAATTTTTCCCTTCTTGCTCTCTAGGAGACTGGCGGTCAGTCACCAGGGTCTCGTGGTCCTGATACAAATTGACAAAACTGGCATAACATATTTCTATTTTGGGTTTGCATAGTTTATACGACACTTCAGAGAGGATTACTTACAAAGAAACAAGCTTCTCATAACCCACATCATTCAAGACCGAACCAGTGCTCCCTGGGACGCCCTGCCATTCCCCAGAGTTCCAACACGGCCACGGCTGTCTGCTCATTCTCCATGTGGTGGGCAGTTCCACCTCTTTTCCCAGGGTGTGCCTCATCTTGACCCTGGCTGGCTTACTCTCCGTAGACTCACTTTTTATTGGAGGAATGAGTAATTTTCCAGCTACAGCATCTCAAATCACTGGATTAGCCTTGTAACCAATCAGAATTACGACTGACTTTTCAATGCAAACTATGAAAACCAGAAAAGCCTGGGCCAAAGTATTTCTGGTTCTAAAAGACCATGTTTGCCAATTCAGAATATTTTACCAAGAAAAACTGTCATAGTAGAAGGGAAAAGAAAAATGTTCCATCACACAAATAGACTGAAATAATTCATCTTTAACCAAACCCAAACCTAGCAGGTGAGAATAAGTAACAAAAATCACAGCAGAAATTAATGAAATATAAGCAAAGAAAACAATTAATCTTAAAGCTAGTTCTTTGAAAGATAAACAAGGTAAATTCTTAGCCCAGTTAACCAAAAGAAAAAGCAAACCCAAATTAACAAGATCAGATATGAAAGGGGGAAATATCACAATAGACTTCAAAAATATACAGCGTATTAAAATGGAATGCTATAAAATCCTATACTATATTAAACTTGAAACTATAATAGAAATGGATGCAATTTTAAATTCATTGAAACCAACAAATATAAATCAAGATGTGAACAACACCTTAAACAGAACCATAATAAATAAATCAATTGAAGCAGTACTATAAAACTTCCCAAGTTAAAAAAAATAAAAAAATTGGCCCAGATAGATTCATAGCAGAATCTTACCAAACACTCAAAGAAGGTCTACTACCAATACTTCTTAAATTATTCTAAATAACAGAAACAGAAGGAGCACTCCCAAACTCCTTTTATGTAGCCAGTAACACTCAAATACCAAAACCAGGTAAAAACATAACAAAAAATGCAACTATAGTTTCATATCCTTAATGAACATAGATGCAAAAATTCTCAAGAAAATATTTGCAAACTACATACAGACAGATACCAAGTTGAACATCCACCATGATCAAGAGTGCTTAATAAAGATATTCAGAGGTGGTTAATTATACATCAGTCAATAAATGCAATAAATATTCTAAACAAACTTAGAGACAAAAAAATCACATGGTCAATTCAGTAGATGCAGAAAAATCCTTTGAAATAATCCAATATGCCATTTATGGTAAAAGTCCTGGAGGGAATTGGACTGGGGAGAACATACCTCAACATAATTAAAGCGATGTACAGCAAACCCACAGTCAGCATCATTATAAATGGAGAAAAACTAGAAGCACTCCCATTAAAATCAAGAACCAGACAAGATTATCCACTATTTCTGCCCCTTTTTAATATAGTGCTTGGAAGTTGCTAGAGTAAAAAGACAAGAGAGGAAATGAAAGAAGTGCTAATTGGAAATGAAAAGGTCAAATTATCCCTATTTGCAGATGATATATGTAAGAGATCCCAAAAATTCCAGCAGAAAAGCAGAAATGAACAACACTTTCAGCAAGGTATTTTACAAATCAACCTAGGAAAATCAGTGGGCTTTCCAAATACCAAAAACAATAAATCAGAGAAAGCATGTGTGGAACCCCTCCCATTCATAATCGCCTTGAAAAAAAAACTAAAAAAAAAAAAAAAAAAAAAAAAAAAAAAAACTAACCAAAAATTTAAAGAACTCTACAATAAAAATTTTAAACTTTGAAGAAAGAGTTACAGGAAGACATTAGGAGATGGAAAGACCTCCCAAGCTCATGGAAGGTAGAATCAATATTGGAAAAATGATCATTCTAGAAAAGTTTTCTATTAATTCAGTGCAATGCCAATCAAAATCCCTATGACAATTTTCCAAGAACTAGAAAAAAATCTTAAAATTCATATTGAATCACAAAAGACCCAGCAGCCAAAGCAATCTTGAATAAAATGGGAAATGCTGGGAGCATTAGCATATCAGATCTCAAACTGTATTACAGAGCCATAGTCATAAAAACAGATACATGGATCAATGGAAATTAATAGATGACTAAAACACAAGTGCGTGCAATTTCAGTCACTTGATTTTTGACAAAGATGCCAAGAACACACACTGGAGGAATGACATTATCTTCAATAAATGGTGCTGTAAAAGCTGGGTCTCCACCTGTAGAAGAATGAAATTACACCTTTATCTTTCACCCTGAACTAAAGTAAACTCCAAGTTGTTCAAAGACCTCAATGTGAACCCTGAAACTCTGAAACTGTTAGAAGAAAACATAGGCAGTAGCTGCTCTTTACACAATAGCTAAGAAATGAAACAACGTAAAGTCCCACCATTGATGAATATACAAGTAAAGTGTGGTACATTTATACAATGGAATTCTATTCAGTGGTAAAGAAAGTCCAAATATTGAAATTTGCAGATAAATATATGGAATTAGAAACAGTTATATTAAAAGAAGTAACAGACTCAGAAAGGTGAGCAATGTATGTTCTCATTTGTCGATCTTAGAAATAAATCTTTATATGTGAGTACACATACTGATCTAACTGCAAAAACAAGGAAAATGGAAAAGAACCATGGTGATAAGGGAAGAAAAGAGCTTGAGAGAAGGGGATAGTAAGAATCAGGTATTACCAAGGGAGAAATTAGGATATTCAACTTGGATGGGTGCAGAGAATGGTACCTAAGGAACCTTGGGGGTAAAGGGAAAGAAGAAGTTCAAGAGAGGGGCGATCATAGAAGAAGGGTAATACTAAGGGGAAAATGGGGGTACCCTAACTAGAGAGGGAGGAGAGAGTTTAGACAGGGAGAGAGAGATAAATAAAGATTATAAGCTGTGAAAAAAGAGGGGATTGTATTTTTTCAAACACCTACTGAAATATACACATACGATTTCTGAATATGAATGCATGTGTATATTAAAGGCTATATAACACAAAACACAGTGCCAGACAGGAGACACCTCCCTTCAAGTTGTTGGTCAGGGTAGTCCAAGAAGCTCCCAAAATAACACAAGCTACTACCACAGTCCTTGAATACCTCCTAGTACTTGAAGTAAGATCCTATTGCTGAAGACAGAACATGTTTGGATACAGGAATTAGAGCAATGGAGCTGAAACTGACCTGAAAAACTTCTCCCTGAAACTAGCTCTCATAGTTCTGGATGATACTACATCAACTGCTGAGGGAGAAAATCAGTTAATGGTCAAACCTTGACTGTTAAACCAAATAACCACAGCAAGGTCAAGCACTACAAACTATCTCTATTAGTGAAATAGTGGCACTGTTATCTTGGGGGTAATCAACAGCAATTTAGTTGAACTTAAAGCCCTCTTAATGGGAGATCATGTTTGACACTGTAAACATAGCCAAATACACATGGCTGGAGAAGTCATAGATCCTAGAGAAAACCCTTCCTTTATAGCCATAGAAAAATATAATTTATTACCATATGCTAAATATTGATCTGTGTATTTACAGACAAGCATGTAATTTGCCACTCATCAAAAAATGTTTTTTGCAACATATAGACATTAATAAAACTTGTCACACACAGAGAATAAGTATCTGAGAGATGTTCAGTCCTACATGACACATCTACAATGGAATCTCTACACTTAAGGCTCCTGGAACATAGTGAAACAGGGGGTAGAGAGAATACTGAGTCTCTAAACTCTCAAAACTGAAGTTTCTTCATGTAACATAGTACAATCTACACAGAAGACCACAACTGGCCAAAGTGTAGAAAATAAGAGAATGCCGGGTGTGTGTCCCTGAATGGTACTCCTATACTAAACCTCACCCACTCATGACTTAAGGACCACTTTGGAAGAGGGGATGGAAATATTGCCATACCCAGGGTTGGTATATGATCATAGGAAACAGTATTCTAGGCCTCTGGACCTTGCTCGTATGAACTTACAGCAATGGTAACAGCATGAACAAGACCCATGCAAATTCAATCAGGCAAAAAAAAAAAAAAGCATAGAACTGGGGAAGTGGGAAGCAGGCCCCAACCTTAGCTGATAAACTATTGGCAGCTAATTACTTCTGGGTGAGGAGTGTTGATCTTTAACTCTAGATAGGCTAGTAGGCTGGGTGAGGAGAGTTGATCTTTAACTCGTCTCCAGTAGATGAACTTGTATTGAGGGACATCTGGGTACTAAACATGATTCCATTAGGTCTTAACATATATCGCAGAATGCATGAAATCCACTGCGGAGACATATTGAATAGTGTATATGTGGGACAAGGTATAAAAATGATTAAGATATTTGGTATGAAATGCAGAAACATTCAATAAAAATATGCAAAAAAAGAAGTTTCCCTGACAAGAACAGAGAGCTATGGTAATCTCTGGGCATAAACTATGACCATTTAGCAAAATAATGTAAGTGTGTTCACACACAATGCTTACAACCTAATGTACAGTACCAGTTATGAGTTCCATACTATGGATCAGGTCTCAAATCTGTAAGGCTATCCCCATAACCATTCATGACACTATTTCAGCAATGGCCATACCATACAAGATCAATCATTATTTTTGCTCTCAATATTCACACCTGAGTATGACTAGTGATGACTGTTTTTCCTCAGCAGCATATATAGGGCCTTCAGGCACTATAAAACCTAGTCAGTAGGGAGAAAGCTTCCAGTTTATTATTATCTCAGTTTCTCCATATCCTATGAACCATTATATTATGATATTGTGTCTTCAGCAATAAGGTCCTAATCATGTAGTCATGGTGGGTAACCAAAAGATATGGAAATAGTCTATGTTTTGCCCTTTACCAATCTTACAACTCTCACTCATCTTTTTGTCTGATAACCTGTAGTATCTAGGAGAGGTAATATTTCTTTGTAAAGGATAACTACACTTAATCTGTTTCTTTTTCTCTTTCTTCAAACATAGGTACCCAGTCTTTCTTTCTTTCTTTCTTTCTTTCTTTCTTTCTTTCTTTCTTTCTTTCTTATTCATGTTCATTATTGCTCTATTCACAATGTCTAGTAAGAATATATTAAATGTCCATCAACTGATAAAGGGATGATTAAAAGTGTGCTACACATAGAATGAAATTCTATTACACTGTAAAGAAAAACAAAATTATAAAATAAGCAGTTAAATGGCCAGGACAGCAAATAATCATACCAAGTAAGGTAGCCCAGTCTAGAAATACAAATTTTGCATATTTTCTCTTGTATCTGGATCCTGGTGCAAATCTTTTTGAGTTGTATCTTTAAACAGGAGCACCTGCAGAAATCAGGAATCTAGAAAGACGTCATTGTGGGTAATTTTAATGGAGGATGAATAGAGATATGAAGGGGATGGGGAAATAACAAGGAATGAAATTTTAAGCAATGAGAAGAGGGCAGAATAGAGGACATGTTAAAAGGAGGATTAAATAAAACTAAATATGTTTGAAAAATCTATATGGAACCTATGTGTCCTTGGATGACATTACTTGATTTACATATATTGACATTGTCTGAATGTCTGGAATGAAGTCAATGTGACCATGGTGGATAATCTTTTTAATGTAACCTTTAATTCAGTTTGAAAGCATTTTATTGAGAATAGAAAGATTGGTATATAATATTTTTGTTGTTGTTTTTGAGCTTTTGCTATCAGGTTACTAATGTCTTCCTAAAAAGAATCTGAAAGAGATTCACCATTTGCTATTTTATGGAATAATTTCAGGAATATTGAAGTGCTGATAGAATTCTGTGGTAAATCTAATATTCTTGTATTTTTTTAAGTTAGGAGATTTTTACTTTGTCTGATCAGATGTTATAAGACTGTGTAACTTGTTTAATTTATTGTCATTTAATACTAGAAGGCTGCATGTGTAGACATTAATTCTTTTCTTCATATTTTCAAGTCTAATGGAATATTGTTTCTTAAAACATGTTCTCTTAGGCTGCTGTGGTGACGCACACCTTTAATCTCAGCACTTGTGAGGCAGAGGCAGGCAGATCTTTGTGAGTTTGAGGCCAGCCTGGTCTACATAGCAACTTCCAGGACAGCAGGGGCTAGGGAGACCTTGTCTCAAAAAGACAAAAAAAAATGTTCTCATGATTCTCTGAATTTCCTCAGTGTCTGTTTTCTATTCATTTTCATCTCTGGTTTCATTAATTTGTGTTCTCTATCTCTTTCTTTTGGTTCTTTGTGTCTTTATTTTGTTTAAATTGACAAAATCTTTCAGTCTGGCAAATCCCAAAGAACCAACTGTTTCATTGGTTCCTTGAACTGTTTTTTCATTTATTTTTCATTAATTTTAGTCTAATTTTAATTATCTCTACATTTCTACAGCTTTTGTGGTATGTTTGTTCTTGTTTTTGTGAACCCTTCAGGTGTATCACTAGGTATCAGTTTGAAATTTCACAATTTTTTTGATGTACCCATTTATTGTTACGAACTTTCTTAAGAGTACTTTCATTGTGTTCTCTACAAGATCTGTTCTGTTTACATTTTATTTCAATTCTAAAAATTTTTAAAATTCCTTCTTTCTTTCTTGACACAGCTGTCACTGAGTTGTGTGTTGTTTAGTTGTAATGAGTGTATATATGTTCGTACATTTGAGCTATTGAGGCCCAACATTACTCCACTGTGGTAACAGAATGCAGGATATCATTTGAGTTTTCATTATTTTGAGACTTGCATTGTGTTCTAATATGTCGCAAATATTTGAGAAAATTGTGAGGGCTGCTAGGAGGAAAGTGTATTCTTGATTTTTTGAATAGCATGATCTGTAAATGTCTGTTAGATGCATTTGATTTCTGATTTTTTTTTAAAGTCACATTTATTTATTAGTGTTTGTCCAGATTATCTATTAGTGAGATTGGAGTGGTGAAGTAATCGCTATCACTGTGTAGGGGTTAATCTGTGGTTTTACATCTAATAATATTTCTTTTATAACATTGCTTATGTCTGTGCTTGATGCATATATGTTTGGAATTGCAATATCTATTGGATGGATCATTTATTTAATGAATATTAGAGTATTATCAACCTTCTAAAAGTTATAGAAAGTATTCTACATGCTGAAAGATAACAACTATCAACCTAGACTATTATACCCAGGAAGACTGTCATAATGGAAGGAGATGTAAAAGCTTTCTTTGATAAAAACAGATTAAAGAACCAGATGTGGTGGTACACATCTTTGATCCCAGTAATCATTTTAATTCACCAATAAAAATTTTAAAAATTAAGAGATTGTATTAAAATACAGAGTTCATATTTTTGCTGCCTCCACAAAAAAACACCCTACAGTCAAAGACAGACACCACCTTATTGTAAAAAGATGGAAAAGGTTAGCCCAAACAAATGTAACCAAGAAACCAGCAGGTGTAGTTATTCTAATATCTGACAAAATATACTTCAAAATATTAGCCTTTTTTTATCAGGAATATTGTGGTTACTTCATTTATGGTTCATTTCATTTACATTACTTTATTCTTAGTATATGAAAAAAGTCACTTTAATTTTAATGAATATTTTATTAAATCTGTAGATTATTACAGCATAGCCATTTTTTACTCCAGGAATTCTGGGATCTGTGTTCATTCTTAAAGTGTCTTCAGCTTATT
Organism: Nannospalax galili; assembly: GCF_000622305.1. Classification (NCBI taxonomy): domain Eukaryota; kingdom Metazoa; phylum Chordata; class Mammalia; order Rodentia; family Spalacidae; genus Nannospalax; species Nannospalax galili. The sequence continues at coordinate 3,149,061 of NW_008342018.1, read as the reverse complement.
AGTATTTTTTTTATCAGGAATATTGTGGTTACTTCATTTATGGTTCATTTCATTTACATTACTTTATTCTTAGTATATGAAAAAAGTCACTTTAATTTTAATGAATATTTTATTAAATCTGTAGATTATTACAGCATAGCCATTTTTTACTCCAGGAATTCTGGGATCTGTGTTCATTCTTAAAGTGTCTTCAGCTTATTAGTATTATTTTGTCTTTTTGAGACTGGGTCTCCCTATAATCCCAGCTGACCTGAACTCCGTTATTATTATTATTATTATTATTATTATTATTATTTTGTCTTTTTGAGACTGGGTCTCCCTGTAATCCCAGCTGACCTGAACTCACTATGTAGACCAGACTGGCCTTGAACTCACAAGGATCCGCCTGCCTCTGTCTCCCCAGTGCTGGGATTAAAGGCATGCATCACCACTCCCGGCTATTATCTTATTTTTATATGAAAGACTTTCACTATCATGGTTAGTTTATTTCATCTTTTTTATACTTTTTTGAGACTACCGATAATGAATTGTGTTCATTGCTAGTATACAGAAAATGTAAAGGAAATGTAGTGTATGTTTACAGTAGAGAATTAGTAATAAAAATAATGAAACTATATAATTCTTGAGAAAGTGGATGGAATTGTTCACGATCTTAAACAAAATAAATAAGTGTGTAAAATAAAAAAATATTACATATTTTCCTTATATGCACAACCCACGTTTTAAAACACATAAAAGCAGAAGGCAGACAATTGGGGAGAGTGGGGCAATTGACCACAGGTGGAGTAGTAAAGAGAGATTGCTGGGAATGCGAATATTATTTAACTTTATTGTATACCCAAATGGAAATATCATAATGGAGCCCACACTTTTGTATAATTAATAATTTATGTTGCACTTTGCTGACAAATCTATAAATTTTTTAGTTACTATTCACAGTGTCACAGCCAGCTAAAGGTAATGAAGATGCAAGATTCTGAAATAAAGCTTTGTATTTAATATAGTAACACAATAATCTTAAAGGTGTCAGGCTAATAGCAAAATATCACACCTACTCAGTGGGTAAAAAACAGACTTCAAAAATATGAATGAAAAAACTGGATATTTTAAACTATTTAGATATCACATGTGCTTCATAAATTTAATATGAGTTGGGGACAAACTACAAAGTACACCAAATGACATGTTTGAAACACAAACACACACACACACACCATTATAAAAGAATAACGGATTTAGAAATTGATCCATTCATCCACAGTAACCCAAAAAATTCTCAACAATATTCCAATAGCACTCATTGGAGAAAGAACAGTGTCTTAGAGAACTGGTGCTGAGAATACCCAGCATACACACATATCTATCTATCTATCTATCTATCTATCTATCTATCTATCTATCTATCTATC
>NW_008342018.1:3143532-3147404 GCF_000622305.1 Nannospalax galili | reverse complement strand
ATCTATCTATCTATCTATCTATCTATCTATTATCTATCATCTATCTATATCTATCTATTTTTCTGTCTGCCTGCCTGTCTGTCTGTCCATCTGTCTATCATCTATCTATCTATCTAACATCTATCTATCTATCATCTATCATCTATTTATCAATCATCTACCATCTATTTATCTATATATCATCTATATACATACACGTTTGTGTGTGTGTGTGTGTGTGTGTGTGTGTGTGTGTGTGTGTGTGTGTTTGGATAAAAGATAAGCTCTGGACCCCAATCAGCCTGAAGCTCAAGTAGTCGTTTACATGGAATATGTTGCAGAGGTCCTGATTAGAAAGGAGGAAAGAACCAACTCACAAAAGTTATTCTCAGACTTCAACAAGCATACTGTGGTATGTACAAGCCCTTTTCTCTCTCTGTCTCTCCCCCACACAAACAGATACACCACAACAAATACAAAATCAATCAATAGATAAGCAAATATAAGTAAATACACATCATTTAAAAGAGGAAAGAGATAACTGTACATCCCTGTCTATTATGGTGATATTCAGAACAGCCAACTTAGGCATTTATCGACAGATTTGCGGATAGAGAAAATATAGTATAAGTGCATTTTATTATATTTTTTAGCCTTAAAGAAGAATTAAGTCTTGAACCTTAAGCAACATGAATGGAACTGGAGGATATTGTATAAAGTGAAATAAGCTGGGAGCATAACTTATTTCATGTTTTCTCATAAGTGAAAACTTACAAATGTCATGTTGAAAGCAACAGAGCTGTCACTAAAGACCGGACAGAGTTAGAGGAGAGGATCAGTAACGTAGATAAACAAATCCTTCCGTGCTGTATGTTTATAGGAAATTATCAAATTTAATGTTATTAATTGTTACATTAAACCACTTTAATAATTAAAGCTCTACTAAGATATTAAACAACAAAAGTGTACATTATTTTATAAGATATAATTTATGTGTATGTGAGTTTAATTTATTCATGTACAGTGTATCATGTGCCAAACAGTATGTTTTGTGATTTGCCTTACATTTTCAGTCAGGTATGTAGATTAAACTTTCATGTTAGAGGTCCTTGATATGGTGTCATTGTGACATTTACCTACATCCTGTTTGTTAAATCATTGAAACAATTTATTCTAGATTTAATTACAATGTAAAAAATTTAAAGATTCATTTTTAAGGTCATGGGGAATACGTAGAATTACATTAACTCTAGTATCCATAGAGATGTTTATAAATTACTCTAATTTGTCATTGCATCAACGTAATTTTAAACTTAATTTTCCATTCTTCAAAAAATATTTTATGGGGATATCTCCTTTTGAAGTCGTCGTCTCACTAAGTAGCTGAGACTGGATTGGAATGGTCTATGTAGACTAGTTTAGCCTTGAGCTTGCAGTGAATCTCTGCCTACATCTGCCTTCTGAGTGTGAGAATTGAAGGCATGTTTCACCATGCCCATCTGAAGGTATTTCTTTTTTCTTTTTTTTTTTGTTTGTTTTGTTGTTGTTTTTTATTGTTGTTGTTTTTAATCATTATTTATTTTTTTATTTTTTAATAACTAAATGATTGGAAGAAACATTTCATTACAGCTTTAACATATTCAGTAACACAGCAAGAGTAAAGGATACATCTCTTTCAAAAGTGGCTGTAAATTTTTAGGTTCACAGTTGAATGAGAGTTTTTAACCTTTAAAAAAGATCTCCATTTCATTTGAGAATATATTGTTCCTTGCAGAAAGACTCATTGTTTTCGCTACTAACACTGAGATGTTGGCGCATGCACTTCTAATCTGTATCTATTACTAGTCATAATCAGTGCACTTGGATCCTTGGTGCCTGTATGTCTATAAAGTCATCGGGTAGGTTTCAATGGCAATGTTTATCACCTGTACTAATCAAAATGAGGTAAATTTCCATACTTCCTCTTCAAATAAAATATATTTTTAAAATTTTAAAATTTGTTGATTGGGGGGGGGTTGTATATACCATACAGAACATCCCAAACCATCTTATTCAACTATACACACACTTCCCAGATGGCACCTTCCCATAGCCTCCCTCTGCCCACTAGAACCCTAATACTCTGATATCCCAGACTGTTTGCTGTGTTGTCAGCATCCAAAATCATTCCCCACTACTTGTCAATCTGGTAAATCTAGTCAGCCTATCTAGAGGTCTTTGTTTTAGGAAGGTCACCTGTTCTTCATCTAGCAGCAATCAGTTATCAATATTCCTTTAGATAAGATAGGGGTCTGCTGTTCATTCTCCAGGTTCTATGCTGGGTTACTATCTGGGAGTCCCTTTGGCCACCCAGGGCAACAACTCAAAAAGGTATCTCCTCTATGGCATTGCTGCTTGTTATGTAGCCTTTAGCTATGCATACGGACTCTTAAAAATTATATTGGCTCCATTAATCTTTGGTTATACTTTTCTTTTTGGTGTTTAAGGCCATATACTTGGTCCTGATAAACCAATTTATTTTTACTCTTAAGGTCATTTGAGAATCTGTTCCTAAGGGGTCACATTGCTTGGGAGGAGCCCCTGGCTCCTTTCTTTTACCAGTTACACCTATGTGAAGATAGGTCAATGGTCCTGCTTGATGATGGTTAGCTTCCCTTGGAAGCATGGAGGAAATTATTCCTCTGTGTTCACCCTCCTCTTTGTAGACTGGAAACTGGTTCAAGTCCATCTGGTGGGGTATCCTCAGCCTCCTTGATCAAGAGGATAGATGACTCACCACAATTACACGACATTTTGAGAGATATTCATAGTCCCCTGGAACTAGTTGACCTAGGAGACCAAGGAGCAAAATCTGTCCTTTATGTTCTTCTGACCAAATTATTATAGACCTCAAAGTATGTCTGTTAAACATTCATGAAGGTTAGTTCCACCAGTCTGGTACTTTTAATTACTGTGTGTCATGTAGATAAATCTTGGGCAAAGACCAACTGTTCTCAGATAAACCTTACCTAGACATATATTTCTTGATCTGCTATGTATAAATTTTCCATACGTTGTTGGTTTTAAAACTAGCTAGGCATTTTTATCTCTCACATTGTCACACCCCTTCATCATGGTTTTCTCATTTAAGGTGCTCCCATTTCCTCTCTTTCTCCCTTAATAATACCCTTCTATGGTTTTACCTCTCTTGAGCTCCTTCTTTCCCTTTATCCTCTAGGTTCCTTGTATACCCTTCCCTCCCTCCTCCCTTAAACTAACCCAATTTTTATCAATTTATCTCTTATTAAGGCCTGTTTCCTTCTGTTCTTCTCTTTCATATTCTTTCTTTTCCTTACCTCCATGGTTTCTTTACATTATCCTGGTTCCTGTGGTAATGTCAGGGTACATACTCACTTATCAACATTTTTTTCTAGGATCCACAAATGAGGGAGAACATATGTCTATTTTTTTTTCTGAGTCTGTGTTACTTCACTTAGTATAACAGTTTCTAGTTCCATCTATTTACCTGAAAATTTCATGATTTCAACTTTCTTTACTGCTGAGTAAAACTCCAGTGTATAAATGAACCATATATTCATTATCCACTCGTCAACTGAGGGACACTTAGGTTGCTTCCAATCTGAGCTATTGTGAAAAGAGCAGCAACAAATATGGGTGTAAAAGTGTCCTGGATGAGTTCTTTGGGTATATGCCAAGAAATGGTATAACTGGGCTTAATGGTAGGTTCATTTGTAGCTTTTTAAGAGTTCTCCACACTGTTTTCCATAGGGGTTGAACAAGTTTGCAACCCCACCAGCAGTGGATGAGTTTTCCCCTTTCCCCATATCCTCTCCAACGTTTGGTATAATTTGTTCTCTTGATCTTAGTCTGACTAGGGTGAGATGAAATCAACC
>NW_008342018.1:3136914-3143365 GCF_000622305.1 Nannospalax galili | reverse complement strand
TTGTATATTCTGGTCTTAAACCTCTGTCAGATGTGTCGCTGGTGAAGATTTTCTCCCATTCTGTGGGTTTTCTGTTCACTTCTCTGGTTGCCTGCTTTAAGGAACAGAAGCTTTTTAGTCTAATGAGGTCCAATTTGTTAATTCTTACCCTTGTTTCCTGAGCAATTGATGTCCAGTTTAGAAAATCATTTCCTACACCTATATCTTGTAGGTTTTTCCCAGTGTTTTCTTCCAACAGTTTCATAGTTTCAGGCTTCAAATTGAGGTCTTTGATCCAGTTGGAATTGACTTTTGTGGAGGGTGAAAGATAGGCCTTTAGTTTCATTCTTCTACAGGTGGAGATCCAGTTTTGCAAGCACTATTTGCTGAACCTGTTATCTTTCCTCCAGTGAGTATTCTTGGCCCCTTTATCAAATATCAGGTGACTAAAATTGTATTTACTCTTATTTGGGTCTTCCATTTTGTTCCATTGATCTATGGGTCTATTTTTGTGCCAGTACCATGTTGTTTTTATGACCATAGCTCTGTAATACAGCTTAAAATATAGTATAGTAATCCCCCCAGCATTGCTCTTAGTGCTCAGGTTTGCTTTGGCTGTCTGATGTCTTTTGTGCTTCCATATTTAACTTAGGATGGTTTGTACCAATTCTGTGAAAAATGTCATGGGGATTTTGATTGGCATTTCACTGAATCTAAAAATGACTTTTGGTAAGATTGTCATTCTCACCATATTATTTTTTCCAATCCATAAGCAAGGGAGGTCCTTCCATTTTCTGATGTCTTCCTCAATCTCTTTCTTTAAAGATGTAAAATTTTCATTGTAGAGGTTATTAATGTCTTTGGTTAGGTTTATTCGGAGATATTTTTGCAGCTACTATGAAAAGGAGCATTTCCATGTGCTCTTTCTCTGATTGCTTGTTATTGGTATATAGAAAGCCTACAGACTTTTGTAGGTTAATTTTACAACCTGCTAATTTACTGAATGTGTTACTAATTTCTAGGAGTTTTTGGGTGGAATTTTTGGTGTCTCTTGTGGGGACCTAAAGGCTTCATCTTGCAGAAGTCTGAAAGGAAGTTACTGGGCCGTGGCCTGACTTGCTTTGAAAGTCTGAAGAATACGTCCACACTCACACTACTGAGGAGTGCATGATCAGCATGTGACCATCCTTAAGATACACCCTCAGGGGGGGATGGGGGATTTCCAGATGCCTTTATAAGCTCTGTAACACCTGCAATAAGTGAGTCCCTGCTTGACTAGGCTCCCCATTGCGCCTGAGTGTTCCTGGTACTGGGGGTGGCATGAGCTGGTGAACAGCGTGCTTACTCATCCCCAATCATCACTGCCCGGGGGTCACTGTTTCGAACCCCCAGCAACTGGCACCCAGCATAGCACTCAAAGGAAGGTGAAAAGAAGAAAAGAAAAAAAGAAGAGAAATGGATTGGGGCCAATCGAGAAGTTTGGGGTAAGCCATACCTGAAAAGATGGGTAACACAACTTTTAAGTCTGAGGACCAAGGCTTAAAGCACTGAGAGATATGCTTAAAAGCAGGGGATTGGATCTGTCAGACACCATAGCTCAAAAGGTTTGGGCAGAGGCGATTCATTTGGCTCCCTGGCTACTTGGGCTAATGCTTTTACTGGGGATACATGGGAACCATGGGAAGAGTTTGAGGAAGAATGCAGAAATGCAAAAGAAGTGAAACCAAAAGTGGCCAAAGTAACAAGTGGCACCTTGGGCGTGCCCTGGCCAGCTTCAGAGGCCCCTGGGACCCATGAAAACAGGACCCATGGATGCCTTTTTTTAGTAGGTCGAGGCAGAGTGGAGCACATGGGATTGGCTGCGAAAACTGCTCATTGACCTGCCTTGAACTAATGTGTGTGCAAGTCTGGGGACCACGCGAAAGCCAGGCAGGGGACCACCCCCTGGCCAGCAGCCAGTGGTGGCCTCTGGGCACATTAAAAAAAAAAAAAAAAAAGGAAACCACCATTGTCTGTGCATTGCAACCAACTCCAGGATGGCTGGGAAGGCCCAGTTTGGGGAAGGTGGCAGGGGGGCCCACCCTGCCCCCTTCCCCGAGTGGTACAGCCCTGCCAGCAGCAGCACTTGCTGAATCCCGGGTCCGAGGGAGTCCTTACTAAAAGCCTACAATATTTTCACTTACTAGGGCAGATGTGGAGAAACCAAAAAGCAGCTCAATTCAAGGAACTCATGGCCATTGTTTTCTGACAGTATTCTGAGTCATATGCTCCTTAAAGTGAGAGAAACCGCTATTTTCTTACAGCATCTTAGAGGGCACCAAGGATTGCCTGGGCTTTTATCCCAAGGCAATGCAGAGGCAGACAAGATGGCTTATTGTATACAGGTACTGCTTCTGCAACAGCCAGGGGTAAACCCCAGGGGACTCAAGCCCAATTCCTTGTGGCAAACGATGTCACACACTGTGCCCCTTTTGGAAAGTTTAAGTATATTTTTGTGTCCATCAACCCATTCTCACATGCCTGTTGGGCTACCACTCATACAGGAGAGAAGTCTAAACATGCTCAGTCTCATTTTCTCCTGTGCTTTGCTACATTGGGATTGCCCCAAAGAATTATAACTGATAATGGACCATGTTTTGTGAGTAAAAATTTAAGCGATTTCTTTTCAGTTTGGAGAATTCAACACAATACAGGAATTCCCTACAATCCCCAAGGTCAAGCCATTGTAGAACATAACAATCAAAACCTAAAAATTCAATTACAAAAACAAAAAGGGGGAATAAGCCCCCACCAACAGTTGGGTATGGACTTATTCACTATTAATGTTCTTAATTTTCAAAAATATCATTTGGAATCCCAGTTTCAGAAGCATTGGGGACAACAGGAGCAGAGGCTGAGGCACGGTAAGATGGAAGGACCCCATTATGGGGCAATGGAAAGGCCAGATCCATTGTTAACCATAAGTTGAGGCTTTGGGTGTGTCTACCCTACAGGAGATTCAAACCCCATATGGGTTCCTGAGAAAAACCTTAAGTGGGTAGGCCAGGATCCAACTGACTAGCATGACAGTCCGTGGACAATAGTTCATGAGACAAAATTCCTCTCTTTATTTGTATCCATCTGAGGTGAAGGACCTAGTTCCTTGGCTTTGTTGCCAGTCAGCTTCTTTGACAACTGACAAGGTACATGGTCTCAGAAGTATTTCAACTTGTCCTACGCCATGACTGGCTTCATTTCTCTTGATAATGCTTATCTTTAAGTGTCTTTACCAGATAATTCAGTGACAGAGGACCCTTGGAACTGCCACGGCCCACCTCCTCATGATTATGGACTCCCCCAGAACCCCCTCCGGTTGTCCACGCTTGGCTAACCAAGTTAGGCAGAGACTAAGACTGTCACGGGCTGGCATTACCCATGCGGCTGCCCTTAATCATGATGCATTTTTAGCCAAGGACGGATAACACATGACAAGTACTCCTAAGACAGGACTTGCACATGGGAGGTGCATGATCCAGTGATGGGCAAGGCTTGATCAGAGGTGACACAACCTAAGGCAGGCAAAAATGCATAAGATTAGAGGAAGGAGATAGCCATCTCTCTTCAGGGAGCCACCTATGAGGTGGGTAACCCATGAAATAAAGTCAGTCCGGCCTTAAAATAAAAATGAAAAGGTGGAAATGTGGGGACCTAAAGGCCCCACCTTGCAGAAGTCTGAGAGGAAGTCACTGGGGCATGGCCTGACTTGGTTTGAAAGTCTGAAGAATACTTCCACACTGCTGAAGAGTTCATGATCATCACATGACCCCCCTTAAGATACACCCTAGGGGGGTGGGGATTTCCAGGTGCCTTTATAAGCTCAAACACCTTCAATAAATGAGTTCCTGCTTGACTAGGACTAGGCTCCCCATTGTGCCTGAGTGTTCCTGGTACTGAGGGCAGCTGGGCTGGTGAACAGCATGCTTACTCATCTCCAATCATCACTGCCCAGGGGTTGCTGGTAGGAACTCCTAAGAGTCTCTTAGATATAATGTCATACCATCTGCAAAAGAAGGATAATTTGAGCTCTTATTTTCCAATTTTTACTCCTTTAATTTCCAGCTTTGTCTTATTGCTCTGGCAAGAGTTTCAAGCACTACATTAAAGAAAAGCGGAGATAGTGGACAGCCTTGTCTGGTTCCTGATTTCAATGAGAGTGTTTCCAGTTTTTCTCCATTTAGAATTACTTTGGCTGTGGGTTTGTTATATATGGCTTTAATTTTGTTGAGGTATGATCCCTCCATTCCAGTTCTCTCTAAGACTTTGAACATAAATGCATAAAGGCTTTCTCTGCATCTATTGAGATGACCAAGTGGTTCTTGTTTTTGAACCCATTTATATGATTTACTACGTTTATTGACTTATGTATATTGAAGCATCCCTGCATCTCTGGGATAAAGCCAACTTGATCATGGCTGATGATCTTTTTGATTTGTGTTTGTATGTGGTTTGCAAGTATCTTGTTGAGAATTTTTGCATCAATTCATTAAGGAAATGGGTCTATAGTTTTCTTTTTTGGTTGTATCTTTACCTGACTTTGGTATTAGAGTGATGCTGGCTTTGTGGAAGGAATTTGGAAGTTTTCCCTCCATTTCTATCTTTTTGAATGAATTAACTAGTATTGGATGTAGATCTTTTTTAAATGTCTGGTAGAATTCTGCTGTAAATGCATCTGGTCCTTGCCTTTTTTTAGTCAGGAATTTTTGTACTACTGTTTCAATATCTTTTTGTGTTATGGGTCTGTTTAAGCTGTTAATCTCTTCTTGGTTTGGTTTTAGTAGTTCCCATGTCTTTAGATATTCGTCCATTTCTTTTAGGTTTTCAAATGTAGTAGTATATACGTTTTTTAAAGTATTCCCTTATAATGTTCTGTATCTTCCTTGTGTCTGTTGTGGTGCTTCCCATTTCATCTCTGCTCTTGTTGATTTGGAGGTGCTCTTTCTTTCTTTTGGTTAATTGGGCTAGCGGTCTGTTAATCTTGTTTATCTTTTCAAAGAACCAGCTCTTGGATTCATGATTCTTTGTATTGTTTTCTTTGTTTTTATTTCATTAATTTCTGCACTAATTTTTGCTATTTCTTCTTGACTGTTGGGTTTGGGGTTTCACTTGTTGTTGCTTTTGAAGTGTCTCGAGTTTCAATGTTAAGTCATTTATTTGTGTTCTTTCTGATTTTTTAATGTAGGCACTTACAGCTATAAACTTCCCTCTAAGGACAACTTTCAGCGTGTGCCAGAGGTTTTATTTTGTCGTATTGTCTTTTTCATTTAGTTCCAGGAATACTTTTATTTCTCTCTTCATTTCTCTTTTGTCCCATTCATCATTTAGGAGTGTGTTGTTTAATCTCCATGTGTTCCTGTGGTGATTAGGGCTTCTTCTGGTATTGAATATAAGGTTTATTGCATTGTGGTCTGATAGACTACATGGATTTATTTCAATTTTTTTTTTGTATTTGTTGAGGTTTGTTTTGTGCCACAGTATATGGTTGATTTTGGAGAAGTCTCCAAGGGGTTCTGAGTAGAAAGTATGTCCTTTGGAACTTGGATGGAATACTTGGTAGATGTTTGTTAAGTCTATTTGATATATGGTATTGTTTAATTCAGATATCTCTCTGTTAACTCTCTGCCCTGTTGACCTATCTAATGGAGACAGTGGGGTGCTGAAGTACCCTTCTACTAATGAGTTGGAATTAATCTGGGTCTTGACATCCCGTAGTATTGCTTTTATGAAGTTGGGTACACCAGAGTTTGGTTAATATGTGTTCATGATTATAATTAATATCTTCTTGAATTTTTTTTCCTTTGACCAGAATGAAGTGGCCCTCTTTATCTCTTCTGATGAGTTTTAGTTTAAAGTCTATTTTCTCAGATATTAGAATTACTATGCCTGCTTTTTCTTAGTACGATTTGCTTGGTATATTTTTTCCATCCTTTCACTTTAAGATAATGTGTGTCCTTGAAAGTGAGATGAGTTTCTTGCAGACAACAAAAAGATGGGTTTTGTTTCTTAATCCATTAACCTAATCTGTGTCTTTTGACTGGGGTCTTCAGTCCACTAATATTTAAAGTCATTAATGAAAGATGAGTTTTGAACCCTGTCATTTTTATTTCTGTTTACCTTCTTGATACGGCTGTACTTTTCCATAGTTATACCTTCATTGAATTTCTTTCCACAACCCCTTGGGTATAGTCATTCCATTCTTCAGCTCTTTGTATTGCTTCCAGAACTCTCTGAAGGGCTGGTTTTGTGGACATGAATTCCTTCAGCCTATTTATGTCATGGAAAATTTTTCTTTCCCCTTCAACTATAATAGACATTTTGGCTAGATATAGTAATCTGGGTTAGCATCTGTGGTCATTTAACACTGGGAATACTTTGGTCCAGGCTCTTCTGGCTTTCATAGTTTGCATTGAAAAGTCAGCTGTGATCCTAATGGGTT
>NW_008342018.1:3134328-3136420 GCF_000622305.1 Nannospalax galili | reverse complement strand
ATTTCTTTGTTTGTGTGTTCTTTAAATTCACTGAATTCTTTTATTATGTTTGTAATTTTTCTTTTGAGTTTGATGTCCTGCATTATCTCTAGTGGATTCTCATTGTACTCTTCTAGAGGACTACTGGTACTTGGTGTGGATATGTTATTTTGTTTTTTCGTGTTATTTTTTTCTCTGTGATTTTGACGTGAATTTCTTTTTTAGTTTGTGAGAGAGAGACTCAAGCCTTCAAGTTTAGGTCAGCTTCATTTTGGAAACTTTATGTGTATTTGTGGTTTAGTTTTGGGGCATGAAAATCTGGTTCCTTTAAGCTTCTGGTTCTCTCTTTTGATTTTATATTGGAGTGGCCAGATTGCTTTTGTCTTCAGGAGTTCCCACAGAGGCCCAAGTCCGATGAGGGTCAGATGCTCTCGGGCTTTCTCCTAAGGTCTGGATCCCTCCATGAAAGATTTTGGCTTCAGGAATTTGGGCATCGGACTGACCTTGGAGCCAGGCCCGAAAGATTGCAGGTCTAGGGAAGCTGGTAACCACGCAACCCAGAGATGCAAAGGAAGATAGCAGCAAGAAGTCGTTCCAAGAATTCTTGACTGCACTGAGGAGCTGGGTTGGTCTGGATGCAAAGGATCAGAAAGAGGAAAGGTCAGCCCTGGAGTCCAGGAAAGAGGCTGGTGGGTCCCCAGAGAGTGGCCTGCTGGTTGCAGAGAGGCCTGTGTGTGCATGCCCAGGGAAGCAGAGGGAGGTGAGGGTGGGGCCAGGCTCAGAGTGTTACTGGGGACCAGAGAGGGAACTGGATTCGTCTGGATGTAAATGATCAAGAAGCAGTGGTGGTTCCCCCTGGTGTCTGAGGCACCAAGATAAGGAATGGAAAAGGACCCAGTCTAGGAGGAGAAACAGGTGGGCTAAAGTATTTCTGTATAACATATCTAATGCTTAGAAAAAATACTAGATTACTTTAAAGGACTATTTGGTAGGACTGGAGTCACCTCAGTGCTTAAGAGTTCTTGCAGTTCTTGCTGAAAAGTGAGTTCAGTTCCTAGCACCCACATGGTGGCATATAACTATCTATAAAGCAAGTTCCAAGGGTATTTATTTCCCTCTTCTGACCTCTGTAGGTATTGCACATGTTCAGTGTGCTTGTAGCATTGAACACAAAATGCAGGTACTGGTGAGTTTGCTCAATGCTTAAGAGCAGTTGGTGTTTTTATAGAGGAACCAGGTTCAGTTCATGGAAACTAGTTGGTTGCTAACTACCCATAACTCAGTTTATGGGAAATCCAACACCCTCTTCTGGCCTCTTCTGCCCTCCACAGACACTATTTGCACATGGTGCACTTACATACATGCAGGCAAACATTCATATACATAAAATAAAATAAATAAAATACTTTAATAAATTAATCAAAACATAAAAGGAGAACTTGTTTATAGTATAAGAACTGATAGAAAAATATTGGTATGGTCTTTCCCAGTCTTCTAGGAAGTTTCATATAAAGTGAATCAAATAACAAAATTTAATAAAATAAATATCTGACTTGATGGGGGCTCGAGAGATGGCTCAGAGGTTAAGAACACTGGGTGTTCTTGTGGAAGATCCGGGTTCGAACTCAGAACCCACATGGCAGCTAACAATTGTCTGTAACTCCAGTCCCAGGGGATCCGACACCCTTTCTGACCTCTGCAGGAATTGCATGACACAGGTAAACTTACCTACATGGAGGCAATATATGCATACACATAAAATAAAAGTAATAAATTTTTAAAAGATTATGAATTGAATTATCTCTAAACATTTTTAGTTTAAGTAACTATAAGTATAAGGAGAAGTTTATTTGACTATTTTGGGACAGGATCATGGAGAATAGGTTTTTTTGTTTTTTTGTTTTTTTCTGAAGGGACACAGCATGGTTGAAATTCTTAATGTGAGTAATGTAAAGCAGTCACACATATTAGTCTGGAACTCAACAAAGTTCTAAGCAGGAAATGAAAATGGGGTGGATAGGTATGTTATAGATATTATATTAGTAGGTAGGTGATGTATGGGTAGATTAATTATAGATATAGATAATAAATTATGAATTATATAGATATAATT
>NW_008342018.1:3095711-3133958 GCF_000622305.1 Nannospalax galili | reverse complement strand
GATATAATTACTTTTATTTCTAACGATCAAAATAGTCCAGATATACAAAATAATTTCTGACATAGTAGAAGGAAAAAGAATTTCTCTGCCAAAAGATGGAAGAAGAAAAGCTGAACAAGAAAAGTCACAGCTGCTTTTCTATTTGGAAAGTGAAAAAGGAAGAGAGTTGCCATCAGAGACAGGCATGTGTGAATATACGGGAAGTGTGACAATGAAGAAATGGACAAAATCAAAAGTGTAACACTACTGATATGGGAAGACAGAATGTCTTCAGAAGTGGTCTACTTTTTTCATCTTTTGGGTGGTCTTACCTTGGAAGCTAGGGTCACTGAGACACTATGGTCAACAAAGTCTCCCCAAGCCACTGGCTTGCAGGTTCTTATCTTACAAGTTCAAAGAAGGAAATTCATAAACCACAGAGAGTTAGTTTTAGTAACAAGTATTTTATTGTTGTGATCAAAGAGAAAGAAGGAAAGGCAGAGCTTCCGTGCAGCTGGAAGGAACCAAGGAATTGGCCACCATTGAGCTACTAGTCTGGAGCTTTTTAAAGGACTTATGGAAGAAATGGGGAGAGGTTTTAGGAGGTGGATAAGTTGTCAGTCAGCTTGGTCTAAGCAGGTGTCCACATGCCTCCTTTCAGTTTCAGTCACATAGTCACTTCTAGTCTTTAGACAGAGGTGCTTGTTTAGGAGACAGAACATCAGAGAGCCCGTACCTGGCACTGTTATCAAGGTGTGATCTTGTGGCTACACAAATCACAGGCCATTTGGAAGAACCTCCTATTATCATTCTGCTAAATAGACATGATATTATACTGACTCAAAATGACTTTTTATACATGTAGACTAGAATATCTCTCAACTCTCACCAGAGATTTTCTTGCAGCTGATGGTGATTAACACAGAAACCTACAAATGATCAATGTGTAGAGACTAAGAGTTTTCCAAGTTCTCATCCCTAAACAGAACACACATATCACACCTTCCTCCACAAATTCAGGAATCATTACAGAAAGAAGGGCAAATAGAATGTAATCGCCTGAGATGGTTGATAAATTCAAGGAAAGTGTTGTGTATACATCATAGGATTGTTGCACATATAAACCTACAGCACTATGATAAAATACATAAGACCTGGACAAATCCAAACCAGATAGAGCCTAGCATGAATGGGTGATGTAGGCAGGAAGCCCCAGCCTTACGTGAGTGTCTATTGGCAAATGATGGCTTCTGGGGGGAGAGGGAAAAAATGAGTCAGTTTCCTTACTTTTAGGACTCTCAGTAGGTTTGCCAGACTCCAGCACATGGATTCACACACAGGAGCTCATGGGAGGTACCAAATGGAATTGATAAGCCTTTACAAAACAATAGCAAAAACTAAATAAATAAAATGTAAACATTTTAAAAGAATAAATATACATAATAATGGTGGACAAGAAATAGGGGGAGGGGCAGTCTATAGGAAGTGAGTTCACAGGAAAAGGTGTCTGAATATGATCAAAATCCACTGTATGAAATTCTGCCATCAGTAAAAAGATTCCAATTCACTTTAACCAACTATTTGAATTTGTGAAGTGGGTGAACCTATGTGCTGAACTCAAGATTTAGTTTTGCCTGTTAGTAAGACAAAACACAGAGGGTCATGGGCTTATATCATATTTAGTAATCACTAAAACTGGGATTCTGTGAGTTAATATTCAAAAGAATTTTTGAATTTGTCAAGAAAATCAAAGCAGAATCATAAACAACTGGCAAAAAGCAAAATCCAACAAGCAAGTAAATGAAGTGGCCATGTTGCTTGTCTGGGAGATGTCCCCACATTATTCAAATTTCAGTGATATACAGCCTTCCAAATGAGAGTCTGTATTTGCTGATTCCTCATGATGTTAGTTAATAGCAATATGTCCTGTGAAGTATAAGCAGACTAGTCATTATAATGTACTGTGTTACAAGATATGTTCATGCAAATGCAATGTAGGCTTTACACATGAAATAACAAAGGCAAACAAAAAGCATGGTGTAGAATTCTATCATCAGAGGAGGTATTTTACCTCTTTATATAGTTCAAGAATTTTTTTGGAAAACATACTTAGTTGAAAGGCAAAAATATTCTTATTTATGTAGTAATAATCATTAGTTAAATAAATCATATTTTAACATCTTATTTGATCTTGCCTGATTTCAAAATTATCATCCCTCTAATGATTCACTGTTCCCTAAATATTTAACTTTTGCACTCAATGCACTTTCTTAGTTCCCAACTTATTTCTCATGTGATGCAGAAAACCTATAGATGACAAGTGATTTATTTCTCTAAGTATGACCCTTTTCTAAGCTCAAATTCATGTTCTACTTAGTTTTGCTTCCTGCCTCATTTTTAGTTTTAAATCAAACATGAAATGCAAGTATAGTTTCCCTAATGCTTAGCTTACCCTCTAGATGTCCCTGACCCAGCCAACTCGCTTTCTTGACTTTTATCTTATATGGAATGGCACCATCATTCACCCAGGCTCTCATTTCAAACATGGCAGTCTTTGATTTTACTCATTCTACCACTCTAATACATCATTAAATACTGTCTCTTCTTCCATCAAGATGTAGCCTGAATAGGATGATCACCTGCTTCAGAGAGTTCTACTCGACTCTACCTGGAGCAAATATAGCAGTAGCAGTGCTATATTTTGATCCTTTCAAAATATAGCCATGCTGTTGCTTCTTAAAGAACTTGGGTAAGTTTTGAACTCCTTTAATATCCTGCATGAGCTGGCTTCTCGGGTCTTTCCTAATGATTTTCTCAGTGTTCTTCCTACAGCATATCTCACCTTAACTTACATTGTTTTCAGATCCCCAAGCTTCTATGCTCCTTCTGTCTCACATAGAACATGATTCTTAAGATTTCTTTGCCAGAAACTCTTCCTTCAGGCCAGTCTCCCAACAGTATTGTTCAAATTGTCCTCTGCAAAAATGTTGTTCATAGCTCTCTTAGGAAATTAACTCCCAGCCTTGCCAACCTCTGCAGTCATCCCGCTTCCTTCCTGGGCCCTTGGCCCTTTAGTCTTCGTTGAACCCTCAGATCTCAAATTCTCTAAGTGCAAAGGTTCACTAGCTGAAATTTTTACACACGTACACACACACACACACACACACACACACACACACACATACACATACACTTGGGCCTTATACTTGCTACTTTTATTAGGAGCCCTTCATCTAAAACAAATAGGACCACAAGAAGTTTCGGTTTCTTTTTTATTTTTCCTTTTTCATTGTTCTATCTTCCATGAGTATGTGAAAAATACTATATGATAATTTTTTTGAATTTTATTTGTAGGAAAAGAGACAAATAATGGAAATAGGCAAGAAAAAAGGAGAAAAAACTGAAATGTGTCCCCAGATCATGAATCTTAGCATAGGATTAAGTGCTTTAATGTCGAACTGAATTTCAGTACTCATCTTTTGAAAAATCTTGAACAACAAAACAGAACATGTCCTCTGCTGAGTCATCAGTACAGGTTTAATAGAGAAAGGCATGTCATAGTTAAGAAAACACTGGCTAACAAGGCATTTAAAGTCTGCATGAATATTTTGGTGTCTCTTCTGTAGGATGGGTATCAGTGATGTGGAAGTTTACAGGTCAATGCTGTGGGATAATTTGCATCAGGCAAAGGCAGGCAATGAGCACAGCTCTTATTTTTTACATATTCCTTGTACATTTATTTATCTATTCATTGATTTATTTTTCCATTATAATTTGCCTTCTTTTTCTTAGGTTGATCAACTCCATTTTAGTATTCCACTTGAATGACCACAATGGCCTTTCTGCTTTATAATTCTGTATGTGCATTTTGAATGATCTAATATAAATCTGTGTAAGATAATGATTTATTTATAATTGTATCACTCTAGAAATAAACATTCTCACCCTGTTTTTGTAGCATAATTAATCCACATAAAATTTCCCCCAAATGTGAAAACTATGTAGAAAAATTCCTTTTTACTTTAAACTTTTTATTGAGCTTTTATACATTTTGTACAATAGTTCTTAATCAAATTTAGACCCCTTCCCCATCCATTAACCCTTCAGTCAGACTCCATGTATTCCACCATATATGTTAAGTCCTACCAGGCAAGCATTTGTACCAATATGTCCTTTAGTGAAAATTCATCCACAGGAGTCTAGTCATTCTAACTAGAGGTCATAAATAAGGCTTACACTCCCTCACCCAGGAGTAATCAGTCTCTGATAGTTCCCAAACTAGGCCAGGCCCCCTATGCATTTCCCTCACTCCACTCTGGGCTCTTGTCTGCTTGAATTGGTAAATATCCTGTCCTCAATGCCACCATTGCCACAAGTTCACATGTTCAAGCTTCAAGTCGCCTAAAAGCCTCTGCTTCTCTATGTCCATGAAAGAGGCCTGAATCTTACAATCTTTCTATCCCCTCTTCCCACAATGGTCTCTGAGCCGTGGGTGAGATTTAATATAGGTTACCCATCCAGGGACACACACTCTGCAATCCCTTATTCTTTAAAAAGGTGGCCAGTTGTGGCTTTCTGTGTGCATTCCACTCTGTTGTATAAGGAAACCTCACTGGTGAGAGTTGAGGGATGCACTAGTTTTCTATCTACAACCCCCTCCCCATTTCACTACTTTCCATTACCTTTAGGTATATAAATACAATTGTATATATGTTACTGTTGCGGGTGTTCTCGGGCCCTGCTGGTGAGGGTAGAGTCAATGCGGAGTCATAACACAGACTCTGGGAGTCAGGTGAGAAGCAGGCTCTGTGAGCAGCTGCAGACTCGTTTATTGCGGATATGGGGCTCCCTTATATCCCCCCTCCCGGAATCCTCATTGGCCCTCTCCATAGAGCCATCTTGCATCAGCCATCTCCATGTCCTTTGGAAGAATACAGGTTAGACTCAGCCAGATGTTTCTGGCATGTTTGCAGCACGCATGTGCAGGTTGTTTAGGCCGCACTTCCTCCTACATGTTACCAAGTGTTATCTAGAATTGGGCATCTCTCAGCTGTATATCCCCTCTCTTATCAGTTGTGGGATTCTGCAGTAGCCTCCGTTTGTTGCAAAAAGAAGCTGCTTTGATGAATGATGCATGATATAATTGTAAATATAAGGATCCATACTTAACATATGGTAAAAAAAAAAAAAACATTTGTCTAGAAATATGACAGTTATAGGATTTTTTTTAGGATCTATGACATCTCCAGTTATGTGTATTTGGCGGTATTTATAGTACCATCCATGGGTTCACTCCCACTGAGAGAGCTTTAAGTCCAAATAGATAGCTGTTGATTACCCCCAGATAACAGTGTTACTACATCACAAATAGAGGTAGTTTGCTGTGCTGGTCATTATGGTTATTTGGTTTAGGGCTGAGTTGGAGCATTGATTGATCTTCTCCAATAGCAGCTTGCATAGTATCCTCTAGACCTATGAGAGCTAGATAGATGGCTTCCACGTCAGTTCTTTATCTATAGCTCCAAGTCCTGTGCTCGAAGTAGGTCCTATCTTCAGCAGCAGGGTCTTGTCCTCTAGTTCTGAGAAATAATGATGAGCTCTGGCAATAGCTTGTATTATTTTGGGAGTCTCTTGATCACTCTGACCAGCCACTCAAAGTGAAGTCTCTCCTCTTGGGCACTGTGTTCCTGGCCATACAAACCCCAAGTATACTGTTACCTGGATGTGTCCCCTGATCACTATGCTTGCAAGCTATAGTCATTCCTCTTTCCTACACACCTTAAAAGGAGTCAAGGGTGGAGTCAGTTACCCCTCTCACCCAATCAGTTGACCTTAGCTGCATGATGGGGAGGGGCTGAGGATATATAAGCCAAGAACACCATGAGGCACAGCTGTAAGTGGGCACGGGGGGGGGAGTGCCCACTCTTCTGTAGGTACACCCCCACCCCATATTCTGTTAGCAAGCCCAATAAACTCATCATGATTTTCCAAACAACAGTTTTGAGAATTCTTGCATCAGATTGTTTTAAGGATGCTGGGAGGAGAGAACCAGACACCACATATTTTTCTCAGCAGTAAATTTTAGTACATATACATATGCACTAATGTTCAGACATCATACGTGTATTTCTCAGGGGGTTTCAGAGACAAGGGAAGTTAGAAGGAAATGTGTTGACCTTAATGCCAGAGCAGCTGATTTTTTTTATTTAGAAAGGCCTTTCCTACACCTATATCTTGTAAGGTACTGCCGTGTTTTTTTCTAGAAGTTTCAGAGTTTCAGGTTTTATACTGCGTTGTTTGACCCATTTGCAGTTGACTTTAGTGCAGGGTGAAATATAAGGGTTCAATTTAATTCTGCCGGTGGAGATCCAGTTTTGTTGTCATTCCTCCATACTGTTTCCTTGGTACCTTTGTCAAATATCAGGTGGCTGAAATTGAATGTAGTCATATTTGGGTCTTTAATTTTGTTCCACTGATCTATGGGTCTATTTTTGTTCCAGTACCATGCTGTCTTTATGACTATAGCTCTGTAATATAATCTGAAATCAGGTATGGGGCTCCCACCACCATTGTTCTATTTTTCTCAAGATTGCTGTCACTATCAAGGGTCTTTAGTGTTACCATACGAGTTATAGGATGAATAATTCCTAGTTCTGTGAATAATATCATGGGTATTTTGATAGAAATTGCAATAAATCTATATATTCCTTTTGGTAAGATGGTCATTTTCACAATATTAATTCTGTTAATACATGAGTAATGTAGATCTTTCCATCTCTTAGTGTCTTCCTCTATTTCTTTCTTTAAAGATTTAATATTTTCATTGTAGAGATCTTTAATGCCTTTGTTTGGGGTTATTCCTAAACATCTTTTTTGAAGCTATTGAGAATGGGAGGGTTTCCTTGAATGCTTTTTTCTGATTGCTTGTTATTGGTATATAGAAAGGTCACTGATTTTTTAAGTTGATTTTATAACCTTCCACTATATTGAAAGTAATTATTTATAACAGTTTTCTGGTACACTTTTTGGCATCTCTTATGTATAATATCACATTGTCTGCAAATAATTGTCTGCAATTGTTACTCCTTTAAATCCCTTTCCTTCTACTGTCTTATTTCTCTTCCAAGAGTTTCAAGCACTCTATTGAAAAGGAGTGGATATAGTTGATAGTCTTATGTGGTTCTAATTATAATGGGAATGCTTCTAGTTTTTCTCCATTCAGTATGATGTTAGCTGTGTGTTTGTCATGCATAGTTTTAATTATGTAGTGCTATGTTCCCTTCAGTCCAATTCCTTCTATGACTTTTAACATGAATGCATGTTGGATTTTGTCAAATGGTTTTCTACATTCATTTAGATGAACATTTGTTTTTTTTCCCTGTAAGTACATTTATATATTTTATTACATTTATTCACTTCTGTGTATTGAACCATCCCTGCATCTCTGAAATAAAACCAACTTCATCATGTTGAATGATGTTTTTGATGTGTGTCTGTATGTGGTTTATGAATATTTTGTTGAGTACCTTTGTATCTATGTTCATTAAGGATATGGGTCTATACTTTTCTCTTTTTTGTTTTGTCTTTACCTGGTTTTGATAATAAATTGATGCTGGCTTCATAGAAAGAATTTGGGAGTTCTCCCTCTGTTTCTATCTTTTTGAATAATTTAATCAGTATTGGTTCTTGATTTTCTTTTAATGACTGGTAGAATTTTTATGTGAATTCATCAGGCCTGGCTTTTTTTTTTTTAGTCAGAAGATTTTATATTACTGTTCCAATTTCCTTATTTGTTATAGGGCTCTTTAATATGTCGATCTCTTCTTGGTTTAACCTTGTTGGTGTAACCTAAAATTTCCTCTGGCAAGGTATAGTTCCACCACCTTCCCGCTCTCTGAAGAAGGAGTCTGCATGAAGGGGAGGAGCTAAGGATATACAAGCCAGGAAAGTCACCAGGCAGGTCTCTTACTATTTTGTGTGGCTGTCAGGAAGCCACAGGATTTATGTTTGGGTGGGGCATTTGCAGCACAGCAGTGAATGTGGTAGTCACTATTTTGGAACAGAGCCTGGAGACAGTGCAGAGAGCTGGTGGGCAAGGAGAAGGGTGATGCCCCTTCTAGAAAATGGACATGTAGGAGTTCATGCCTTTGTAAGTCACCCTTTCTCAGACATCATAAACCATGCTAAAACCCAAATAGAATGTATCATATCCGTTTTGTCAATCCATGTTAGGACTGCTTGACTCTGGGATCCCAGAGAGAATATGGAGGTCTCTCAGGGGAAATTTTGGTGCAATAGTTGCTGTCCTTAACTTTAAAAGTTCATCTATTCTTTGAGATTTTTGAATTCAATGCAGTATACGTTTTTAAAGTATTTCCTTACAATGTTCTGGATTCTTTTGGTATGTCTTGTGATGATTATTCTTTCATCTCTGATTTTGTTATTTCTTCTCAACTATTAAGTTCAGAGTTGGCTTGTTCTTGCCTTTCCAGAGTCTTGAGTTGTACTGTTAAGTAGAGTATATGTGCTCTTTCTGATTTTTTAATATAGGTACATGTAATTATAAACTTCCCCCTTAGGAGTGCTTTTAAAATGTCTCAAGGGTTCTGTTGTATTATCATTTTCATTTAGTTCCAGGAATACTTTTATTTCTTTCTTAATTTCTTCTTTGACACATTCATCATTCAGGAGCGTATTGGTGAATCTCCATGAGTTCATGTAGCTACTAGAGCTTCTTTTGCTATTGATTATAGGCTTTATTGCACTGCAGAATAATAGAATTCATGTAATTACTGCAATCTGTTTGTGTTTGTTGAGATTTCTGTGTGTGTGTCCCAGAATGTAATCAGTTTTGGAAAAACTTGCCTGAGCTGTTGGATAGGAAGTGTTTTCTTTGGTGCTTGGGTGGAATATTCTATAGATGTTTGTTAGGTCCATTTCATGTAAGATATCATTTAATTCAGATGTCTCTCTGTTTATTCTTTGTCCAGTTGACCTATCTTTTGAAGATAGTGGGCTATTGAATTTACCCACTATTATCTTGTTGTGGTTAATCTGTATTTTATGGCTTTGGAGCACTATTTTTAGGAAATTGGGTGCACCAGGGTTTGGTACATAAATGTTCATGATTGTAATATCTTATTGAGCAAATGTTCCTTTAATTAGAGTGAAATGACCCTTTTATGTATTCTGATTAGTTTTAATTTGAAGTCTATTCTGTCAGATACTAAAATTTCAACACCTACTTGTTTCTTGGAGCCCTATGCTTGGGATATTTTTTTTTCTTATCCTTTTATTCTAAAGTAGTAACTATCCTTGATGATGAGATGAGTTTCTTGAAGACAACAAAAAGATGGGTTTTCTTTTTTGATCCATTCTGCTACCCTATGTCTTTGACAGGTGAGTTGAAGCTTGTTACCATTATTATTGAAAGATTTGTATTGGATTCTGTCATTGTAACTTCTTTGTGTTTGTGGTCCTTTTATGTTTCCATTTATTATACCATTCTTTTTTTCCTTTTGTAGTCTCTTGGGTACACTCATTCCTATTTTGGTCCTTTGCATTGTTTCAAGGATTTACTGTAGGTCTGGCTTGGTGAACATGAATTCTTTCAGCCTACTCATGTCATGAGATATTTTCCATTCCCCTTCAACTATGATTGATAATTCTGCTGGATAAAGTATTTGGGTTTGGCGTCCATGATCATTTAGAACTGGGAATTCTTTTGTCTTGGCCCACCGTGGACACACCCAAACTCATCTGATCTTGGAAGCTAAGCCAAGTCAGGCCTGGTTAGTACTTGGATGGGTACTGAAATTTTTAAATATTTTTACTATGATACATCATGGGAAGTATCTATTCTGATCTTGACCAATTTTGTACTATGTCTTCTTGAATTTGTGTAAGTAATTCTTGTCTTAATTTCGGGATATTTTCTTCTATAATCATGTTGAAGATCTGGTCAGTGCCATTTCCCTAAGAGTCTTCTCCATCCTGTATGCCTATGAAGCATACATTTGGTCTTCATGTTGTTCCATATTTCCTGCATATTTCATTCTTGTGTTTTTTTTTAAATAGATTTTGTTTAAGGTGTCCAGATCTTTAACTGTGCTGTCCAGTCAGGATATTTTGTTTTCTGTTTCATTGATTCTGTTTGTGAGACTTTCTCCTGTTTTTTTTTTTTTTTCAAATTGGCTCATTGAGTTTTCTAAGTCCCTATTCATTTAAGTTTTTGTTTTCGTCAATATTTTTATCTCTTATGTGAATTCACTTTTCAAGTCCCAAATTTTTTTTGATATTTCATTGAGCTACATATTTGTATATTCTTGAGCTTCCATCACAAGTTTATAAGTATCCTCTTTGAATTCTTTGTTTATTGGTGTTTTCTTTAAGTTCTTTGATAATGTTTTTGATTATTCTTTTAGATTCTGTGTCCTGGGTTTCTTCAGGGTGGTTCTCCTTAAGTGTACTTCTGTAGGACTATAGTTTTGTTGGAGACATATTCTATTAGTTTTTCATATTTTTTTGTGTGTTTTTTGCTGCTGTTTGAGCATATGGATGTTCTTTGTTGGATGTGTGTAAGGTGAGAACTTATATCTTGCATTTGTTAAATTGAATTTTGGTTCTTTTAATATTGTTTATGTAGCCTGTTTGCTTATTGCTCAGTTGTGAAAAATAAATTGGTGTATGCTTCGCATTCTTCATGATAATAAATTATTCTGGGTAGTTGGTGGGACAGGGTAATAGGTAGGCTGATCAGTGTAGTAGGAGGGGTGGACTGTGCCGGGCAGATCAGGAGCCAGTGGAGTCTATGCTAGGGTATTTAGGTAATCTGTGTTAGGATGCTAGTCCAGAGATCTGAGGAGAGAGCATGGGTCCAGTGCTAGCAGGGTTTAGTTGGAAGTGTTGAGGCTTCAGAGGAATGGAGTAGAGACTAGGTGGGCAGGATCTTACTTATTTGTCAGGTGGATCAGGGTTAGGAGTAGATGGGTGTGGGTACAATCTGGGGAAAGATTCAGCAATCTACATTGGAGGGTTTAACTAGTCTGGGTTAGGAAGCTAATCCAGAGAACTGAGTCAAGAAATTGAAGCAGGCCTGTGTCCAAGAATCTTTTTTTTTTTTTTTAAGAACATGGAAAAAACACCAAACCAAACCAAAAACAAACAAACAAACAAACAAACAACCTCTTCAGTAGTTCCAAAAGCACATTTCCAAAATTTCTTGGTATTAAATTATATAAGTCGGTTATAGTCATCCACTTAATATTATTCACAAATCGGGATTCTCACAAAAGTGCAACTATGTGTGTTTTATTATTGAGCTTCACATTACTTTTTACCTACTTATTTGTGTATTTACCCTCATAAAATCAGGACATTATATGAACTTTTGCAGTTGTAAACACCACTGCACTGAGGCTAATCTTACCTTTGCACTTGTATGTGAAATAATTATTCTTATAATTTTCAAAATAGCAGGTTTGTTTCAATGCATATGAGGGCGGGTCTGATAGAATTTATAACAAATGGTCTAGGACTTCAGTTGGCAAAGCTCATCTATTTAATGCATTGCTTCTTCCCCATCCGAGACATCTAATATTATTTGTAACTGGTTGATGAAGAAATAAAAATGAAAGACTCTTAAATCTGCCTATCTGGGCTCCTTCCTTTACTGATTTCCCATTCAGTGAGAAATTGTGCGGTTCAATTAATAATCCTTCAGTCTCTGTTTGTATCATTAGTGATCACTACTCTTACATCTTATGACATTGGTCTGTAAATAAATTGGAGTTTAAAATACCATACAGTTAAAGTTTACAAGTATATTTTGCACAATAATAATCTGAACATCAAATATTTTAAAATATTAAAGTCTAGGTAAGGGAACAGTTTCTTATGGGTCTCAATGGTCTTCAAGAATTTTTGTTTTACTTAAATTAAATTAAATATTCCCTTCATTTACTGAAACGTGGTTTATCCTGAAATTGATTTGATATAACATTAACATAGTCATTCTAGTTTGCTTTACTTAATATTCCCATGACATGTACTTAAATCTTTTTACTTCCATATCATTTGTGTTTTTAAAATTAAAAGGCATTTCATCAAAAGGAATAAGTATATATGAGTTATTACTTTTATACTTAACTTTTGGCTAGTCATTTGTATCTTTCAATTTAATTGATAATTGCATTTATTTCTGAGATTATTACAGTATAATGCCTATTACATGCACCTTATTTCTATCTATACCTATTTATTTATTTATTTATTTTATTATTAAAATGGTATTTATCTTCTTATCCTTTTTAGATTGATCTGGTAGATATGCACCTGTTTATTCATTTATTTTTTATTAACATGTGTGTGTGTGTGTGTGTGTGTGTTCCGATGTATGTGCACATGCACAATTGCCATGAATGTATTGAAGTCAAAGGAAAACTTTCAGGAGTCAGTTCTCTCCTTCCACTCTGCTAGTCCCAGTGATGAATTCATGTCCCCAGACTGGAAGGCAAGTGCCTTATCAGCTGACCCATCTCAGCACCCCTCATCAAGTATGTTTTTAATATTTCATTTTAACTTCTTTGTGATTTTTCTGATTTATGATTTTTGTATCCCCTTTTAAAAATTATTCTGTGACCATTTAGTTTGACTCTATACCATACAGAGTTAGTATTTTACAATATTGCACAATGTTTCATTCATACAAGAATAACATTTACCTCAATATCTAGTACCATAAAGTAATATTAAATTAATTAAGAGAAAAATCAAGTGTTTTACATTGGTCCTTTGTAATTATGTATCTAACTTCCTTTAATCATTTAAGTGATTCATTCTAGACTTTTTATGCTTTCATTCTCTTGTCTTAAAGATTTGTCATTGATTTTCAGTAATTTAATTATAATATGTGTCCACGTGATTTCTCTTCACCTGCATGCTTTCATGAGGCTCTATTTTGCATTTTCATGTGATGCTTGTATTTGTTTCTAGTTCTTCAAGAACATGCCTTATTATTTATTTATTTATTTATTTATTTGCATATTTCCCAGGGTCTCATATAGCTCTGACTGGCCTCAAACTCAATATGTAGCTTAGGATGTACCTAATACAACTATGTTATCCTCCCTTAGACTGGATTACAAACATTTGCTGCTTTGCCTGGTTCAATTCTAATGATTTTTGTAACTTTTATTCTGCATTAAAATTGTATAATGTCTAAGGGTTTATTATGACATCATTGAATTGTATGACATCCTAAATCTATTTTTTTCTCTTTTTTTAGTTTTAATTTATGTGTATGAGTGTATTTCCTACATGTATGCAGTATACTCCTGTGGAGCAATGCTGGCAAAGATCAAAAGTGGGCCGTCAAATCCCCTGAACAGGAGTTACCGATGGTTGTTAGATGCTATGTGGGTGCTAGGATTTGAACATGGGTCCTCTGCAAGAACAGTCAGTGGTTTTAATTGCTGAGTCATGTCTCTAACCCCCATCTATTCTCAATAGCATCTAATAAATTATTTAAATTCCTTAAACTTCCATTATGTGTCTTTTAAGGTATTTTATGTTAATTTTTAACTTCTTAGAAGTCACTTTAGTTAAAATAATTGGATATATTTATAACTGCCATAAAATGACTGGCTGTTCCTAGCTCTGGTTTAGTCTGGATTTTTTGATCATTGATTAATATTTTTTGTTTTTCTTTGAGTCATATTTTCCTACTGCATTGTATTCCTCATCATTTTTTATGACTTACAAGACATTTTGAAAGGTACATTACTCATGCTTAGTTCTGTTGTCCTTCCCTCAGAAAATTGATTTCAGTTCAAGAGACAGATTTTAGACTGGCCACCTTTAGCTCACAGAGTTTGGATTTATTTTTAGAGTAGATGTATTTCAGTTTTCCTGTTATTGAATGAGCTAAAGATTGAAAATGCACTCTTATCAGCAGGGCAAAGTCTTGTGATTTTTTTTTTTTGAGATGTTTAATGTTTTGTGCTGGAATTCCATGTTGGGAGATGTGAAGATGGCTTATTTTCTCACTCCCTTGGCAGCTGCCAATATTCTGCTCACCTTATTTGGGTTATTCAGGTTGGGCTACATTGTATTGCTGTCTGTGCTTAGTAAAATATTTTAATGAAGATCAAATATTGTTCATTAAACTTTAGTGAAGTGGGCTGTTTAGGCCATTGAAATATTGTATTTTAGGGTTTCTATTACAAAACTTTTATGGAATAGTCCAGAGATATGTAGAAAATTATATTACATATAGGTTTGAAGCACTTAATATTTTAGGTTTAACTACAGTTTTAGTTATGATTTAATTTTAATTTATTGAAGAAAATATATGACTGATTGACATTTTATTACTTTTAGAATTAAAGTTATTAATAATGAATAAGAAAATAAAATTTCAGGAAGATGTGCTAAACTTTTATGTATTTATTTATATTTGCCATTGTATAATTTCACAATTTCAAATAACAATAAATGTTCCTATAAATGATGGTGTGAAAACATGAATTTGTGAGAATACTTCATAATTGTAGAATTTCCTAGGTTAGTATCAGAGTGGCTTTATTTTATTAGTAGATATGAAGGAAGACGACAGACAACTCCTAACAGATGACTGTATCACCAGTGTCCTTTATTACTTTCTTCAGGTATGACAGTATTTTTCTTTTTTAATGTATACTTTTGGTTTATATTTTGTTGCATTTTTGTGCATTTCGTACAGTAATATTTAATCATATTTAGACCTCTCCCACATCCAAACCCCAAGTTCCCCCTCCCCACTGCCAAATGGGATGTCATGCATTCTGTCATAAATGTTAAGGCCTATCCAGTCAAACTTTTGCACCTGGAAGTCCCTTAGTCCAGGTTCATACACTGGAGTCTAGTCAGTCTATCTAGAGTCATGCTTTAAACATGATCAACTGTCCTTCGCCCAGCAGTAATGAGTTCAAGCCTAATAGCCACAACACTGACCAACAAACAAACTACAGTAATCCAGTAGTGGCACATTCATTTTCGAGTTAACCAACAGCTATCTAATTGGGCTTCAAATCTTCTCAACTGGAGGGAACTCATGGGTAGCCAAATACACGTGACTGGAGAGATCATAGAGCCTCAAGTAAACCCTATTTCTGTTATATCTCTAACCAAATGAAATTTCTTACAGTATGCTAAAAATGAATTCTTATATTTACATACAAGTATACCATGCACCACTCATCAATGAAGCTCCTTTTTGGAACAAATGGAGACTCTTAGAGAGTTCAATAGCTTATAACATACAGAGAACATAAATCTGAGAGATGTCCAGCCCTAAAGGGACACATCTACAATACTACCTCTATACCTGAGACTCATGGGAATATAGTGGAGCAGGGAGCAGAGAGGACACTAACACATCTCCCAACTCTCACTAGCAAAGCTTCATCATACAACAGAGTGTGATGCACACAGAAGGCCACCCCTGGTCAAGGTGTAGAAAACAAAAGTCTGCAGAATGCATGTCCCCAGATTAAACATCTATATTAAACCTGGAAAGATTGTAAGAGTCAAGATTGGTACATTAACATAAAGAAACAGAGACTTTCAGGCTTCTAGGAACTTCCTCATAAGAACTTCCAGCAATGATGACAGTGTACACAAGACCCAAGCCACTCACATTGCAGCCGGAATGGAGGAGGAGCCACTAAGCCCCTATTCCTATGGGAAGAGCAATTTGCAGTTGATGGCTGCCAAGGGAGAAGCACTCATGCTTCTTTGGGGTGGCCTCCAGTAGGTTATGACCAAGTACATTGTGAGACACCCACCAGCAGCACTACTTGGTCTCACCAGGTTATTAATAACAAAAAGTAAATAAATTAAAAAAGGGATATGAATTTGGGAAGGAGATGTGTTGGGGACATGAGTGAACAGAAGGTGGCGGTGGACAAATATACATTGTATAAATTCTGAAACTTTAAAGGAATAACAATATTATTTCTATCAAGAGGAAATGTTATGGAAATAAGAAAATAAAGCTGTCTAATCATATCCAAATATTAAATTCAAATACTAATATGACTGATGAAAGGTGGTTAGCAACCAAAGATAATGTAAACAGTTGGAAGTTCAAAGAAACTTCCCCTCAAACTACAGATGACTAAGAAAATAAAATGCTGAAAAATTAGGCACATCACCAATTTCTAAAGGAGATTTACCAGCTCATGAAATTACAACAAATTAGCCAAGCAAAGCCAATTAATAAAGTCTATTAGGATTTGTTTCAGGCAGATGATTTTAATGATTTCCACAAACTCATGATACATATATAATGATTCTTCATTCCTTAAATATGGAGCAACATACGATGTTCAGATTCCTATATGTGCATATCATTTCTAGTCTTACATGCCTGCGCTTAGAGAATTCCTCTGAGAAATATGTAAGAAGGAATATTTATGTATTTTATTATCTTTCCTTTGTAAACCTTTATGGAATTAAATTCTTTATATGCTAGAATGGATGGACTGAGTCAAGGAGAAATTTGACATTTTGAAAATTATGTTTAATACAAATTTACTATTAATTTTTTAATTCAAAATATAAATAATTAAAATATTTCAGGTATTATTTCATAATGCAAACAGACATCTTTGAACCTTACTTCTGAAAAGCCGACAACTTCATAGTAACTATTAGAGAAAACTGAATGGAAATCATGAAATGGAAAGGGAGGTGGTCCTCACAACATCCTGAACAAATATTCTTCATATTCATGTGAAAATTACTGCAAATTTCTGAAATCCAGCCAGAACTCCTCTTCACACTTATCTAAAATTTTTCATAAATTTTTTTCTCTTATGATTTGATAAAACCATCCATTTAAATCATATTTAAATACTAATTAAATTAGCAAATGACACGTCTTTCTATGACATACTTTAGTGAAAAAATCAAACAAGTTAAATTTCTGGTGTAGTCAATAGTTTTTGAGAATGAAATATGTAAACATTAATTAATTACAAGACTGCTTGGCTGGGCAATAAATGCCACAAAGAAATATAGCAAAAGCTAACTAGGATGAGTATTAAATATTAAAGCATTGGCATATAAAATTTACTTTTATTTAGGAGGTATAAAGTATACACAATAACTTTAATTACTGGGAGTTCATAATCTATAAAATATAATAATGTAAGCTCTTTGAGCCAAGCAGGTGGCTCACACCTTTAATCCTAGCACTTGGGAGGCAGAGGCTGGCTGATCTCTCTGAGATCAAGGCCATCCTGATCTACATAGTGAGTTATAGGCCAGCTGGGGCTACAGGAAGAACTTTTCTCAAAAATTCCCCCCTAAACTAAATATAATATCACAATTTTCTTATTGGAGATGGGTTGGGAAAATTATAAGCTATAGAATCTTCAATGCCAGTATTTAGCCTACATTATCTTACTGCAACTACTTTTCTCTATACTATGTCTCTGAACAATTTTCTTCATACTTTCAGATTGCAGAACAATGTTTGTCACTATAATTCTGTTACAAGGACACTTTCAAAAACATTTTATAAATGTGATAATTTTTAAGTCCATCCTTTTCTTAAGAATGGAAAGAATATTTTTCCTCCAGATAAGTGATGTAAGCCTAGAAAATGGAAAGGATGGGGGTAATAGAATTGTAAGAGTAATTTTAAAATCGTAGTTTTAAATATCAGTGTTTAAGAACTATTTCAACAATGAGGTTGAATGCTTGGATGCTTTTTAAAGTATAATCATGTAACAGAAATATTTTACCGTATTCATTTATAAATTATATTACAATTTATTTTGTATTGTAAATGCAAAAAACTTATTGAAAGTAGTTTTAATGAAAACATTTCATATATATAAATATGAGTTTTTAAATTAAGTTAAAACATTCATTCAGCCTAAATTGACAGTTCCATTTAAATCATGCAGTAGTCTCTTCTAAAACATACAATAATACAAAGTTTATATTTTCTCCAAATTTAATAAAATGACTTTCTGCCAGTCATGGTGACACATGGCTTTAATCACAGCACTCAGGAAACAGAGTCAGACAGATCTCTGTGAGTTCAAGACTAGCCTGGGCTTCATAGTGGGTTACACCAGCCAAGACTATGCATTGAGACCCTGTCTTTTAAAAAATGTTCATTTAAAAAATTGTTGCTTTTAATGAATTAATCTTAATTGTGAATACCACTCATGCAGTCAATACTTCCTCACTCTGTAACCAAAATAAAAATTTAATATTAATTATATTTTAAGGTGAATTACCATTATCAAAGTAGATATATGTATGGATTTAAAGTATTTCAGAAAAATATATCTTTGAAATACTTTTCATGGTATACTAAACTAAGGCATCTGTAACTAATACAGCATCGTCCAGAGCAAAGCACACAATATTTTCTTGGGCTTTAAGTTATGTGTATGTGAATTCTAGAATTTAGTTACAAGCAAGGGTGACTGTTTCTGTCTTAAATCAAATTGCTAAGATCTACAGCTAGAGCCGCAGGATAATAAATACAACCATCACTAACTGGAACGTTTTCTATAATGCCCTTATCTAAGAAGATTTATTACTGTGGTCTTCTGTGAGGCATTGTTCATAAACGCTGTTGCTGGGCATTGCGTGCCAAGCAGCACAGATCGACGCTACCTTTCACACATTCTGTTAACTTACATCATTGGTGTATAATGCATCTGTGTCCTTAAGAATATGGAGAAACGTGATACAAATAATTCTACTCAAATCCCTAGATCCTGCGCATGATATATTGAATCATGAAATTGTATTATTGTATTGTATTGTATTTATTTATTACACATCTGTTTTTTATTCCATGTGCTATATAACTGATAATTAAGGTCTAAATCTAAACACCTGAAAATTTTCTTATTTGCAGTAATTTTCCAAATTAATTTTAAAGCTTGCTCTGAAAACTCTTCTGAGTTGTTAGTCAAACTTCACTGCCTTCACTTCAAATGTTTCTAAATTTAGCTCTCTTGCTGGTTCTGCTATATTTATTTTCCACCTTGTTGACCCTATTCCTGATGTAGGACACTCACCTCTGAGGGTCGTGTCACCGGACTCCCAGGCCCTACAGCTGACAGTTGAGTTTCACCAGTGATGAGTCCCAGCTGGAATCCTGAAGGGTCAAGGCGAGGCAGGTTGGGGAAACTTTCCTCTAGTTCCTGCACAGTCAGGTCACCAAGGTTGGTGATGTTTTTTGACTGAAGATGAGTAATTCCCAAAGCTATTTTTTCCCAGCTCCCCAAGCAGCATTCCTTTCTTTACTATTCATCTAGGATTCGATACTAATACTGGAGATTCCACAACATATCACTCAATCCTTTATACTGAATTCCTATAAGGATAAAAACACTTTGTCTTTAAAAATTGCCTTTAATTGAATACGTCATCTTTCTTCTGTTGGAGGACTGGTACATCCTTCACAAGGTAAACATACTTTCTGTACTATGTTCCTGAGGACACATAGGAATCCTGAAAATATAAGAAAATATTAACACTCAGTTAGTGACTTTATCAATGCAACCACCAGGATGTACTTACCCATTCTCAGGAGAATCTACAGAACCAACACTGAAACAGTAAAAACTACAGTTTATCGGTAAGTAACAATGTCTTTTTCCAATTATTTAAAAATTAATAGGATTTATGAACAGGAATAATTTATTGAGGGTTGAATGTCTCCTTTGATGGTCAAGTGTCCTGATTAGTCCAAAATAAATGTATTTTAAAAGTATGTTAAGCTAGTCACTATTTCCCATTGTTATTATGCACCTTATCTTCAGAAAAATAACGTTGCACAATGCCCCTATTTCTGTTAATAACTTTTTAAAAATATGAAGATTAGATTTACCTGTTGTGCCAAAATTGGTGAATTCACCCTGAAAAGAAGCAAAAATCCAGCATTTAAATGAAATTTTAGAAACAATGACAAGGTGTTTCTGAAGGTCGGTGTGCCTGCTGTCAGCCTGACAATGTAAGTTTCATCTGGGGGAGCCACATGTCATAGGGAGCCAGTTGACTCCTACAAGTCGTCCTTTGACCTCTACACATGCTCCACAGTGTGTGTGTGTGCACACACAGACACATTACACACACAATTAATTGAAGAAATTTCATAGCTGAGGATGTTGGAATGTACCTGTGTTTCAAGGTACAAAGGAAGCTGATGTAGAAAAGTCCTCCAAAATAGGAATTTCAAGCTGGCCTTGGAAGTTAGTAATGAGATCCAATCTCTTTAAAATATATGGAAGGAAAAGAGAATGAAAAATGAGAGATAAAATATATCTGGTTTCACTTTTGTGAAATATGCCAAAATCCAATTTTATCAAAACTTCGGTGAATTTTTAAAAGAATAGTGGCCATTTTAGTAGAAATATTAATGTAACATTCACTTTGTTTTTTAATTCATTATGTTTTTCAAACTGAGACTTAAGTAGTAATCTATCAATTTCCCCTCCTGAGTTCCACATTATAAATCACACTGTGGACTGCAGGCTTGCAGGGCCTGGTCTTTTGGCTCACTTGGTAGGAACATTTCTCTACATTTTCCTAGGATCTGTGCCCAGTCCCAATAGGAACCACTTAGATTCACATAGGAACAGTAACTGTGTAATGTATTTTTAATTTCAATACTAACCAGAGAAAATCATTTTAATATATACAAGATTATCTTAACATTTTGCTTAAGAAACTAATCTCTAGTCCACTGATAAAAAAAAAAGTATTATTTGTAATACTGAAACAAATCATTTAATTCAATAATTTTAGTTTAAGCTCCCTAAGAAGGAAGTCAATAATTTTCCATACCTCACTAAATTGAGGTTTAGAAAAAAGCTTAGGCAACCTCCATCATCCCTGTGGCTGTGATGCTATTTCCAAACTGTGATTTTTCACTTTTATGTGAAAAAGCATCTGTGAATTTGAGGCATATGTGACTGCATTATACCTTATGTGTTACTCAGATTTCAAATGTTTATTTTTAAACATTAAAATTAAAATAATATTTAAAATATATACAGAAAAGTCTTAAAAGTTTTTATCAGAATCTCTCTATATATTTTAAGCAGCAAACCCACACAGGGACACAGAGGAAGGCAGACAGACAGACACAAACACACACACAGACACA
This sequence comes from Nannospalax galili, assembly GCF_000622305.1. Lineage (NCBI taxonomy): Eukaryota > Metazoa > Chordata > Mammalia > Rodentia > Spalacidae > Nannospalax > Nannospalax galili. The sequence continues at coordinate 3,112,798 of NW_008342018.1, read as the reverse complement.
CACACAGACACAGACACACACACACAGACACAGACACACACACACACACACACTTACACACATAAATGTTCATGGCAATTTGTTAACTATGACTATGTGTTAATGACTTTCATATATGTAATTCTCAGAAGAGCATTCTGTTAAGTTTCCACAGTTCAATGACAAATATCATGAAGTTAGTTTTGAAAAAAATACTATTTATACATATATAGATGCATTTTTTATTTTCTTATTTTCTATGTATGAGCGTATTGCCTGCATGTGTGTAAGTGCACCTGTGCACACAGAGGTCATAAGAGAACATCGGATCCCCTGGAACTGCAGTTATGGATGGTTGTTCACTACCATGTGGGTGCTGGGATTCAAACCCAGTCCTCTGCAAGAGCAGCTAGTGTTCTTAACTGATGAGCCATCTCTCCAGTCCCTGGATTATTTTTCCAAAATTTTATCATTTGTCACATTATTGTTCTCTGATGCTGATCCAGATCAAGAATAAGATCAAGTGCTGTCATTGTCTTCTCTGAGGCTTCCTTAAAATGATTTCGTTGTTTAGTATGTCATCCTGACTTTCATGATTTTGTTGCCTGTACTAACATTCCCTTAGTCATTTAGTCATGAACTTATGACTTGATGCCTTCTTCACACTGGCATGGTGCTGAATCATTCAAGCATGGCTCAATGCCATCCATCTCTAGTTCTTTATACCTCATTTCAGATCCAAACATCATGGTCCTGTGCAAAGGCCAAAGGAGAGCCACTTCTGCTCCACTCATTCTTGTTCCATTCCTCTGAGCCTCTTCCCTTCTGTATTTATTGGCAGCATTTTCCACTAAAGTTTGCATCTAGCCTATCTTCTGTCTTATGAGTCCACTTGATTCCATATTTTTTCATATTTGACAAATAGTGTATCACACTAAATCTTGAAAATATTTTAAGTGGCTTTGATTCATTCACTTCAGTGTTCTTACTGGGCAACAGCACTGTCAGCTTAAATACATATCCCATGCTTTGCTCACTTGTATTTCACCATCAGGCATAACTCAACCCAGGAGCTTTAGGATATTCAAGAAAACTTCAGTTATTAGTGCCTCCAGACAATCATTTTATGCTTTCTTCTCAATATGTAACAATTAGTCCTCTAGAAAAACAAGCACAAAGCACAATGGCCGAACATTACCACCCACATAACCTCCATTTTGGATGATTACTACTTCTTTATCAATGGCAAGCCTCACACAACTTAAAATGTCCCTGCTCCAGCATAAAGACGATTTGAGAAAATCACTAAATTAAAACCACTCAAAAATCATCAGAAGTCTCCTCTTGCCAAATACGTTCTCAATAGCCTTTAAAAATCTAGAATTTTTCATTATTAAAATGTTATGGCTTTTCTAGGAGCGTGCTTCATTTTACTAAAGAATAAATAAGATGAGATTTCCTTTAACCCAAGGCAGAGCTAGATGGATCCTGGCTTTAATGGTGGACATTTTCATGGTCATTTTTAAACCTTTGCTTACAAGAAGCTTTCCCAGTTCAAATGGCAGATTTAAATCTTTATATAATCAGTAATTTTTTCTTGTCTGTGTAATGAACAATGGTTTGCATGGGATTAAGTGTAAGTTAAAAAAATAGTTTATGTATTGTATTCACTGGTAGGAGAAGATGATAGGGATAGGCAGAGCACTGATATAAGAATATTTGCGTTCAGGAAACATGACGAGCAGTCATGAGATTGAAGCAAAAACTGATGCTTGAAGAGAGACGTGCTGAAGCATGTGTATTTAATGTATACAAACATAGAAATTCATGTAGTTCCCCCAAGTGACATTCTTTTGTTTTGAATGTATCAGTTGAGAAAATATATTTAAATTTAAAATGTAATAATATTGCAAAGGAAGATAATTCAAAATTGTTCTTGAATTAAAGTGGACTTTTGCCCAATAAACACATTGTAAGTGGAAAACACAATAAACAGAATACATATTTGTACACTTGGCCACAAATCATGGTTTCACTTATCTTGCCTCATGTATGTTTAGAACACTTACAGCTGTGCAAAATCATCTAACATAAAATCTATTTAAGGGCAGGCTGCATATCCAGTGTACACACAGATGTTTGTTTCAAAGAGATTCAAAAACACAGAACACAAGAGTCAACAAACATTAAATCCACAGTATACTATAAGATATCCATGATTTCCCTTATGATTTCAAGACTGACTTGGAGTGTGGCTCACAGCTCTACCTTGAGAGACAGAGCATCTTGGTATATGTCATTACTGTAGGAAATGACCACTGTCAAAAGTCAAGGTAAGATTTATACTGACTGAAAATATGTACTATGTTCACACTACTATAAATTAAGAAAAAAATGGAAAAAAATAAAAGGGGAATTCTGTTCATGGTACACAGAGACCATCTGTTCTGCACTCTTAATTCCAACTGGAAAGTCACAGTTCTGAGGTAGTTTGAGCTAAGATTAGCATTCAAATAAGCAGGAGTCTCTGTAATGACATAAAATTTAACTTTTTTGACTGAACAGATATTTTTCACATGGCTGAAAGTGGTGTCACTGAACAAAAAACTTTCATGATCCACTGAAGTTCTTTCTGTAGTTGAGGAGAAGAAATTATCTACAGAGCAGCCTTTAAAAATAGATCACTATTAAACACACAGTATGCTTGATTTTGTTTTCTTTTGTTGTTTTCTTGAGTTGCACTATGTTGAATGTAGCTTATTTGTTCTTATGTGTACAAATGTGTATATATGTATGTGGTGTGTGTGTGTGTGTGTGTGTGTGTGTGTACACATGCTGATTTTTCCATCTAATACCATGATAATGGGTACCATGATTTGTTACTGCAGGGATAACTCTTTCTGCCATGCTATCCCCCTCCACACAGATAGGTAAATGAAATATTCACACCATTAAACACTTTCTGCCAATCTATCTTCTGACATTAACTGTAAAAAAATATCTCAAGAAATAATTTCAAATCTTAGAAAATAATTTACCATTTTTTGAAGGAATAAGTAGATACTTATGTGTACCAAGCAACTGGACAATTTTCAGTCTAAGATAATTTTAACTAAATTAATGACTTAACTGTTAGTTTTGTGGAAAGACCAGGACCACTAGAGACTACTTTGAGGCAAGAAAAGAAGAAATTTATTGGTATGGATGAGCTGCTGGACTGCTCCCACTGGAGAAAGGGAGCAGTGATTTCTTGCCACAGCAGGCTGAGTTTTGTAGGATTTTCCTTTTGTGGGTAGGTGAGACTTAGCAGGAAGGTGACTCAGAAGTAGGTGCTTTGGTAAGTGGGGTTCAGTTAGGTGTTTTTCAGATTTTCAGTTGGCTGTGGAGAAAACTGCTGTTAAGATTATGGTACGTTTTTAAAACAAAGGTCAGGTGGTTACTGAGAAAGGAGGATGGTTTAGTTTCTGTTTCCTGGAATGCTGCCCACTGGGTTGTGATCTCCATGTTGCTGGTCAGTAAGGACTCCATCTTGGGGCGCAGTTTGACCTAACATTAACATCTTTAAGATAATATGAAATTCTGTGGCAAATTTATAAAATTCTGTGCTTATGATAATGACATTGCATGGATCATTATTTTAGTTTCTTGACAGGCCAGTATCGCTGTAGTCACCTCAGTTTGGGAGGTCAGACTTGCTGACTTACAGAGCTGTAGATGTGCAACTTCAGCTGTGTAGATGTGTCTCCTCGTCAGTGTTTTCCGTGTGTCATCATTTACTCTTGAATGGTTAGAAATTAACCAAAACCCAAATGAAGGTGTCTATTTTGCTCCCAAACAAAACTTCCTCCTAGGCTCTGTTGGTCTCTATGATTTAGTCAATGTTGGTGTCTCCTAGATTTAGCTAAATAAATACTACCAGAAAATATTATTATGTTTACTGAGAAATGTATATTTCATCATTAAGTAATGTAAATTGCTCTGTTTGACTAATATTTGTGATGGAGCATGTTTTTAAAATATTTGTAAAAATTGTCTCTGTGACTTTCAATGGATCAACTTATGAGGTTTTTTTTTTTTACTGTAATATGGGTCTAAAGTGGTATGAATTTAGATAAATCATGCTTCAAATTCTGAGTTTTCATCTTTTCTCAAACTACTTATATGCAATAGCATACACACTTGCAAAACTGTGCAGCAAGAGCCACGGGCACCAAGTTAGCTCCACAACCATGAGCATTATCAGCTAACACTTGATGCTGTGTACATGTAAGTCATGCAATAACATGTAAGTCATCACTTTATCATAAAATTGGCTTTCTGTTAGATGATTTTGCCCAACTGTATGCTAACATAAGTGTCCAGAGAAGATTTAGGGTAGGTTACATTTAATTATAATGCTTATCAGGACTAGCTATGTTAATTGCGTGTATGATACTATAATTTCAACATACGTGTTTATTAGGAGATAATTACACTGTAAAAGTCATATGCAGATACATAGCCATATGTTAGAAAGTGTAACCTCAGTAACACACTCATAGATGATAAGAATTAGCTACAGTGTACAGTTTCAAAGCTGGAATTTCAGAATATATAGTCAGTAAAATTTACTTAAATTATAAAGGTGTAGTTAAATATGTATGTGTATGTGCAGTATATGATCTTGTATGGATGCTTAAAGAATAAAGCATGCATAATTGGCAAAATTTTGGCATATAAATGTCCAATTATAAACTTGGTAAAATAAATATTCTGAATACTGCTGGGTGAGAATATTTTACAATGAGGACTCAAATAAGAATTTTTATACTAAATTACAAGCTGATGTCTTCAGTGTCATTCAAACACAGTAATATTCCAAATTCTGCAATTTTGAAATAGAATTTATTAACAAATTCAATTTTTTTGAAATGTTGAAACATATATTTTTTATTGTCACATTTAATTCATAAGAATAAAATATGATATACAGGATGGATAAAGCCTGTAATTCCAATACTTGTGAGGTTGGGGCTGCAGAACTGCCATAAGTTCAAGGCTAGCCAGGGCTAAATAGTAAAACTTTTTCTCAAAGAAAACAAAAAATAAGGCAGAAGAGGAAGGAGGAGAAAGAGGAGGAGGAGGAAAGAAGAAACAAGGGGGTGAAGGAAAGAAAGCCTAAAAGGAGGAAGGGCAGCCAAGGTATAATCATTACACACGCATGACAAAAGCATTCAGCCTTATCCTGTGTATTGCTGGTTTTTAATTTATTTCCTTTATTGTTAACTGAAACTATGTCTTTATAATATGAGTCCATAAAACAGTCAATGTGTAAATGTCATTTAAGCAAATGCAAATGGTGATTCTCCAGATCTATGGAAATATGAATCTTAAAGATGTTTTAACAAGCATTCACAATCAGTCACATTAGGCTGAGTTCAAAGGACCTACCTGAGAACAACATAGAAGTCAATTTGCTTGCTTTATCAGTCACAACACTGCTCATTTCTTATTTCCATCAGGAGAGTGTGCATCTCCTTTTCAAAATATTTCAAAATATACTTTTCAGGTATATTTCAAAATACTTATCACGGTACACAATCTCAGGCAATGGTAAAATCTATTTCCTGAACTTCTGAGCTCTAATATAGATACTTTTGTTAAATTAAAATTTGTTAGATGTGTATCTTTCATTGTTGAAATTAATCATAATATTGATTGCCCAAGTAAGAGAGAATGGTATATTTGTTTAGTCTATATAATAGAAAAACATAAATCACACCTTCAGTGTTTATTTTAATAGAATAATTCTATTTATGCTAAATGATGTATATATTCAGATTCTGAGCAAAATCCACTTCAGATAACAACTGTTCTAAAAATAATAAAGTTGTTGAAGAAAGGAAGGAAGAGAAAGAGAGAGAGAGAGAGAGAAAGAAAGAAAGAAAGAAAGAAAGAAAGAAAGAAAGAAAGAAAGAAAGAAAGAAAAGAAAAAAGAATGGAAAGAAGGAAGAGAGAATGCAAGGTGGCAGGAAGTACAGAAAAAGTAAATTTGGAGGCAATGAATTCATGATTGGATGAAAAGTTATCTTCAAAATATAATACGATGAACACACAGTGTCAATATCAATATTGTAAAAATTGAGACTTACATAACTATTTTACATTTGACAGAATTAAAAATTTGAGTTTTTTTAAACTAATATTTAAGCCCAGATAAAATATTATTTGAATGGGGATTTTGGAAAATGTGAAAAATCTGCCCATCTCAGGAAAATGTGGGCCAGCATATTTCTATATGCAGTTGGCAATAAGTAAAATAGCTTTGGGGTAAAGAAATAAAGGATAACTTTGTAATTCCACCCCATGCTGGTGCTGCTCAATGATATATATCTACCTATACTCAGTAATCTTGAAATCATTCTTCATTTTGCCATTGAGACCAGCACTAATATATTTTTGTGAATGGCAGGTTTGGGGGTGTGCTAGTAAGCAGTATTTGATATGGAATAATAACAAATAAAATTTTACAAAATTAAAGTGCATATGATCAGGTTTCAAGACAATTTTTTTTTCTTTTTAATCTCAAGGGATGAGTTATCCCAAACAGAAGAAATTAGTCAAAACAAATTTGAAGTAAAGAAAAATCACTTCTCACTGGAGTCCCGCTTCCTACCTTCATTGGAAAAACAAGACTGGGGGATTTTCTATTTGTTGCTCCTTCTAGATGAGATGATAAAGAATGGCATTTTCCTTTACTAATATATTAAGTGTTTTCTCAAATACCTCTCAATGGAGATTCTTACCACAGTGTACCCTCCTCTCCCACCATTACCTATTTTATTTCTTTATTTTCCCCTTCAGAAATATAATGTATGTATAGCTAACATGCTCTTTAGAGAGGTTTACCTGTCTTTTCTCTTTTCTCTTTCTCTCTCTTTCGCGCGTGCACACACACACACACACACACACACACACACACACTTCCAAGCAATAGTTAACTGGAAGAGAGTCTCATTCCTCAATAAAATTTCAGTGATTGAACAAATATATTTTAGTCACTAAAATAAATATAGAAAGCTCAGTTAATGTTAATACTTGATGTTGCTATAAAGTTATTTCATTCAGAAGAGACTAAATTTTGCTTTGTTTTATAGTAAAGTAAACCTGTGATCTCATTTAATAAGCATAGACATTTATAATTTCACCACACTACTCTATACATATGTTTTGAAAATACTTTCATCAAAATTACACCAGAGGGTCACAGCGTAACTAGTAAATTGCAGTGTTCTCACTGACAAAGGACAGTTGCTACCACTTGTACTCTGTACTGGAAAGAAAGCAGCCTTTTTACATTCTGCCTTTTTATGGATGGGTGTACACTCTCTATTACACGTACATTTTCACTACCTAGAATTCTTTCCCCAGATTTAATTTATTTAGCAAGTGGATCCTCAGGCCTGCAGATTTAGATGGCACACAGAGAAAGAGAAGATAGGCTTGCCTACACTGTAGAACACTTCCTCATTGTCCAAGCCATCCAATGGGTATCAGCCTGTTTCAAGTTGCTGTAACACATGACAAAGCAGTAATCAACAGTTCAACACCTAAAGGAATATCATAAGCCATTGGGAATGTGAGGGCACTATCAGATGGCTCACATCCTTTTCTTATGAAAAATATTGCTCCTTTAAAAACAAAACTCATTACTTATGGACTGTTAACAAAGATTTGTGTAATAGGAAAGATCCCCTAAACTTGCCTTACTTGGTAGAATGTGACACCAGTCCCTAAATTATATAGAATTTTGTTGTGTAGAAGGACTCCCTCGGTGGGGACAATGGATTCTTTAAGATGCTAAAGGAATAAGTTGTTGCTTAGCTGTAAGGATGCTAGGAGCTTGGCCCTGATCTGTGTTCTCTCTGTCAATTATCTTCCCTCATCTCAGAGTTCTCTCCACCACATATAGGAAAAAACAAAAGAAATACATGCTTGTGCATTTCTACTGAATTATGTCCTCACATTTTATCATTTTATACAATGTTCATCTGTGATATTGAACATTATGTTTCAGTTTTTGTGCAGTATAGGAAATGATAATGGAGCTGAATTTAATAAGATTAAAGAGACTTATGGCATTAAATAACACACATTTTTGAGAAAATAAAAATATCTTCATTTTATTTGTACTGGAAGGCTTGATATTGTTTGAATAGTATAGTAAATATTAGATATATGTATGCTAAAATAAATAAATTGTTGAACATATATATCTATAATTTATAAGAATTCTTTTTACAATTTATTTATTTACTGATTTTTATTTTATGCATATGAGTGTTATGCCTGCATGTATGTAAGTGCCCTGGTGTCATGCAGTGCAATGCCCAGGGAGGACAGAAGAGGGTATCAGACCCCTGGAACTGGAGTTAGGGACAGTTGCTGGTCACCATGTCTGTGCTGGAATTTGAAGCTGGGTCCTCCAAAGGAGCAACCAGTACTCGTAACTGCTGAGCCATCTCTCTAGCTCCATGATAAGAATTCTTAATCATACCTTCATTTGAAGTTATCAATTGTAACAATGACAATTGTTCATATCATATTAGTAACAAAAAGTAATTTTAAGGTATTTGTTACATATATCACAAATATACAAAATTAAAAATTGGGTCATTTACTATGCAATGCCACATGGGAGTGATGTTTAAATAAAAGCCTGACTCCTAGCATCCAGTTCATGGCCGAGAATAAACCAGATATGCAGAGAACTTGTTCCTTCAGAATTCTTTGGAACTGTATTCTCCAACAAATGGTTATCTCATTCTTTTATGGAAACAATATATCCAGCATGAAATAAGAAATGATAAGTCCAGCAGTTTAAATATGAACATATTATCCATATTTATTATAAAATTCAAAATATCTCCATCATATGGGACATGGCTTTGAGTGCAGAGAATTTGAACGGTTTGAGCCCTAGTCCTAGACCAACGCTCATATATTCATAAAAAAAAAAGGTGTTATCAATTTCTCTCTGCTTTCAATGAAATATTGCAGAGCTTGATATGTCAACACATTCATACATAAGTTGAGGGCAAGGAAGGCATGGTATGGTCATGAGGAATTAGGCTAGAGCCCAGGTCGCAAACAGAACTCATGGCTCAGTGAGCTGGTCTGTAGTGTAAACAGGTTGATTAACTTTTTTGTTGCAAGGTTAGGTAAAGCATTTATACAGAGTAGGTCCATTTTGAAAAATTCATTTCCACAAAATATTATTTAACTAGTGATCAGTGAAATGGACCAGTAGAATAAAAGTACTTGCTGCTAAGTCTGGTGCCCTGAGTTTGATCCTCTGAACTCAACTGATAGGAGGAGACACCCTTTCAAGACGTTGCAAATAAAATCTTGTTTGAATGAAAGGGCCAAGCTATCAAAGAACGATGGAAATGCCACATAATCAGATGGCATCATTGTCAAGTAGAAGTAAGATATTGAACTATGCAAAAACCTGATTTCTCTAAACATACAGAATGAATCTATCTCTGCTTCTTTTATCATTCCCATCTAATGGAATTACTTCATGCTTTATAACTACCAGGTTATTTCATCCTACCGAGATGGATTTCAATGTCTATGTACGTATGAAATGTGTGGTGCTCGGAGCAGAGTTTTGAGGTACTTCTGAGGATCATAGGACAAGAGAAAAGATGAGAATGAAAAAGGCCTGGATGTAGGTCTGAGCAACTCCTCCCCTTGCACTGTACCACAGCTTCAGTAGCACTGAGGCGTATGACTGGAAGAATCATATTCTACCCTTGTTTTAGAAGTTTCTAGGGGAAACCATTTTATCCAGAATATCATACCCAGCTTCCAACACAAATCTGCAAGGAAAACTAAGGGACAAAACATATTGTTAGAAGAGACAGAAATGAATCAGATCAAGACAGCCATGTCACATATGCTGGAGCTATTTTGAATTTTACAATAAATACGTATAATATGTTTGTATTTCAATTGAGAAGACATCACAATCAACTCAGATGAATGAAGTAAGGTGAGGAATAGAAACTGAAGTAGAAATTGTGTATGTGAGTGTGAATGCATGAGCATATGAGACACTAACAAAACACAATTGCAGTGATTATGCATAAAGTTTGTGGAAGACTCAGAATTTGATATATGTTTTAAACTTTAATTTTATTTTGGAATAAAATCAAAATTAGGCATTATGTAGAATTTGACATTCTTGTACTTTGTTTCTAATCCTTCAAAGTACTAATCAATGTTGTTTCTCTTCATATACATTTTTCTATGTCCAGTATTAATAATAATTTAATTTGGCCTTAATTTAGAGTCAAAACCTTTATCTAGGGCAGTTAGTACATGAAAAGGTCTTGATGCCAACGTTGTGATTAACGTTATAGATTCAGGGAAATTATGGAAATGCATCACAGAAAATGCCTACTTGCCAAAATTATTCCATGACCTTGTGCTGGGGAAGAGTTTTCAATAATTCAGTGTTGCGTTGAATGAATAAATTTGTATCACTTGTTACCCTAAACAGTCATGCATTTGCTTTTCCATGCCGTTTTTAATAAAGCCTAGTTTCTAATATTCATGAAATACTGCATTTCAATTAGATTGCCTAGGTCTGGAGAAAATAGTTTGCCCTAAGCTGTTTAGTGTTGACACCCGGTGTCATTTGATTTTTCTTTGGTATAATGTCCACAGAAGCATTGACTACAGCTAATGTGAGGTGTTGTCATTCTTTAATGAGATTCTTTTTGATCATGAACAACATGATGATGTCTGCAGAACAGAAAAATAAGCTCACACAATGGGTTGCTTATGGAGATATTATATATAGAATTTGTACAGTTCCAAAACAAACTTTGACTAATTGAGTAGCAATTTTAAGGATATGCTTGATTCAGTCCCCAGTACAGTTTCTGAAACTTGCTCTGTTCTTTGTCTCTCACTCGACTTACAAATTAGACCCTTAGATTATTGAATTATCATTGTTTTCTGCAACCACACCTTGCCATGCAGGTTTTTGTCTTAGAAACTGTTGGATCTTTCTTCAGTTTCTCAATATTCATGAATCCAACATTTTGATATTCTTGGGTTATATCTTTCAGATTCAGGACTTTAGTTGTATAAAGAAAAACACCTTTTAAAATTGGAAATTGCAGCAATATTAACTCTGGCTATCATGTCTAGTGACCTTTAACGTATCTTCTATTTAATTATTTTACAAATTTTAATTACAGGATTGCGTAGAGGATAGAATTTTTTCAGTACATTTTTGGCACAAGAAAATATATATTATTAAATTAAAGTGATATAAAAATGAAATGCGGGATGGTTTATGATTGAAATACCAAGGGCAGTATCTGCATATTAATAAGCAGTTTGTTATTTTTAAAATTCTATATGATGCCATTGAGTTTGGTAGCTTTGGGTCCTTTCACATTGAAATCATTGGCATTTTCATAACAAAACATCCCTTTCAGGCATCCTCTCATCAGCCTCAGCTCTCTTCCTTAGAAAGACAGGTGCTTTCAGGCTATTGGGATTTTATGCCAGAAAAGACTTTCAAATCTGCTCCATTGCAGAAGGATAGGGAAAGACACAGTCAGAATCTGCTATGAGAATTTGGGAAAGCAATTTTCCTTTACATAAAAAGCAAGGAAAACAACTTCCTTTATTTATTCTCTCAAATCCATTTAAGCTTCCCTTGAGCCACCATCCAGAATAAGGAAAGTTCAAGTAGCCCAAGGTACAGTACTGCCATTTATTTTCTATTGGGCACACCATTAATAAACTAACATAAAATGATATAACTAAGTTTTGTACAAAACAGCATCTGAATGGCCTTCTAATTGTTCAGAGTATTTCACTGCTATAGAAAAAGAGTTTTGTTCTACTCCTGTAAGGAGACTTTTATCCTCAGCCATTTAAATGTGGAGACCTCTGAGGCCTCCTGGAATGCCTTTCCCTCAGGGTTATATGCCTTGTGAAATGGTTCCAGTTTTTAATGTGGGGAACACCTGTAAATATAATGGGATAGCAGCTCCTTTGTCTGTGCCTTGTGTGGTAAAAAGAGGATATGGTTGCGCCCATAATTACTTTTAAAAGACTCCTGTCCATCATTCTAGACAGGAGACATGTTCCCTGGCTGGCTGTGAAGAAACATGTGAGACAGCCATCCAGCTCAGAAGTGAAGGCAACCACAGGGATCTATGGGAAATACTAAGCTCACAGATTAAAGGCTGCAAATAAATGACAGACGCTAATAATTTGTATGAGACTTAGCTCCAAATGGTCTAGATGGTAGAACTTGAAAAAAATGACCCAGGTAAAACTCATCCAGCTACCTCACCATCAGAAACAGAAAGACACATTTGTGGAGTTTTTAAATGTTGAGTTTGTTCTAATTTTCTGTATCGGAGAACTAAAATAAACGGATAAGTCCCACATAAGCTCATGTCAGAAAAAAAAAAAAAAAAAAAAAAAAACTCCAGCATTGATAGGGTAAAGTGGGTAAGAAAACCTAACCCTACCTTAGGAACAATAGGCAACCAAAGACTACTCAGAAAAGGAGATTCAGTGTCATTTAAGGGTGAGACTCTTAGTAGGTTAGCCAGGCACCACACAAAAGGGCATTTAGGAACACAAAACTGAATTTATAGACCTTAGTGATATATATGAACACAGAAACGATAGAAAGGGGGATTGGAGATATAAGAGGGCGTCTAAATATCAGAATATATTGTATGAAATTCACAAAAAATACAGAAAGTATTGCGATAAAGAAGGCATTTGTTACCATATTCTAAGGCAAAAATTCAACTTTGTTCATTAAAATCTTTCCCGCTGAGCCATCTCTGCATCCCCAAAATCTTTCAATTTTCAAACATGAAATAAAAGTGAAACAATTAATTCAGTAAAATTTAATCATGTGGAAATCAGTACAATATTTAACATTTTTGTAGTAGGTGTTGTGGGCATAATTCAGCAGGTAGGGCAACTTGATGAAGTCTAATTCACAGTACACAAACATTAACAGGAGAGGACCATCTACAAGAAATTGTCCTATGATTTCTGCATGTGCTCTGTTATGCGTTTGTAAATGGATATGTTATCAAAACATATTGAAAAAGTAAGATGAGTTAACATGTACCCAATTGAAAAATTATTTGTCCTAAATTATGGCCTAGTTTTTTCTAGATTTTTTTTTTTTTTGACAGGGTCTCCCTAGTCCCAGCCCACCTGGAACTCACTATGTTATCATAGTGACTAGCCTCCATCTCTATGAGTGGACTAGCCTCCATCTCATAGAAATCCTAGTGCCTCTGCCTCCAGAAGACTGGGGTTAAAATGAAGTGTCATTAAGCCTGGTATGGCTTAGCTTTTGATTTCTGATATACTATGCTTTTTACATAGGAAATAAATTTCAAAAATAGAGAAATTTCAAATTATTTTGAAATTAAGAATTCTATCACATAATGTCTGAATTTTCAAAGAGATGGAATCATTACCATGGATTTTGAATTGTGTTGGTTGCATTCGAGATACATGATTATTCTCTATTTTTAATATTACCTATATTTCATTAGGGATGCTATTTGTATAAAGTAGTCCTTTCTGGCATGGACTTTATTAAATGCCCCATTACAGTGTGCCATACAATTGTGAAATATAGAAAGTAAAATTTCAGTCACTAAAATGTTTTTCCATTCTGAAAATATTTGTGATAAAAATATATAATACTACTTTCTTCTGTGGTGTTTTAATATTATTTGCTGATATAATTATTAAAAGCTTTAGCATATGACAGAGAAGCAGAGAGATATATCAAAATAACTTTCTTTGATTTGCCATCTTAGCCTAGTCTTACTTTTATTTTACTTTATGTTCATTGCAGTATAGTAGAGCCTATGACATCTAAAATAAGGTAAGTGATGAACTAGAATCTTGAAAAGCACAGTATATTAATAAAAACCATAACAAGACACCAAGGGCCCAAATGCAAAAGTCCCACAGCATCAAAAACAGGTCCCCAGTTTACCTTTTTCTGCAAAATATGAAATTCTTTCCTGTTTCATTCCACTTCAGATTTATTTTTCTGGAATTTAAGCAAAGATAAGCTTAAATTATCTTTGATGAATTAAAAGCAAATGGGATATTTTATTCAAACATTGGCCATTTTCTTTCCCTTGTATAAACTGATTTGTTTATAAATATTATTTTTATTATGTTCATAAAATGAAATCTTGGTAAAACATAATATATTATTTCCCGGGTATTTGTATTTTTTTTTCCAAAGGAAGCTGTAAGTACAAAGAACACTCACTGACAAAATTTCTTATTTATTTTTAAGAATATTTTATTGATTCATTGAGAAATTCATATGAAGTAACTGATCATTCATACCCTGTCCCCCATCTTCACTCCAATCTATGCCTACCACCCCCCACTTTGTATCCTCAATTATTGCTTTTAAGCCTTATCTAGTTTAATTTGTGCTCCTCAAATGATACTCTGTTGCTAAAATTCCTTAGGGAGTGGGTATAACTCACATCTTTCAACTCCTCCCTTGTTCCCAACCACAAGCCATGGTACAATGTCACCAAACTACAGTCTGTGAAAAAAGTGAGTTTATTGGGCTTACTTACAGAGCAATGGGGAAGGATTGACACGCAGGTGTCAGTGCTCCCCATCGAGGCTGCATGAGAGAGTCTCTGTCCAAGAATCGATAGTGGCTTCCCCATAGCCAAAAAGCAATTGGGAAGTCCTTAGGCTTTCCTAGCTTGTACATCCTTAACCCTTCCCCCAGGCTACATCCAACTAGGGCCTGTGGTTGAGATTGGGAGGTGTGGCTGAACTCTTAGGTGATGGATCTGTGACTTTCCCTGCATGTCCTTTCTTACCTATACAACAAGGTCCATCCCTGGAGTCAAGCTGAGCCCCACTAAATAAAAGTTAGTCCCTTTCTCTCTCCCAGAAGCTATCACTTGCCAATAGTTGCTCTACTGTGACTGGAGTTTCTTACCCACCAACTTCATCCATGCTGGATTTTTGTCTGGCATGGATTTTCACAAGATTTGTACATGCTCTCACAAGCATTGTGGGTTCATATATATAATTACCCTGTTGTGTCTTCAAAACACTGTTCTGCTTTCACACAATACCTCTGGGTCTTATCATCTGTTATCTGACACAGTTATCCCTGAGTCTTGGGAATGGAGGATATGACATAGGTTACCCATTTAGGGCCGAACACTCTGCAGTCTCTTAAAATTCTACACTTTGACCTGTTGTGGGTCTTGGTATTAATCACCACCTACTGCAAGAAGAAACTTTCCTGGTGAGATCTGAGAGAAGTATTAATTTATAGGTATAGCAAGAAGTCATTGGTAGTCATTTTAATATGATGCCAATTTAGCATGATAATAGTAGTCAGATCTCTGCTATGGTTTCTGTACTGTCTAGCCACATATTCTTGGCTCTGATGTGAAGCAGGCCTTAAATCCAGTTAGAAAGTGATTAGTTATTGCTATAAATCATACCTCAGTAGGCATACCTTGCCAGACCAGCTGTTATGGTAGTGTGCAGGAATCCCAGGAGGGTAAGGTTGATGATTATTTTTCTCCTCTGGTAACATGCCTAGCACCTTCTAGTACTATGAAAACTAGGCAGCAGAGATGAAGCTTCAAGGTCAGTACTAGCTTGAATTCTTTATGTTTGTTCTATGTCTGAAGACTGTAGTGTCTTTAGCAATAGAATCTTACCATCAAGGTCTCAAGGTGACCAAGAGCAATGGACCCAGTATTGTTTGAGGATATATGCTCCCCTACTCCTCCTTTCCAATACAGGGAGCCTATTTCTGGAAGTAAGTTTATTATTTCCTAGCCTGTGATGTTTTGTAGGGACATCCATCATTTCCCTGTTATAGGATAACTCTTTCTAATCTCTTTTTTAACACATGCATATTTATTTTAAGAAATTTCTATAGTAATAGGTTTCCATATAACCTTACAATAGACTTTAGTATTAGTTATTCCTCCCCTCTTACTGCTTTCCCATTCTCTACCACATTTAAGCCTTCCTATCCCATTATTCTTCTCTATCACTTCATATATTGCACCCCCCCACCAAGGAATATCCAGCTATGACATTCTTGGGCACATAACCAAAGGACTCTATATCCTACTACATAGATACCCATTCATCCATGTTCACTGCTGTTCTACTCACAATAGGCAAGAAATTGGAAAAAAATGTCTATCAACTGATGAATACATAATGAAAATATGGTACATTTATACACATGTTGTGATATACTCAGGGAATGGAATAGAACTGGAAGCAATCATCTTGAGTAAGGTATACCAGACCTACAAAGATAAATATCACATATTCTTTCTCATAAATATTTGATAGCTTTGAATCTTTAGATACCTGTGTTTCAGTTGAAAAATCCATGAAGGTCAGGAACCATTTTCTTTTTAATTTTAATAAGCATATAATTCATGCACTTGCAGTCTCTCAATAAAAATGACATATTATACATAATAATAGGTTTCATTTTATGAAAATTTAACATATGAACTCAATGAATTTTGATCATATTCAGTGCTCCCCCACTTTTCTGACTTCAACTGATGCTTTTCCTCTTTTCAACAAGTCCCTCTTCTACTTTCAGGCCTTTGTTTTGTGTGGGTGTGTTTTGTGTGAGTATGTTTTGTGTGGGTTTGTCGGTATGTCTCATTAAGGTTACTTACAGTAGTACGATGAGTGAGACGTTATTACAGGAATATGGTTAACTGAACATTGGATATACCACTAATAAAATGTGGCTTCCTCCCAGCAAGAATAGATCCTCAAATAGTGTTGGGACTTTGTGGGGATGTTGATGGGCCCAAACCTTTAGCAAGTCATGTGTCATGTAAATCTTTGACTTTGAACTTATGATTAGCTGCAGGAAGAGCTATAATCTAGTATTCCCTTGAAAGAGATGATGGCTCTCACTGGATTGGGAAGCATTTACTACAAATTCTTGTCTGTCCAATTACACACTGAAACAAATAGACAGATACAAAAAGACCTTCTACAGCTTTCTC
>NW_008342018.1:3070089-3095132 GCF_000622305.1 Nannospalax galili | reverse complement strand
TTAATGACTATAAGACACAGCAGTAAAATAGTAAGAAGACTAAATAAATTGAGTCATGTTTTCAGAAAACAATTACTGAAATTCACATTCATATCTGGAACTTTTAAAGTAATGAATACTCAAAAACAGCCATCTTACCTATCTATAGCCGGGCATGGTGGCACACAACCTAGCACAAGTGTGGTGGTACAAGTCCTATCACTTGGGAGGAATGGCAGGAAGGTCTCTGTGAGATGAGGAGGATAGCCTTGTCCACATAGCAAATACCAGGCTAGCTGAGGCTTCAAGGAGATTCTATATCAAAACTATTAAACAAAAAAAAAATCTTATAAACAAAGATATTAATGCCTTTTTCCTTGAGAGTTTTTACTTTTTTTAAGACATGAACTTTATAAGTTAAACGATATGAAAATGAGAGCTCACATAAATGTTACTTTATATGGAATATTAAGTTCAACCTATGAAAGAAGCTGTCATCATAATATTTCCATGTTGAAATTAATATTAAAAGAAAAAATAATTTCAAATATCATTTCTAATGATATAATGACATGGTATCAGCATTAAATTGAAAATTAGATACACACTTTACAATACAATGGTTTCATGGTAAAGTTTAAATAGTATTATATCAATTATTCTAAACAAACACTATTAACTGTGTTAAAATCAGTTATTTTTATTCAGAGGAGCATAGATGGATTTCAAAGTTATTTTTGTGACAAGAAAGCAACTTCTTAACTCAAATAACTGTAAGAATGACAGTGAAGGAAGGAAAGTCACAAAATATGGCTAATAATGGAGAGTATACCTCTAAGTCTTATATTTGAACTTTACAACTAAAGTTCAAAAAAATAAGTTCAGTTTTTATCACATTATTTCAGTTTGATGAGGAAAAGTTGGGTAATCATTTTCAGTAAAATTAAATTTTATTATTTTTTACTTTTTATACCTTCTTACAGGAATTACTATACAGTGAACATATTCCCCTCTTCCATTCTCCCAGTGTTCCTCTCCACCTTCCTCCCCCTCCCATTTGTCTTCATTCCCCTAGAAAAAATTTCATGCATATTCATTTTATATATACATATATATGACTTTATGTGACTACGTAAAATCTAGAAACCACAATGAGAGAAAATATATATTTGTCTTTCTAAAAATGGTTCCATTCTTCTAATGTGCTTGTCTCTAGTTGCATTAATTTTCACATAAGAATTTTATTCTTCTTTATTGTTGAAAAAGCTTCCGTTGTGCATATGTATCCTAATTTCCTTACCATTTCTCGGTAGTTGCACACCTAGTTTGTTTTCATAATATAGCTACTGTGAGTAGTGCTCATATAAACCTTTTCTGCAACTAGCTCTATGATACATCAACATGGAGTCCTTTGGGTAAATCACAATGAATGATTTTTTTAAAAAGACATATAATTTTTGTGAATTTCATATAACCTATTTTAATCATATTCAGAGTCCTTTCCCTATCTGCACCTTCTTATGTCCCTGTTTGCTTTCACGACCTCTTTCATATATATTAAGGCCTACAGAATCAAATTAGTGTCCCAAAGTACCCTTCAATGTGGGTCCATCCACTGGAGCTTGCTTAAGCTGTCTAGTGTCACATCCATAAAAAAATAAATAAATAATGAATAACTCTTTCTCTCCCAGCAGCTGTAGGTGGCTAGTAGTTCCCCAGGAAACGTTGAAGTCCTTACTGACTTCCCCTTCCTCACTTGTATGATGGGATTTTCCCTTGGTAGAGATTACCTGGGTCTTTTGCTGCTGTCATGACTGATAATCTTAAAACAGGGAAATAGAGTAAATTCATGAAGCCTTAAAATGAAATGCAACTTTCACCAATTCTTTAAATCACTTATAATCCATCTGATGAACAAATTTCCTTGTAATTTCTAATCTCTAGCTTCTGTCTCCCTGATGGCCTTCACATAACTTCTATGCTATCACTGGACTCATATATTCCCTGCTCTGAGATTCTTACCCAGCATGGATAATAAGTATCCCTGCTGTAGCTGAAGATTCCCTGAGCATCTGCTTCCACTTCCTATGGATTAGTGATATCCCTCCATTAAAGCCTTTCTAAAGAGACTGTATGCTCAATTATCCTTGATGGCACTTATAAATTTTATTAAATTGGATTTTAGAGTGTTTGCCATTTTTACTAAAAGGCTTATCATATCACAAAGATTTTTCAAATTTCTTTGTACTATACCTATTACTAATCTTACAGGTTTGGGAAAGAATAATCTGATTACAATAGTTTATAATTCTTGTCTTGATGGACTTTGACCATCTCAGCTTCAAAATACATAGACTGTGATCACAAATATCTAAAATGTCAAAACAAAATAAGCATTTCAACTATGTTAGTTTAATCAGCAAATGCCATTGCAAAATAAAATAGAAAAATCCAGCTGCTGTGACTCTCTGGACTAACTAGCTAAAATTTAATTTTCAGTTCCAAAACCTTCAAAGTAGTTCAAAATCAGAAACAAGATCTGGGAATATTAGAATATTAGTTAAAAGAAGAAGGGCAGCATGAGGAGCAAGAGTGTGGGTCTCTCTCTCTCCCTCTCTCTCCCTCTCCATATAGATATATATATATATAGATGATATAGATATAGATATAGATATAGATATAGATATGACACTGTTAAATTGAATTGTAGTTTGCTGTAAGATAATTCTGATGAGTTATCCTATGCTAATAGCAGACAAGGAGCTGTACCTAATTATTTTGCAAGGTTCATCTCATATCCCAAGTGTGGCATCTCCCTATTTAATCAGTGTCATGCCTTTGTGTGTGTGTGTGTGTGTGTGTGTGTGTGTGTGTGTGTATGAAAAGGCAGTAAAGAAACACTTACTTTGTATTTTAACTTGAAATATTTACTAAAATTTGAAATTAGTTTTCAAATTTAGCTGCCTGAGCAACTCCAGTTTCCTAGACCCCACACCCAGTTCTCCTTCTAGCCTTGGACACAGGCCCCCTTTTGGTCTTTGTGCCCCAGATCTCTGGACTAACCTCTTAAGCCAGACTCACCCACTGAGTCCTTATCCTCTGCATTCAGAAGAGCTCAATTATCCAGTCTAGTTTGTTATATCATTCACAAGCTATCCCCACCCCACCTTGCCTTTGGACTCCCAAGGCCAGCCTTTAACCCAGGCTGTTCCCACCCCCGCCTTGCCATGAATTCCCTAGATTATTCTTCTTCCCCCCTAGTTTAATAGCTCCTCTGAAGTCAAAACATATTAAATAAAAAATCCCAGAAATAAGCAGCACACAAATTTAAACAAACTTTCATTTAGAATTTGCTATAACTGTTCTACTTCATTGATTTTGTTGTTGGTCTCTTGGTACACCTCATTTAGAAAATAAATATTTTCCTAGGTATGTATAAAGAGTAAAAATCATGTATTTTATGCAAATTCCAGTACTTCCTGTGGTTTCAGACTTGCTCTGATCATCTTAGAGTGTGTCTCTGACATATACAGGTAGATTACTGTAAGATAATTCTGATGAATTATCCTATGCTGATAGAAGACAAGGAGCTGTCCCTAATTATTTTGCAAGGCTCATCTCATATCCCAGGTGTGGCTTCTCCCTATTGAATCAGTGTCACACCTTCTAGTCAGCTTCTACCCATTCTTCTCAGGAACTTTCAAGAGGGCCTCTGTTGACATTCTTCTCCACTGTTCTTTAAATGTTAATGTTCCCATAAAATCTTATTCTAGGTTAAAATAATAAATGAAAGAAAACAACTTTTCCCCTGATCGCACTTATTACAGCTTCTTCATTTGTACAATAAAGTTCTTCAAAATGTTCCCAATCTTATTTCTAGTTAATGACGTACTTTCAACTATTTTAGTGAACTATCTTAAAACTTTCATTTATGATTTAAATATTTATTAGTATTATTTCCTATTTAAAATTAATTTACCATTGCATTCATTTACATCACAATTCAATTTAACAGCAAGTTATTACTATTTCAAAATTCTACTAGAAATATATATTTTAAAGTTTAAGAATGCATATTCATTTGGAATATCCCTTTAATTTCATGTTTGGATTGCAAAAACTGAATGCTTTTGTATTTTCTCAAAAGGCTTGTATTTTAAACAATGCAATGAGACATATTTCTAATATGATTGCATCTGGAGTTTCTTGAGTGACTTGGAAACTAAACAACAAAAATTCCAAATCAACTTTCTAATTCATGACATGATTCAATCTGTTGACTATCATTCACTGATAACATCACACATCACTCCATTTCCTCCCACTGGCTTCCATTCAGCCTCTTATTACTTCCTCTCACAACCAGCAGCCACTTATCATATAACTCATTGGAGGGTGAGCTGCATGTCAGGAGCTTTGCCATTCATTCTGCCCTGTGAGTGATGGGGTTCCTGGTTTCTAATAGGAATGAACTCATTTTTATGTAAAATATTCTGTAACACCCAACTGCTTTCAAAAAAATAATTTAAAACAAACAAGAATCAATGCAGTTTTGTCATGGTTTCAACTGACAAGTACAGGGTGTTGCACATCTGGAAGGAAACCTCAGGACTGTGTGTGCAAGTATTTTTAAAATGTTTGAAATATGCATCTTTATGACAACACAAAACAATACTTTAAAGAAGGGATATGAATGGTGAAGGATTCTTCCCAGATTATTGTATTTTGAAGTTTGAAGGTAAGCATAACTCAAGTGACAGATATTTGGATCTGCACCTCCAGCTCTACTTTAACATGGAGCTACTTGTCTGTTGACAAGACAGCAAATAGTTGCATGCCAACTGGCTATATAGTTAAATAACACAAACTTTATTCATAGATCATGGACAGAAAGTTGGGTTGTAGAAATCATCCATTTCTCATCTTTTAATGCCGTGTTTTCACAGCCGTTCTATGATGCATCATAATTTCAGAACTGTGCTCCATTTTTCATCCTTGCAAACAAGTGGATCATCAGTAATAACAGCAGGCTGAGGCTGCATTATGGAAACGACAAAAGACAAAGCTCACACATCAAAATAATGTACATTTTCCTAGTTTTATGTGGTGCTAAAAGTAACTAATGGCTGTTTCCCTAAGCTCGAACTGTTAAGAATTATATTATCTAAAAGGTTAGAATTGGACTCTCAATAGCTGTAAGGCTATATAGTGTTTAAAGCTCTGAAATGTAATGACCAACTATGAAAATAAGCTGAAAATTTCCATCCTTTAGGGAAGAATGTGCTGTATAAAGTAATATGACTCACTACATGAAAAGCACTCAGATATAGAATTTATTATAAATATATCCATTTGCACAGTCTTGGAAAATACAGTAATACATTTGGGAAAATGGCAATGAATGACTTTAATAACTAATTAATTGAAATTTGAAAATGAGTAAGGCTTGACTTCCAACAAAAATCTCAAATGGGGTATGAAATAACACAAAGTACAAGTGGATTCATGATACAAAGATTAAATAAATTTCAGAAAACTTTAAGCATTTTAATCAGTGTCTAGTCAAAAATATCTTGTCTGTTTTCAAATAACTGAACATTTTCCTGTCAATTAAAACAAAACCGTCTTCAGTTCATCTGGCTCTGTAGTTTTTATGTCTGGCTACATCATTACTCTGTGGAAATAGAAAGACATGATCAATTAGCATTGAGCCCCAACACTATCCAGGCAGTGAAGAGGTATCTAATCATTACATTGTACAGAAATACTGAAGAAATTATTTTTAATATGTTACTTTTGTCACTAACCCCATGACTGCTGTGATCTTCCTGGAAAGGAATTCAAAGTATATAATTCACTCACATTCCACATATCCTTTACAGCTAAGTTATCAGTTTTCAGATTCTCCATATCAAATCATAATTGTCAGCAGTTTCTTTTGTTTTTAGATTCTTAAATCTGATATAAACTGTGGAAAAAAATCAAGAATCATAGTTGTATCTGTTTTCATTTTGTAGAATGTCCTCCCTGCAAATGCCATAATCTATGTAAGAAACAGATTAACTGGAAAAATGCTTCTGAAATATGCTTACTCACCATATGTTTTAAGGAAATTCTGGATATAAAATATGTAGATATTTGTGTTTAACCAATGTGTAAATTGTAAAGGAGACTATGGATTTAGGTCACCATGTTGTAAAGAGAAGTAATCAGGAGACATTTTGTGGAAACAGACCTGGTGGATGAGTACACTCATGTAAATAATCACCAGACGAATGAGTGTAGATGTTAAGGTAGAATTCCAGTGTAGGACTAAGTCAGGAATCAGACTGTCTGTCATGGAATAGGACAAGGTGTAAAACTTTTCTTTGTCAGACAAAAATATGTGAACCTGCAAATACATAAAATATTAACAACATAATCCCATTCATTTCTCATATCCAACTACCAGAAGTGTTCACTTCAGACAACACAGAGGTTGTACATGTATTTACATGTTTGATCAGTCCGGTCTGAGGTTTTCATACCATAAACTCAGTATTTTATATTATGACTTACCTGTTACTTATTCCATTCTGAATTTCTATGAAATTCCAATGACTCTAAAAGCTGATACTAGCATGTATTCTAAGGGAACATAATCTTAAACTTGGGTTCATTTTATTTTGATTTATTTGGAAATACATCTTATAAAATTTGATTTAAAAATCACATTGAGGCCAGGCATGGTGGCACACGCCTTTAATCCCAGCTCTTGGGAGGCAGAGGCAGGAAGATTTTTGTGAGTTTGAGGCCAGCCTGGTCTACATAGTGAGTTCCAGGACAGCTGGGGCTACAGGGAGACCCTGTCTCAAAAAGACAACAGCAGCAACAAAAAAATCACATTGATTCAGCCTAAGTACCTAAAATTGACTTGATATTTCAAGAGATAAAGTTTCTACTAGCAAATTGGTTGCAGACTACCTGTGCACATCTGTGATTTTAGTTTTTTATTTTTATATTTTTTTGAACTTCTGTGATTTTCATACAATGTAGTTTGATGTTATTTAGATCAGCTCTCCCATCTATACCACCCTGCACTGCACCCTCCCAGCCTAATTTAATGTACTCTCATATATATAAATATATGATATGGACTATAGAATCTGATTTGTGTCTCCAAATGTCCTTCAGTGTGAGGCCATCAACTGAGCCTACCAAGAGTTCCATCCTTCTAAGACATTGTCTTTCCCTCTCCAAAATTCCATGAATGGCCAAAAGTTCCTTAAGTTTGGGAGGGTTACTTTTTAGGCTGGGATTTTGTCTGATTTCAAGTAGCATAAGACTTCTGTAGGATGTCACTATTGTTATGAGTTCATATGAATAAGCAGCTATCTGGAAGAATGATTCCTTGTGTTCTTCCACACTCTCTGGCTCTTACAGTCTTTCTACTTCTTCTGCAATGGTCTCTGAGCACTGGGAGGCAGAGGCTGAATTGGTTGTCTTATTTCAGGATAAGAACTCTTATTCTCTACACATTGGCCTGTTGTGAGTCTCTATGTTAATGACCATTTGCTGCATAAAGAAACTTCTCTGCAGAGAGTTGAGCGATACATTCATCCTATGGGA
This sequence comes from Nannospalax galili, assembly GCF_000622305.1. Classification (NCBI taxonomy): domain Eukaryota; kingdom Metazoa; phylum Chordata; class Mammalia; order Rodentia; family Spalacidae; genus Nannospalax; species Nannospalax galili. The sequence continues at coordinate 3,087,545 of NW_008342018.1, read as the reverse complement.
ATTAAAGTTGTATCTACTAGGTTTAAATATCTCACAGACACTTATTCTGTTTGACCAGTTCTGAAACTCTTAATACTCACCATCTGTTGCAAAAGGAAGCTTCTTTGATGAGGGGTAAAAGGTATACTTGCCTGCACATATAAGGATACACAGAATAAAGTAAGAAATTCTGCTCACCTAGGCATGTGACAAATATAGTTTTTTTTTTTCTAGGATCTATGAACTTTCATGCCACGTATATATATTTGGCTAAAATTACAGTGCCACACATGATTTCATTCACATTGAATGGACCTTAATTACAATTAGACAGCTTTTAATTACTTCCAATATAAAACTGCCATTATTGCACCAGTAGTGATAGTTTGCTGGTTCAGTCATTGTTATTTATTAGGCTTTAGTGCTGGGTAGGACATTGATTGGTTTTCTGCCTTAGCAGCATGTATAGCATTCTCTGATACCTTGGGAGCTAATCTTCGGGGAGGAAGCTTCCAGGTCAGTTCTACCTGGGCTGCTCCAAGTCCTGTGCCCATAATCAAGGACTACGGAAACAGCCTGTGTTATTTTTGGAGTCTCTTGAACCCCCCTACCAAGAACTTGGAGGGAGTTTTCCTCTAACTGGTACTGTGATTTTTGTTATATGGCTTTCAACTCTACACATGCATCTGTACATATATATATATATATATTTAATGTATAAGTATATATGTATATATATATATTATTTTTCAGTAGAACTTTGAACTAATACATTTGTATGTGGTTCTTCATATCATCTCAGTATTATTTATTTCTCCTCTCACTCCCCACCTAATCCTTCCTATTCCCTCCCCAGTTAAAGTACCACTCCCCTTTTCCCTATTCCCCACAGTAACACCTTGTCTCTACTGTCCTCATCTCCAGAACTCCTTTTCCTCTGTATTCCTACGACTCCTTTCCATTTTTCTGGCCCCTGCAATAACATCAGGATATATACTCACATCTAGGGATTTGAATTGAGATGTACAAGTGAGAGAGAATATATGTCGCTTATTTTTTTGTATCTGTATTACTTTACTTATTATAAGTCTCTAGTTATAACCATTTACCAGAAAATTTCATGATTACTTTTTTTTTTTAATTTCCTGGTGATAACTCCATTGTGTAAATGCACCATATTTTCATTATTCATTCATCAGTTAAGGGACAAATGTTTCCACTTCTTAGCTATTGTGAAAAAAGCAGCAACAAACATGGCTGTGCAAGTATCTCTGTACTACGATGGATCCCTTGGGTATATGCTCAGGAGTGGTATGATTGCATCATTAGTTATATTTACAACTCCATCGCAAATACTTTGAGAAGCCAGGTGTGGCATTACCCACCTTTCATTCCAGCCCTCCAGGGCCAGAGGCAGGCTGATCTGTGTGAGACAGAGGCTGTTCTGGTATATACATAGTGAGTTCCAGCAGGCTGGGACTAGAGAGACCATCTCAAAATAACAAAATCAAACACAACACCAACAACAGCAACAAGTAATCCACAAAGAAAGGAAAGATTTATTTTGGTTCATTGTTTAGTTTGGTTCATTTTTGTTTGGTTTTGATTTCAGTCCATGATTTGTTGGTCCTCTTGCTTTAGGACTTGTGTTATAGCATGATAAGAAATCCCTGGTGAAACAAAGCTCTGCAGCAGAGAGAGGATGGGGAGAGATGGAAAGGCAAACGTAGGTCCAAACACCTGGGACCCAATATCCTCTTAAGGGACACAAACATAAAAATCAAATTTGCTTCTAGTTAGTCCCAATTCTTAGATTTTTATTACCTTCTAAAAGCTCAAGAGGCTGGTGAACAAGCCTTCAACACATGTGACTCTAGTGACATTTAAAATCCAAACATTAATCCCTATGATATTACTATTATTAATCCCTAGCATATTATTATTGATAGGAAACATTGTTTAAATGAAGTAACAAAAGCATTAAGTATTTTGGCTAAATCAATGAATAATATGCTTTTGATTGATTATGTTTAAGTGTACACATGGAAAGAACATCATAGGTGCAGAAATTCCATTTTTCAAGATTGAAGGGCTGCTGATTAAGGAAGAAAGAATTTGCTGTATTTTCATTAACAATCCTCATTTGCTGTAATTGTGTGGCAAATACTTCTGAAAAACAAAGTGGGATTCTGATCATGTAGGTGTGTGATTTGCAATGCATATGTAGTATAAAATTTGTAGGATATATTTCTATAAAAGTTAGAAAATGGATGGGGAAGAAAGAGGCATCTGAAATTTAGAATCAGGTCATATAAGTAGATTCCCCATAAGCTGCCTACAGAGGAATCACAATCTCTATAAATATTTCTCCACTGAGGCAACTACCTTACATGTCTTGATGAATTCTGTCTCTAATTGACTGAATAATCATTAATCACATTCTCTAAGTTAGCTGTCCGGTAGGAGATGCCTGATTGTCTTTGACAATCATATGAATTCCCATTATCTCTGGAACTGTGACTAGACACAAAGTAAATGTTACAACTTTTGACCTGTGCAAAAACAGTTCATGGAAATCCGAGTAGTTTATAGAGGACTTAATTATTAATAGTAAATACTGACTCTGTAGGAAATGTTAACTTACTACTTGGCTACATCTCCTGGCACCTGGTACCTGGCAAATTCTTTTCCCCTGTTCCTGTTCATGAATGTCTTTTAAAGAGAGTTGATCTGGTTCTAACACAGCTGGAATAAGTTTTCACTGTTCTTTTCGGGATTATGAATTCTACAGTGCTGTTCTAAAAGAGTCTTAATTAACCTAGATTACATACACCTTCCCTCTGATCCATTAAATTAAGGGGATATTTATTAAATGGAATTACACTATGTCAGGTAGCAATAATTTTTAAAAACACTAAAAAATGTTACTTATTAAATAGAATGATGTCACATCTGCAACAAGAAAGTCATTTCTAGGTAGAATAGAATAAAAGTTGGAGGATCATGAAATGTCTTCTTGAAGTGGGGATATGGGGTTAGCACATTAAAATGTACTATATACAGATATATGCAAATAGATTACAGGGAGACAGAAGATAAGTAGTTCTTTGTTTTCTACTTGGATTTTAGTGAACAAAACTCTACATATTGAACAATTCAGTTTTTCTCTCATATCTTGTCAAATCTATTACCAAAAAATATATTTAGTTAAATGCATTAGTTTATTAAAATGTTGACAATCCAGTACAAGTAGATAAATGTGACATTATGTTCAAATGAGCTAACATTAAGGAATGGGCTCAAAATATTTTTTTTTTATTTTTTATTTTTTTTGTTGTTTTTTAGAAGAAGCATTTCATTACAGCTATAACATACTCAATAACAGTTTCCAGAGCAAAAGTAGACATCTTTCAAAAGTGGCTATAAAATTTTTAGGTTTGCTGTTGAATTAATACAGTTATACAATATTGAACTCAGTATAAATGCTCTAAGACATAAAATTGAATGAGGTTTTAACCTTCAAAAAAGATCACCATTTCATTTTTAAAATATACGGTTTCTTATAAAAAGACTCATTGTTTTTGCTAATAACACTGAGATGTTGGCATATGCATCTCTAATATGTATGTATCTGATTATTACTAGTCATAGTTAGTTGAAATTGGATCCTTGGCACCTGTGTATATCTATAAAGGGGTCGTTTTCAATGGTAATTTTTAATACCTCTACTAATTAACATAATGTAAATTTTTGTGTTTCCTCCTCAAATATAATTCATTTTTTTGATTTGTTGATTTTTTTTGTGTGTGTGTATATCACACAGAACATCCCAAACCATCTTATTCCTCTATACACCCACTTCCCAGATGGAACCCACCCAAAGGCTCCCTGCCTCCACTAGAGCCCTTATACAGGTGGAGATGCAGTTTTGCCAGCACCATTTGCTTAACATGCTGTCTTTCCACCAGTGAATGTTCTTGGTCCCTTTGTCAAATATCAGGTGGCTGAAATTGCATGTACTCATATTTTGGTCTTCAATTGTGTTCCTTTGATCTATGGGTCTATTTTTGTGGCAGTACTATGTTGTTTTTATGACTATAGCTCTGTAATACAGTTTAAATTCTGTTATAGTGATCCCGCCCCCCCCCCCCCACCGCCGGGATTTCTCTTTGTGCTCTGGGTTCTTTTGGCTATCTGAGGTCTTTTTTCCTTCCATATGTAACTTAGGATGTTTATTTTCCAGTTCTGTAAAAAACATCACAGTAATTTTGATTGGCATTGCATTGAATCTGTAAATGGCTTTTGGTAGGATGGTCATTTTCACAATTATAATTCTTCCAATCCATGAGTATGGGAAGTCCTTCCATCTTCTGATGTCTTCCTCAATCTCTTTCTTTAAAGATATAAAATTTTTGTTGTATAGGTCTTTATTTTCTTTGGTCAGGTTTATTTGCAGCTGTTGTGAACAGGAGTGTTTCCATGTGCTCTTTATCTGATTGTTTGTTATAGATATATATAGAAAGGCTACAGACTTTTGTAAGTTAATTTTGTAACCTGTAACTTTATTGAATGTGTTAATAATTTCTAGGAGTTTTCTGGTGGAATTTTTGGTGCCTCTTAGATGTAATATCATATCATCTGCAAAATGGGATAATTTGATCTCTTCTTTTCCAGTTGTTAGTCATTTAATTTCCTCCTCTTATTGCTCTTGCAAGAGTTTCAATCACTATGTTAAAGAGGAGTGGACAGCCTTGTCTGGTTCCTGATTTCAATGGGAATGTTTCCAGTTTTTCTCCATTTGGAATGTTGCTGGCTGTGGATTTGTTATATATGGCTTTAATTATGATGAGGTAAGTTCCCTCCATTCCAATTCTCTCTAGTACTTTGAACATAAATGCATGTTGAATTTTTTCTAAGGCCTTCTCTGCATCTATTGAGATGACCTTGGGGTTCTTGTTTTTGAGCCCATTTATATGATTTATGACATTTATTGACTTACGTATATTGAACCATCCCTGCATCTCTGGGATAATGCAGTCTTGATCATGGTGGATGATCTTTTTGATGTGTGTCTGTATGCGGTTTGCAAGTATCTTGTTGAGAATTTTTGCATTGATGTTCATTAAAGATATGGGTCTATGTTTTACATTTTTGGATGTATCATTACCTGGCTTTGGTATTAGATTGATGCTGGCTTCATAGAAGGAATTATATATTCTGCCTCCATTTCTATCTTTTTGAATAAATTAAGTAGTATTGGATGTAGCTCTTTTTTAAATGTCTTTTAGAATTCTGCAGTAAATCCATCTGGTCCTGGGCTTTTTTAGTCAGAAGATTTTGTATTACTGTTTCAATTTCTTTTTATGTTATGGGTCCGTTTAATCTGTTAATCTCTTCTTTGTTTAGTTTTGGTCGTGTCTGTGCATTTAGATACCTGTCCATTTCTTTTAGGTTTTCAAATTTAGAAGCACATATACTTCTAAAGTGTTCCCTTTCAATGTTCTCAATCTTTCTGGTGTCTGTTGTGATATTTCCCCTTTCGTCTCTGCTTTTGTTGATTTGGAGGTACTTTTTCTTTCTTTTGGTTAGCTGGGCTAGCAGTCTTTCAATCTTGTTTATCTTTTGAAAGAACCAGGTCTTGGATTCATTAATTCTTTGTATTGTTTCTTTGTTTTGATTTCATTAATTTCTGCCTGATTTTTGTTATTTCTTCTTGTCTACTTGTTTTGGGTTTCATTTGTTGTTGCTTTTCAAGTGTCTTGAGTCATTTATTTGTGTTCTTTCCTTTTTATAATGCAGGCACATAGAGCTATAAATTTCCCTCTAAGGACAGCTTTCAGTGTGTCTCAGAGGTTTTGATGTGTTGTATTGTCCTTTACTTTGAGTTCCAGGAATACTATTATTTCTTTCTTAATTTCTCTTTTGACCCATTCATCATTTAGGAGTGTGTTGCTTAATCTCCATGTGCTCATGTGGTGACTAGGGCTTCTTCCACTGTTCACTGTAAGCTTTATTGCACTGTGGTCTGATAGAATACATAAAATTATTGAAATCTTTCTGTATTTGTTGAGGTTTGTTTTGTGCCCCAGTATATGGTCAATTTTGGAGAAGGCTCCATGGGGCGCTGAATAGAAACTCTATCCTTTGGTGCTTGGGTGGGATACTCAGTAGATGTCTGTTAGGTCCATTTGATATATGGTATTGTTTAATTCAGATGTCTCTCTGTTAACTCTCTGCCCTGTTGACCTATCTAATGGAGACAGTGGGGTCTTGAAGTCCCCTACTATTAATTTCTTGGGATTAATCTGTGTTTTAAAGTCCTGTAATACAGTTTTTATAAAGTTGGGTGCACCAGACTTTTGTGAATATATGTTCATGATTATAAAATCTTTTTGGTTTGTTGTTCCTTTGATCAGAATGAAGTGGCCTTCTTTATCTCTTCTGATTAGTTTTAGTTTAAAGTTTATTTTGTCAGATATTAGAATGGCAATGAGTGCTATTTTCTTAGTACCATTTGCTTGATATGTTTTTTCCATCCTTTCACCTTAAGGTAGTTCCTGTCCTTGAAAGTGAGATGAGTTTCTTGCAGACAATCAAAAAGTGGATTTTGTTTATTAATCCATTCGGCTAGTCTGTGTCTTTTCACTGCAGAGTTCAGTCTGTTGAAATTTAAATTTACTAATGAAAAATGTGTATTGACTCTTGTCATTTTTATTTCGGTTCTCATTCTTGATACAGATGTACTTTTCCACAGTTATACCCTCATTGACTTTCTTTCCACAACCCCTTGGGTATAGTCTTTCCCTTCTTCAACTTTTTCTATTGTTTCAAGCACTCTCTGAAGGGCTGGTTTCTTGTACATGGATTCCTTCAGCCTATTTATGTCATGGAAGATTTTTCTTTGCCCTTCGACTATAATAGATATTTGGCTGAGTATAGACATCTAGGTTGGCATCTGTAGTCTTTAAAACTGGGAATACTTTTTTCCACTTTAACTTCTAGTCTTCATATTCTGTTTTCCATTTCATTCTTCCTGTTTGTGAGGCTTTCTCCTGTCATTTCTAATTGGCTTACTGAGTATTTCACTTCCTTCTTCATTTCAGCCTAAGTAATCTTCAATATTTCTAGCTCTTTTCTGAATTCATTCAGAAGTTTATTCCTTTTTGTCTTCGGTTCTTTGATTTCTTGTGTATTCTTTAAATTCACTGAATTCTTTTATCATGTTTATAATTGTTCTTTTGAGTTCCATGTCCTGCATTATCTCTAGGAGGTTCTCATTTTACTCCTCTAGAGCACTATTGGTATTTGGTGGGATATTTTATTTTCATTTTCCGTGTTATTTTTTTCTCTGTGATTCTGATACATGAATTTCTTTTGTAGTTTCTGATTCTTGTGTGAGAGTGAAGCCTTTAATTTTAGGTCTGCTTCTTGTTGTAAACTTTATGTACTTTTGTGGTTTACTTTTTGGGCATGAAAAGCTGGTTCCTCTAAGCTTCTGGTTCTCTCTTTTGATTTTATATTGGAGTGGCCAAATTGCTTTTGCCTTCAGGAGTTCGCACAGAGGCCCAAGTCAGATGAGGATCAGATTCTCTCAGGCTTCTCCTAAGGTCTGGATCCCTTAAGGAAAGGTGTTGTCCTCAGGAATTTGGGGTTTGGACAGGCCTGGGAGCAGGGCCCAGGAAAGACGCTGGTCTCAGGCAGCTGGCGGACATGCCACCCAGTGATACAAAGGGAGGTGGGGACTGGAAGAGACCCAAAGGGCTCCTGGGGAATGCAGTGATGAACTGGGTTGGTCTGGATGCAAAGGATCAAGAAGCTGTGGTGGCTCCAAGCAGAGAGGTCAGTCCTGATGTCTGGGATACCAAGGCAAGAAATGGGCCAGTACCCAGGCTAGGGGAGATGGAGGTGGGCAGCTGGGATAGTGAATGAGGCTGGGGCAGTCAAGGTGCCATGGGCTCCAATGGGCATACCTGGGAAAGAGGCCGGCAGGTATGCAGCCCAGGGAAACAGAGGGAGGTGAGTGCCGAATCAGAGCAGAGAGCTCCTGGGGACCAAGAGAAGGAACTGGGTTGGTTTGGATGCAAAGGATCAGGAAGCAATGGTTGTTCTAGCCAAGAGGTCAGCCGGGGTGTCTGGGGTGCCAAGACAAGAAAGGGGCCAGTACTCAGGCTAAGAGGAGAGACAGGGCAGGGAATCCTGGGAGGGTGAATGAGGCTGGGGGAGTCAAATTGCGTGGGCACTGTTGGACTTACCCAGGAGAGAGGCTGATGGGTTGTCGTTTTGGTATTTTTCAATGTTTTAAATTCTGGGTGAGGAAGTAAATTTTTCAATTTGTCTATGAAGCATTTTGCTTTTGTTAGTCCTGACATTTTAGGAATTGCATGTACTGAAGGAAGTATTCTGGACAATCAGTGTACTGCAATGACATTTCCATTTGCCTTTAGTCCATGTCACATTTGTCCCCCAATCGATTTTTTAAAATTATTTATTTAATAACCATATAATTAGAAGAAACATCATTACAACAGCACTGACATATTCAATAACAATTTCCATAGCTAAGATGCATCTCTTTCAAAATTGGCTGTAAATTTTTGGGTATACAGTTGAATTAATGCGGTTATACAATATTGTATTCAGTATAAACCCTATAAGACATAAAATTGAATGAGGTTTAACCTTTAGAAAAGATCTCCATTTCATTATTAAAATATACATTTTCATTATTAATGCAACTAACACTTAGATGTTTGCACATGTGTCTCTAATCTCTATATATCTGATTATTACTGGTCATAGTCAGATCCTTGGCACCTGAGCATGGATATAAAGTCATTGGGTAGATTTCAATGGTAATATTTTTCACATCTACTAATTAATGTGAAGAAAATTTTTATGCTTCTTCCTCCAATATACCCATTTTATTTACTGATTTGTGTGTGTGTGTATTTCACATGGAACATCCCAAACAATCTTATTCATCTATATACCCACATCCCAGGTGACACCCTCCCATTTCCCTCTTCTGTCCCACACTGGAGCCCATATATTCTGTCATCTCTGTCCCCTGTGTTGTCAGTGCCCCCAGCCATTCCCCAGTGCTTGTCCATCTGCTGAGTTTAGTCAGCCTATCTATTGTTCCTTGTATTAGGAAGGTCAGCTCTTTCTCATGTAGCAGCAAGCTGTTGCCAATGTTCATTTAGATAAGATTGGGGTCAGCTGTTCATTTTCCCACTTCTGTGTTGGGTCGTCCCCCATTCTTGATCGTCTTGTACAGAATTCACTCATAATGACTATATTTCAAGTGGGGTACATTAAGTTGCTCTCCTCCTTAGAGGAAAAAGTCAGATATTTCACTCAAGGCAGGTTAGTAGGAGGATACTTCACAGGAGAGTAACAGAAATTCTAGAAATTTGGAATGCAATCTCTGGCCTTATGGGCCAGCCTCCTATAATCCACCCACTCCAGTTTCCACAATACATCTCAAGGGGTTTGTACATTTCCATAAGTGTGAGATGATGGTCCCATTTTGCTTTAGTTGACTAAAATGAAAATATATTCCGTGAAAACCCAAACAAATTCTATTTGTAAAGTATTCTAATACATGTTATTTTTTAAAGCAGTATCCTTTGTCAGCATCCTCAAGTGACAGAATCAATTATAACACCTTTGTAAAAATGATGTACTTTTGTACTTGATATATTGCATGATATTGTCTCTGAGATTTAATCTTCACTCTAGGGATATGTCTGTGTCTTATACAGATATACTCACACAAAACAAACACAAGATTTGTTTTTGGTTCTCTGGAGAAAGCATTAGAATGTGATGGAAAGGGTGAAGGAGCATTTCATTATCTCAAACTGATCTAAAATTCTCCAAGGAGAGAAGTAGGATGCAAAATGCTGGTGTGGACCATGGAAACAACTCCCTTTATCCCCAAGGTGACACTCTCATTTGTATATCTTAGAGTGGCTAAAAACTTTTGGTTCATAGTTGTTCAGAGTTAAATAAAGGAGGTTAAAAGCCTGCATCTCCTTAGAGAGTTGTGAAATGTAAGGAAAGGGCAAAGAACATCTTGGTCAAGTGTAACTAGGAAGTGGGCACCCAGGGGAAAACCCAGCTCCTCAAATGAGACAGCAAGAAAACCTGGCAGAGAAACACAGGGGAAATATGCCGAGATAACATATTTTCTCTGAGGGAAGCAAAGGCTATGAGGAAAAACAAATTGAAATTGGGAAATAACTGAAAATAAAACCTGAAGCAATCAAGAGACAAAAGGCAATGAACATGCGACAGAGGAGGAAATGGTGGATTTCAGTTATTAGAAATATGAATATGAATGATGATTTGTCTTCTAGATTAATATTGATAGACATATATTTGAACTATAATGGTAAGGGCTTATTATAAATTCAATTACTGGCAATGAATTTAGTATTTATGTAGATAAAACATATTTACCGTTAATTACAAATATGCATTAGCTTTACTATTCACATAATTCCATTGTATATTCTCTATACAATGACAATTCCTAATGTATGGTCTCAAAATCATACAACCAATTTTTTCTGCTTCTTAAAAACAATAATATTTTTACTATAAATGCACAGTATCAAGAAAATAATTAGGGAGCTGGATATATGGCTCAGTGATTAAGATCAATGAAAGCTCTTTCAGATGACCCAGGTATGAATCCCAGCACCTACCTGCCAGCTAATAACCATCTGCAACTCCAGTTCCATCGGATCTGATGCCCTCTTCTGATTTCCTTGCACTTTGTACAACATGAGTACTTAAATACATGCAAGCAATATATCCATACACATAAAATAAAAATAAATAATAAAATGTTAAAATAATTAGGTAACAATATCACCTGATAATAATATGTTTAATTATCTCTGCTAACATTACTAATCAGCATTCAAAAACTGATGTTGGACATAGAGTTTTGGTCACAAAAATAGCAAGACTAAATTACAACAAGGTATTATAACTTTTCTTAAATGTCTTAGATCACAAAAAAAGAGCAGCGACTGTCTTCATTGCTGAAGAAAATTATCTCTTATTAATATAATTCAATAGATAATTTCATCAAATGATATTTCATTAAGACAAAGCAGTCATACTCTTTCACTGTTTTATGAGAATTGAAGTCATATAAAATCTATTAACATATTTAGAGCAAAGGCTTTATGAAGACGATTTTACAATGATTGTCTGTGGAATCAAATGAAAGGTTAGCACTGAAAAATGATACACAAGTAAACCAGTGAAGGGCTTTACTAATATTTAAATTATAATCTCTTGAATTATAAAAGCAAGCAATGATATGTCTTTTATTTGATATTAAGTGTATTCTTAAAAAGTTAAGTAACATAATCCTATTTTCATTTTAAACTAGAAAATGAGCAACATTTTCAAACAAAATTTTTTTTTTCATTTTTATGGTCATAAATAATCATAGAAGCATAAGGAAGAAACATTCAAGTATGAACTCATTTAAAAAACATTCAGGTTACTGATTAGACAAATACAGGATTGCTGCTGAAACATATCAAAAAGCATACATTCTGTGAAAGTTATGCTTCTTTTCCAATATATTATCTGAAATGACAAATGCTGTAGAAACACTGACATCCTCAGGCATTATGATTTAGGTTAGATCAAGCTGTGTCCCCAGAACAGGCTTTTACAATGCAAAGTTGGAAAGTGTGTGAAAAGAAATATGATAAAACTTACCCTGAAGTCTCCTTTTGTGTTCTCAGAGTCATTTGTTTGTTCTTTGAAAATGCCAGGATTAAGACAAATATTCATCATTTCTTTTATTTGTTTAAGACATGTATTGTTTAAATGCTTTCTTCTTTAACAATTTACTTTACATCAGGAGCCGTGGTACGAAATTCCAGAAGCCTTTATCTTTACTCCAGCTTTTGCATTTCTGCCACTGAACCAAATTTAGTTAATGACTGGCAAGAATCTTCAAGTTAGAAGTTCTAGAAAGCAGATTATTGCTACAATCTTTTTATTTTTATGCTTCCCTTCAGTCTATGCCTTCCTCCTTCCATCTTTATTTTGAACATAAAGATGATAAAAGAAGGTTAAACTGGATGAAAAATTGCCTGGATAAAATCAGTTCATTTACTGTGAAATTTCTCTTTGCCCTCCAAAATACAGAATTTCTTATAGAAATTGAAATGATCAATCTTACAATAGAAGACTGAACTGTTTACCATCAAAGAGCTTCAAGTATTGAAGCTATGGTCCTTAAAAACCACTTAGAATATTTCTGCTTTAGAAATAATTTCTCTAAATAGTTATTAAGTTAAAATGAGGCTGTTAAGGTAGGTTGTGATCCAATCAATGTCACTGACATCCTTACACAGAGATATTAAGACATACACAGAGAAAATAGCATTGTCAGAACATACAGGAAAAGGCCACAGGAGGACACAATCAGAAGGAAGGCAATACCAGCCATCCAGAGGGTCTGGGGGAAATGGAAACCTGCCAGAACCCATCCCAGACTTATTTCAGTTTCAAAGACTGAATTGCATCTGGAACATTTCTACCTTTATGTAAATAGTTTATAATTATGTAATAAATTACTTATATATAAATTACAGGTGAACTTAGTGGTAACTATTAAATATAATTTGATTGTTCACCTATAAAGGCCAGGCCTGATGGTGCACACCATTAATCCCAGCATTCAGAAGGCAGAGGTAGGCAAATCTCTTAGAGTTCTAGCCCACCAAGGGCTACATAATGAGTTCCTGTCTCAAAAAAAAAAACAAAAAATTTAAGAAGCCTGAAGCACAAAACAATTACTGCTAGTTAATGCTTTCAATATGTGATAGGGAAAGTGCAGCCGTGAAATTTCCACAATATGGTAGCCTAACAAGATCTGTTTAATGACAAAACCAGTTGCATGCTAATTTGGTTTGAGAAAATTTTACAGGGTCCCAGCGCAGGATGAAAAGTTACAATCAATCAATGGATGCTGAGAGGGGAAGAATCAGTTATCTTCAGAGAAAAGTTCCCTGACGTTATCTAATCACAACTGGGCAGCCATAGGCACATGTACACATGAGCACCACTAAATATAACCCAGGAATTATATATAAAATGTGTGTTTATAAGTGCATGTATATTTGACAATAACAATAAAAGACATTAAGAATTTGAAAGGGATTTGGATGGATATGGGTAGAATTGGGGAAGAAAGTGCTGTATAGAAATAATGTGACAACAGTACATATGTATGAATTCTCAAGAAATAAGAAATATCAGTTTGCTTCTCTGTTGATTGAGAATTGAGGGATGCATTAACCTATGGGTTTGACAATAAATCTTTAGAAATCAGTTTATTAACACATCTATTTAGCAGAATAGTTATACTAGGCTTTCTCTTATGACCTGTAGATTTTCTAGCTTCAAATGCCTAGGCCTGACAACAGGGTTAGACTCCATTCTAGGAAGCGGACCTTAAATCCACTTAGAAAGTAGTTGGTGACTCCTTTAAAATTCCTGCTACTATTTTACCCATAGGAATATCTTTCCAGGACAGTTGTTGTTGTAGTTCAGAGGATTCACATCTGGGTAACATTCATGCTAAATTTTCTTTTCAAATTTCTTGCATAACACCTTCCAGCAAGCTGAAAGCTAGATGAGGCTCTAAAATCAGAGCAAGCCAGGTCCATTTTTTTGTGGTTTATATATGTAGTGCTTTCATAAATGGACTCTTACCAAGGCATTCTAGTGGGTGATCAAGAGCAGTGGTAGTGGTCAGTATTGTTTGGGGCTTACAGAACGCCTGGGCAAAAACTTCAAAAGAGGAGTCCATCCGTGTCATTGAGATTTATTTTGCAAGCCTGTAGTATCTAATAGGAGTAATGCTCCCAACATGCTAAAAATAAGATGCTACAAGCTGCTTATTCTTGAATAGGGCAGCTATATCAAACTTCTGCTTTAATAAGGCTCAAGGATAATTGTGGGGGGGGCAGAAAAATTGGAAGAACCGGAGAAGGTGGATGACCACAAGGAAAATGAATGTCTGAGGAAGGTGGTCAGCTAATTATATGAACTGACAGCAGTGGTGACAGCATGGACAAGCCCTTTAAGATCAAGCCAGAAAAAATCTCAGCATAGATATGGGGAAGTGGGTAAGAAATTCCAATCCTACCTGAGGAATTATTGACAACTGATGGATGCTGGGAAGGGAAGCTTAAGTCTTGTTTAAGGGGAGATTCTTACTAGTTTTGACCAGAGTTAATGGAAGAACTCACGCTGAAGGGCATTTGGGGACACTAACCTGATTCTATAGGCTTGAATACACATAAATACACACACACACACACACACACACACACACACAAACACACATAAATTAAAATACAGAAATTTGGTGAGAATTTAGTAAGGGGGATGTGCAAATATGAAAGAGGATTTAAATGTGATCAAAATTATTTGTATGAAATTTGCAAAAAATTAATAAATAATAAAATTCTATTTAAATGTTAAAAATATAATCATAAATTCCACCCATCTTATTTCATGTAGTGCCAATTTTTGGTCATTATTGTATACTGTCATAAAAAACTTAAAACTGACTACTTCTATCAAATTTCTAATGTCAGTGAAGTAAGACTTTCACTATCTAAATTTATCCTGGGTGCAGAGGATTCTCTGAAAAACATTCAGGATGAATGTGTTTATCCATTTTTGACTCCATCCTATCTCAGTATGCTACTTTTTGAAGTATAATGTAATATCATAGCCTGGAGTTGCACTTTGCAGATACTCAAAATAACAAACCTAAGTTGATACTGAGATTGTAAATAACTTATTAGTTAGAGGATAAACATATGTTCTGGTAAAGAAAAATAAGTTAAAAAAGTTAAAATCCCTTTCACATCTCAAGATCATTAGACAGTGTGGTGGTTAGAATTAACTGTTAACTTCGCAGCAAGAACACAGAACTAATCTTTGGCAGTAATCTGGGTCTTTGTAGATGCAAGGGTTAGCTTCTGAGATTGTCAGTGAGGTATTGTTTTCATTAAGGCAATTGATATAGAAAGACTAATCTTAGTTGTGGGCAAAATGTTATTTTTTGTAAAACAGTTTAATTTTATGGACCTCCCAGTTTTTTTTTTAAAGTTAAATTTAAGGTCACACCTCTAAGTTTGATGTACTATATACAGATTGTGCAGAATGAGTATGAAGATACAAATTAGTCATGCCCCCCAAAATTGGTAGAATTCATCTTCATAAATACATATGAAATTCCTATGAAGACAGAGAGGACTGCCAAGATTTCCGAGACACTTCAGAATGATTCAAGGCACAAAATATACAGCATTGTGAATATACACATTTTTAACTTTGTGCCTCTGATAAAGCCTAAAGATTTGTCTTTCAGAGACAATTGTGAAAAAGGGGGTGGAAAGATTGTATGAACCAGAGGCGATGGTGCATAACCATATGGAAACAACTCCTGGGACCTTGCTCATATGAATCTACAGCAATGGTGTCAGATTCACAAGACCCATGCAAACGAAAGCAGTCAAAAAACCAGCATAGTTCTAGAGAAATGGGAAGCAGATTCCAATCTTAGCAAAAGAAGTCTTTGCAGCCGATTACTGATAGGTGAGGGAGAGATGCTGTTCTTTAAGGGAGTGACTAATCAAAACATTGTACTCCTTCTGTCTGAATGGACCATATTAGTTTTATTCAGCACGAATTGTCCCAATGAAACAAAAATATGTTATCTTTAGTGTTTTGAAGATGTGTTCATCACCTGTGAAATATTTCTTCTCAATAGGTTGCCTGTTACTGATCTTATTAAGTAGGTGAAGTAGGGCAATGATATTCTCAAATTAACAGTCATAATTTCACTCTAACATGATTTACAATCATTGAGACATGTGACATGCTTAGACTGTAATCAGAAGTTAATTTTTTAAATCCTTATTGTAAAATTAGATTGGGATATGAGGCTTTGGAATAACATCTGAAATAGAGGGAATGGCTTAGTTTTCCACGTATCATGATGTTTTTACTTCAACAAAAAATCATTCTATTTGTTATTTTTAATATACAATATTAGTTCATTTTTCTGGGTAACACTGCTGGATAACTAATCATAAATTTATAAAATAGAATACCCATTTCTAATTTTGTTTCTTTCAATATATGTTTTTACTGAATTTTTGTGCATTTCATTTAAGTTAGGCTTTAGCCATTGTTCATAACATTTGACAGGACAACTTACAAAACAAAAGATTCAAGCCTGACAGATGGCTCAGTGGTTAAGAGTGTTTAGTGTTCTTGCAGAGGACCAAGTTCAGCTTTCAGGAACCACACTGGGTGACTCAGAGACAACTATAATTTCAGCTCTATGGGATTTGAAGCCCCCTTCTGGTCTCAATGGGCAATGTGCACATACCTCCTCACAGACACAGACACAGACACAGACAGCTGCGTGCACACACATACACACACACATATTTAGAGAGTGTGTAATTGTTTATACTTTCACATAAATGTGAATCAAGTCTTCAAATTTCAACTTATTCTTTACTGAATTAAGAGGATCTGGCTATCTTCAGTATATTTATATTTGTTTCTTCTATTATCCTTAATGGTGTTTAATCTTGTTATTCCAAGCTAATGGGAACAGCAGGGACATAAAGGACCAATGTATAAGTTTCTTTGTACTTTTGTAATGTTCTACCTACTTAATACAAATAAATATCTAAAAGTTTTTGTAGCAAAAATCCCCTAAAAAAAAGATCTTAATCATATCTTAAACCCTCCCCCATCTGCACCACCCATAGCCTGATCAAATATTTTCTTGCATTATGTAATATTATTTATATATTACAGCCAATCGAGTCATATTTGGTGCCCTGATTTCCCTCAATGAGAGTTCACACACTGGAGCTTGGTCAACCTATCTAAGGTCATTCCCTTAAAGATGAACTCTCCATCACCGAGCATTGATAAATTGCCAATAATTCCTCAGCTATGATTGGGACCTGCTCTCCATTTCCCCAGTTCTGCTTTTGTCTAGTTGAGTTTGAATGGGTCTTGTGCATGCTAACTCAACTGCTATAAGTTCATATACACGCAAGTTTCCAGGAGATTGGAAGATTCTGTTTCTTTATGGTCATGCATCACCCCTGACTCTTACAACTTTTCCTCTCCTTCTTCTGAGTCCTATCCAGGGACATACACTCTGCAGTCTCTTATTCTCTGCATCTTTGCCAATTGTGCCTTCTGTGTTCATCTCCCTCTGTTGCCTAAGGAAACTTCAGTGTTGAGAGTTCAGAGCTGCTTAACATTCTCTATACTCCCTGTTGCACTATATTCCATGAGCTCTATTATTATTATTATTATTATTATTATTGTCTTTTTGAAACAGGGTCTCCCTGTAGCCCCAGCTGTCCTGGAACTCACTATGTAGGCCA
>NW_008342018.1:3047951-3070070 GCF_000622305.1 Nannospalax galili | reverse complement strand
ATTTTGTTCATAGATGGTTATGACATTGTTAGAACTATTATTATTACCTGATGCTAAATTTCTCTGAAAAGAATGATTGATTTTTTTTCAATTATTACATGTCATAATATATTAGTACTTCATCTTATTATAAGAAAGAATCAAAATCTAGTTGCATTTATTATTTATTATTTTAAATAACATATTTAAAAAACAAATAATTCAGGCTGGGTATGGTGGCAAACGTTTTTAATCCCAGCACTCAGGAGGCAGAGGCAGGCATATCTCTATGATTTCAAAGCCAGCCTCATCCACATAGTGAGTTCTAGGACACCTGAGGCTACAGGAAGACCCTGTCTCAAAGAGATCAAAAAAATAAACCAAATAATTCTGATTATTCTAACAATTATGTTACTAAATTATTTCTGCATGCTTATACTTAAACTACTTCAAATACTAAATTTAATATTTTTATATACAGAGATTGTATTTTCATTTAGTTTGGATTTTCTAATTTAGTTGTGAATTTTACAAATAATATTAATTTAAACACTATATACTTATTTATTGTGTAATATATAAGTATATCACTTTTTATTTTATTTTAAACATATTTTTATTGAGATTTGTGCATTTCATATAATAGATTTTAATAAAACTTAGACCCCCTCCTTCCTCCGTGCTTCCCATAGCACACCCCACCAGATTCATGCATTCTGTCACATATGTTAAGTATTATCTGGTCAAGCATTTGTACCAAGATGCCCCACAGTTCAAATTCATCCACTGGAGTGTAGTCAACCTATCCAGAATCATTCCCTTAAAGAAAATCTACCCTCCATCTCTCAGCAATATCAGTGGCCAGTAATTCAGCTAGGTTTGGGGCCTCCTGAATTTTTCCTTGTTTCTATGCTGGGTTTATGGTTGATTGAGTAGGCATGGATCTTGTGCGTGCTCTCACTGTTTTTGTAAGTTCACATGAACAAGTACCCAGTGGCCTGAAAGTCTCTGTTTTCTTAAGTTCATGTACCAATCCTGACTCTGAAAAATGTTCCTGCCCTCTCTTCCACAATGATTCCTGAGTCATGGGTGGGTGATATTTAATATAGGAGTCCTATGCAGGGACATGCAGTCTCAATTCTCTTATTCTCTAAAGTTTAGCAATTTGTGGTCTTCTGTGTGCCTCTCACTCTGTACTATGAGGATGCTTTGCTGGTGAGAGTTCAGGAAAATATTAGTATTCTTGCTAATCCCTGTTCTGCTACGTTCCATGAGCTGTAGGGGTAGAGTTTCCTCTGTAGCTGTATCACTTAGAGCAGGGCATCTTTCATACCAGTTGCAGAATGCTGTAATATTCTCCATCTGTTGCAAAAAGAAGCATCTTTGATGAATGGTGAATGGCATACTTGTCTGTAGATATAAGGATCTTTACCATATACTAAGAAATTACATTTGTCAAGAGATATGACAGAGATAGGGTTTTCTCTATGATCTATCAGCTCTCCAGCCATGTGTATTTAGCTAAATTTACAGTGTCATTCATGAGTTCCTTCCCTTTGAGATAGCTGTTGATTATCCCCTATATAAATAGTGCCACTGCTGTACCAATAGAGATAGTTTGTTCGGCCAGTTGATCTGGTTGTTAGGTTGGTAGTTGGGTTGGACTGTTGATTTTCTCCTTTAGGAAGTTGCATAGTATCCTCTAGATCTATGTGAGCTAGGCTTCAGAGAGAAGGCTTGCAAGTCAGATCCACCTCCATTGCTTCAGCAACAGGGTCTTACCTTCAAGTTATAGAAGGAAAACTAGGGCTGTGGCAATAGCCTGTGTTATTTGGGAGACTTGAATTATACTGACCAAGCACTCGAAGGGAGATTTCTTTTGTCTAGCACTGTGTTCCTATTTATATATCTTTCTGATATACACATGCACTCTGGGTCAGATTGTGTATGTGTAATTTTCGGGGAGGGGGTTGAGTTAATGCATTTCCATCTAGCTTTTTAGGCCTTGCAAGCTTTGTTTTCTCTCTCTCTCTCGATTTGAGTGTTCATAGCTTTGTTCTCTCTCTCTCTCTCTCTCTCTCTCTCTCTCTCTCTCTCTCTGCCTAACCTACTTTTTCCTCCCCATTTTAAGTGCCCCCACTTTCCCCATTTCCCCCTTGATAATACCTGTCTCCTATTCTGCCCCCTCACTTGAATTCCTTCTTCCCCTTAACTCCCAGGGGACACTGTACATCCTTTACTCCTACCTTCCCAGTTGCATACTTCCATTTCCCACATTTCCTCCTTGGTAACACCTGCTTTTGAGCACCTCTGTCTCTTGGGCTCTTTCTTTTCCTTTAACTGCATGCTTCCTTTCCATTTTCTTGGTTCCTACTGTTGCATCAGGTTATACACTTATATACAATGGATTGTTGTAAGACCCATAAATGAGGGAGAACATACATGGCTTGTTTTTCTGATTCTGTGTTAATTCACTTAGCATAACAGTTTCTATTTCCATATATTTACCTGCAAATTCCATAGCTCCATCTTATCTTAATGCTGAGTAGAACTCCATTGTGTGAATGTACCACTTTATCATTACCAGTTCATCAGTTTCAATTAGTTTTTTCCCAGTTTCTTAGATATTGTAAAGAGAGCAAAAAACAACATGGGTATACAGATACCTCTACAGTGGGTGAGTCCTTTGGGTATATGCCAAGGACTAGTATAATAAGATAACATGGAAAATTCATTTTTAATTTTTTAAGAGTATTGAGCAATGTAGACATGTGCATGCTAGTCCATGTTCTCCCCCGCAGGTTTATTTTGATAGCAGAGAAATGGAGGAAACACTTCACCTTAACCCAGGTCTCTTAAGGGCCAAGAGAAGTCCCACTGCCATCCTTGTGAAAACGGCCATTACAGGCTCTGATGCCTTGGGTGCCGCCATCCAAGCAATGGGTGATAAAAATTTTAGGCTTCTCAGGTCTCAGGTAGACAGAGATATCAGATGTCTACAGGAGTCCATCAGTAGTTGGATAGACAGTTTAACTCCCTAGCTAAGATGCTTCTATAGATCAGAAGGGGGACAATCCTACTGGAAGATAGCTCATACATGGCCTTAGGTGAAGTTTACAGTTTTTATGCCAAAAATTTAGGTATAATTAAGCTTTACTGGGCCTCTGGTAATATTCCTCCTAGCCTTTATGGTGAGTCCATTCTTCCTAAATTGCCTAACCAGATATATCAAGAAATGCCAAATACCATCAAAATTATGATTGTAAGGACCCAATATGACCCTCAAAATCAAAACAAGTCAATGATTTGAGTTATGTACCAGAGCCAGTGGGGAATGTAATACTCAGATGGCCTCCATTTTATGTAAGTTTGAATGGTCAATCATCTGCTCATAGGACTACCCCTAGGAAGGTGAGTTATGATAAATAGATGGGCAGAATACCTAGTGCATTAACAAGGTAATGACTTTTTCTTGCCTGTAATCATGACTATGAAGCAAAACTTCTTAGCCACAGCCATGTAGCCTGTGAATTGCCCACTTCCCTCAATTTTTCAGGGAATCATAATGTCCCTTTTTCTTTTTCATGCTTTTCTTACTAAACAAGATTTTTTTTTAAGGCTTTGGGCTGCCCCTAGCATCTTGCATTTCTTTATTTCTTCTCTAAAGCTTTCTTCTCCCAGCCATGTGGCTGCCAGTCAGCCACTCGCCAAACCTCCTCCTCAAGACAGCTACCAAGATTACCAGCTCGCCTGCCTGAAAATTTCTTTTTCTTTAAAATTCTAACAAAAATGTAAAAACTTATTAAAAAAAAAAGAGTACTCCATACCGTTTTCAATAGTAGTTGAATAGTAGTTTCAATGCCTGCCAACAATGAATGAGTGTCCCCTTTTGCCACAACCTTGTAAACATTTGATGTCTTTTGTTCTCTTGATCTTATCCACACTGACTGGGGCAGCATGAAAGTATTAATGTGGCTTGATCTGCATTTCTCTAATTACTAAGGATGTTGAGCACCTTTTAAGGTGTTTCTTATGCATTTTTATTTCTTCATTTAAGAACTCCGTTCAAGTCCTTAGATCATCTTTAACTGGCTTGTTTATTGTCTTCTTTCTTTCCTTGTTTTTTTTCCTTTCAATTTTTATATATTTTGGATATTAAACCTCTGTCTGATGTGTAACAGCTGAAGTTTTTTCTCCTGCTCAGTGCGTTTCCTCTTCACTTCTTTGGTTGTTTCTTTTGCTGTACAGAATCTTTTTTTGTTTAATGAGGTCCCACTTGTTGATTGTTGACCTTAATGCCTGAGCAACTGATGTCTGATTTAGAAAGTCCTTTCCTATACCTATATCTTTAGGGTATTGTTTATATTTTCTTCTAGGAGGTTTAGAGTTTCAGGTTTCATATTGATGTCTTTGTTTCAATTGGAGTTGATTTTTTTGCAGTATGAAATATAAGGGTCTAATTTGATTCTTTTACAGGTGGAGATCCAATTTTTTCAGCATCATTTGTTGAAGGTTCTGTCTTTCCTCCATTGTATATTCTTGGCACCTTTGTTGGATATCAGGTGACTGGAATTGTATGTACCCATGATTGAATCTTCTATTGTTTTCTATTGATCTGATATGATGATCCCTCCTGCATTGCTACTTGTGCCAAAAATTGCTTTGACTCTCTGAGATCTTTTGTGATTTTGTATCATTTTTAGAATGGTTTTTCCTAACCCTGTGCAAAATGTCATGGAGATTTTTATTGGCATTGCATTTGAACCTATAGAGTTCTTTAGGTAGCATCATAATTTTTAAAGTATTAATACTACCAATCCATGTGCATGGTAGGCCCTTAAATCTCCTGGTGTCTTCTTTTCATTGTAGAAATAGTTAATGCCTTTTGTTAGGTTTATGGCCATTGTGAATGGGAGGGAGTCCATGAACTCTTTCCCAATTGCTTGTTATTGGATTGTATAGAAGCTACTGGTTTTTCTAAATTGATTTTGTAACCTGCCACTTCATTAAAAGTACTGATCATTTCTAGCCATTTTCTGGGGTACTTTTGGAATCTCTTACATATAATAACATATAGTCTTCAAATAGTGATTATGACTTCTTATTTTCCAATTAATAATCCTTTAATTTTGTTCTCTTAACTGATCTGGCAAAAATTTCAAGCACTATATTTAAAAGGAGTGGAGTCTCTGGACAGACTTTTCTGTTTATTGATTTTAACGGGAATTCTTGCAGTTTTTTTTTGGAAGAAAAACCATTTAGAATGATTTTGGCTGTGGGTTTGTTGTAAATAGTGTTAATTATGTTAAGGTATGATGTCTCCATTTCAACTTCCTCTAGGACTTTTAACATGAATTCATGTTGAATTTTGCCAAAGGCCTTTCCAGAATCTACTGAAATGACTTTGTAGTTTTTGTCTTTAATTCCATTTATATGATTTGTTACATTTATTGACTTGCTTATACTGAACCATGCCTGCATCTCTGGAATAAAGCTGACTTGATCATGGTGGATGATTTTTTTTTTTAAATATGTGTCTGTATGTGGTTTGTGAGTAGTTTATTCAGAGTATTTATGTGATTAAGGATGTGGACCTACAGTTTTCTTTTTTGTTGTGTGTTTACCTGGTTTTGGTATTAGAGTAATACTGGTTTCATAGAAGGAGTTTGAGTGTTCTTCCTCTATTTCTGTTTTTTGTTTTTGAATAATTTGGATAGTGTTGGTTGTATGTCTTCTTTGAATGACAGGTAGAATTCTACTGTGAAACCATATATACTTGGGTATTTTTTAGGAGGGAGGTTTTGTATTATTGTTTCAACTTCCTTATTTGTCATGTATCTGTTTTTGATTTCTTCTTGGATTAACTTTGGTGGCTTCCATGACTTTAGAAGTCATTTCTTTTCAATTTTCAAGTGTAATACGGTATGTTTTTAAAGTATTCATTTGTAATATTCTGGAGGGTTTTTTTTTGTGTGTGTGTGTGTGTGTGTACATATGTGTGTGTGTGTGTGTGTGTGTTTCCCCTTACATCTCTGATTTTGTCAATTTGGATTTGTTCTTTCTTTTGGCTAACTGGGTTAAGGGTCTGTCTATGTTGTTTAATTTTTCAAAGAACCAGCTCTAAGATTCAGTGGTTCTTTGCGTTTTTTTCTTTGTTTCTATTTTGTTCATGTCTGATCTGATTTTTATTATTTTTTTCTCATCTATTAGGTTTGGGTTTGGTTTGATCTGGATATTCCAGAGTTTTGAGTTTACTGTGTTCTCTTTCTGAAGTTTACATGTTTTCTTTTCATTTTTAATATAGGTACTTGAGCTATAAATGACCCCTTTAGGACTGCTTTTAAAGTTCTCAGAAATTTTGTTGTATTATCATTTTCATTTAGTCCCAGGAATATTTTATCTCTTTCTTAGTTTCTTCATTGACCATTCATCATTCAAGAGTACTTTGTTTAATCTCAATGTGTTTGTGTAGTTATTAGAGCTTCTTTTGCAATGGATTATAAGCTTTATTGCAGTGTGGTCTGATAGAAAACATGGAATTATTCCGTTTTTCTGTATTTTTTGAGGTTTGTTTTTTGCATGAGTGTGTGGTCATTTTTAGAGAAACTTGCATGGACTTCTGAATAGACAGTGTATTCTTGGTGGCTGGGTGGGATATTCTGTATAAGTCTATTAGGTCCATTTTATGTAAGATGCAATTTAATTCAGATGTCTCTCTGTTTATTTATCCAGCTGACGTATCTGTCTGAGACAGTGGGTACTGAAGTCACCTACTATTATGAAGTTGGATTTAATCTGTGTTTTATAGTCCTTGAGTACTATTTTTATGAAATTTAGTACACCAGAGTTTGGTGTATATATATTCATAATTATAATATCATTTTTTGCCAATTGTTTCTATGATTAGAATGAAGTAACCTTCTTTATCTCTTCTGATTAGTTTTAATTTGAAGTCTATACTGTCAGATATACGAATTGAAACACCTGCGTATTTCTGCCGTTTTTTTGGAATATTTTTTCCATGCTTTACATTAAGGTAGTGCTTATCCTTGAAGCTGAGATGAGGTTCTTGAAGACAGAAAAATCTGGATTTTGTTTCTTAATGCACTTGACTAGCTTGTGTCTTTTGACTGTGGTTTTAAGGTCATTACTATTTAGAGTTATTATAGAAAGATACGCATTGGTTACACTAATTTTAATTTGATTGTGTTCTTAACCCTATTTTGTATTTCTGTTATTATACCTTTCTTTGGTTTCTTTCTGTAACCTCTTATGTCTACTCATTCCTATCTTTGGTCCTTTGTATTGCTTTGAGTATCCTCTGTATGGCTTTATTGTTGGACACGAATTCTTTCAGCCTATTTGTAATATGGAAACTTTTCCATTTTTTTGACTATGATTGATAGTTTTGTTGAGTAAAGTATTCTGGTTTGGCATCCATGGTCATAAGAATTGGAGATACTTTGTTCCAGGCTCTTCTGGATTTCATACTTTCATTGAATAGTCAGCTGTAATTCTGATGGGTTTTCTTCATATGTAACTTGTTTTTCTCTAGCAGCTTTCAGTACCCTCTCTTTGTTCTGTACATTTAGTATTTTTACTATGATATGCCATGGGGACTGTCTGTACTGGTCCTGTGTAATTGATTTCCTATGTGCTACTTCTATCTGTACAAGTATATCTTTTCCATAATTTTGGGAAGTTTTCTTTTATAATCCTCTAGAGGGGAATCAAGATGTACTTGTATATCACTCTTTTTAAGAACCATCCATAATCTATAAATGCATTTTTTGTTTTATGGTTATTGCTGAGTTTTATTTATTTTGATATTTTTATTTCTGTTTCTGCCTTGAGACAGAAGGTCTTGCAACCCATTCTGACCTTGAACTTTCTATGTAGCTGAACCTTGAATTTCAGATTCTTTTGTTTCTGTCTCCTGAGTGCTGGGATTATATGCTTGTGCCAGCATTCCTGGTTTCTTCAGCACTTGGGATGGAACATAAAGCCTGGACCATACCAGAAAATACTCTATTAGTTGAGAAAAAAATTCAAATAATCTTTTAAAATATTTCAAAAGTTATTTTCTAGACATCTTTTTATTTTACAGATTTTTTTAAATGTCATAGATACTAACATTCCTAATGAAATGATATATGCTTGTGCCAGCATTCCTGGTTTCTTCAGCACTTGGGATGGAACATAAAGCCTGGACCATACCAGAAAATACTCTATTAGTTGAGAAAAAAATTCAAATAATCTTTTAAAATATTTCAAAAGTTATTTTCTAGACATCTTTTTATTTTACAGATTTTTTTAAATGTCATAGATACTAACATTTCTAATGAAATGAATCACCTTTGGGAAAACCAAAATGTCTTCACCAACAGAATTTTGAAAAAGAGTCAGAACTAGAGAACAATTCATCAGTAATTCAGATTTCACTTTGAGTCTTAGTGTTTATTCTCCTCACACTGAAAGCCTTATGTGGATAAGTAAAAACTCTAGCTGTTCATTGATTCTTTGTTGTGTCTTTCACAATTAACTCAAGAACTGACTCAAGTGGAGAGAAGACAGTCTGTAAGATCATGAGAACTTGTGCTATGTCAGTATCAAAGGAAAGAAAGGGTCTTCAACAGTAGTAGATACTGAGTCTGAATCTGGACAGTTTCAGACACTGTATATTTTTCTCAAGGCAGGACATTCCCTAATATCTTCTTATTGTGTTTCAACAAACAAAGTGATCCCTAATCACTCTTAGTGTAATCTGTAAACAGACTCCACTTTCAAGGTAGGACTGCTGATTTTCTTCATTTGCTTTTCACATCTCCAGTTCCCTTATGTTGGACCAGACCAGTCCCCTTTTAAATTATTCTGTTTTTGTTTTAAGTTCAGCATCAGTAAATAGAATATTTCTATTCCTAGACTGTGGTATGTAGTGATCTATGTAATATAAAGAAGAATATGCATGCTACTACTTGATTTTGTAAAATATTTTCCCTAAGCCATTCTCACTGAGATGGCACAACTAGTATATCTACTGTTCCTACAGCCATTAAGCAGAAAAATTCCAGTTAGTAATTGTTCTCTATAGTGACTGAAGGCAGTCCTACCTTGAAAATGATCATATTTGTGTGTTAATACACATAGTAAACTTCATTGACCACAAGACTAGACAAAAATCCACCAGTCCTTCAGAGACACATTGTGTAAAACTTTTAAACAATGTGTGATCATGTCATAAATGATTTGGACAAATGAGTTAGGACAAAGAATGACATCAGTATTCCTGGTATACTAAAAGATTACAGAATATTGGCCATTGGTAAAATCAAAGAAAAATCATCTCAGTTAAGAAAGAAAATTATTAATTTTCATCCAGAATTTGTTAATAATCCAGTAACGACAAGAATCAATATTCAAATACTTAGCCCAATTTTCTGCAAACAGCTAACCATTCATTAGAAAGAGAAGCCATCTTTCTTTCTATATAAGTTAGACATTTCACATGGTGACTTGCAATATGACTTAGTGGCTTAAATGAGTTGATTTTGAAGTGGCTATATTCTTCAGAAGTGGTACATCAAAATCATGATAGAGTCTTGATGTCTGTGTCTTTAGAAATTCCATATAACAAGGAAAGTGCAAATATTCCTAGTCACAGACCATATAGCATAGTTCACAAATTTGTCTAACAATGCAGGGTGTGGGGTAACACCTATAATTCAAGGAAGTAGGAAGATGTGGCATTAGAATCACATGTTCAAGATCAGTCTGGGCTACATAGCGTGATCCTGTCTGAAAAATAAAGAAAGGAAGGAAGGAAGGAAGGAAGGAAGGAAGGAAGGAAGGGGGGAAGAAAGGGAGGGAAGAGAAGGAAAAGATGAAAAAGACTGATAAGCCAGCCAAAATTGATTCTATGATCTCTATTTTGGGTTTTTATTACTAAATAGTGATGATTATCAAATGAAACAGAATAAAAATATTTTATTATTTTTATTTTATGTGTTTGAGAGTATTCCCTGCATCTATATAAGTGTACCTATATCATGTAATACCTATGGATGTCAGAAGTGATCAGGTTTCCTTGAAACTGGACTTCTGGATGGCTGTTAGTCACCATGTGGTTGCTAGGAGTTGAATCTGGGTCCTCTGCAAGAGCAGCCAGCCAGTACTCTTTTTTAAAATTTATTTTATCTTTATTTGATGTGCATGAGTGTTATACCTGCATGTGTGTAAGTGCACCTGTATCATTACAGATGCTTGTGAACTGCCATGTGGGTGGTGGGTTTTGAACCTGTGTCTTCTGCAAGAACAACCAGTGCTATGAACTCCTGAGCCATCTCTCCAGCCCAGAAACACAGAATTTTTATAGACTAAATATAATGTTATATTTCACAGTACCTGCCAAAATAAAGCAATCATATCTTAATAAAGGTAAATGCACTATCAAAGCCAATCAAATATGTGTAGATATCACCTGGACTGTCACTCAGTGGAATCATGCCCAAAGGTGCCAAGAAACTGGGCATGGTGGTGCAAGTGTGCAATGCCGGTACTCCAAGAGGTAAGAGGATCATGAGTTTGAGAACAGCCTGGAGTACATATAGAAACCCTTCCTCCAAAACAAAACTATAGTAAAAATAAAAACCAATCAAACATGCCTATATACAAGGTAACAAAAATCTCAAGTTGTGCACAGATTTTCTTTTGGACTTGATAGGGACCAGCTTGAACTGGGCAGCATCCCCAGAATAATCCTGTGTGAGAATGGCTGATTGTGTCATTTATGAGTTACGTATGGTTACACTTGTGCCTCACCCGAATAGTCAGTGAGATCTTATACAGGGACAATACATTGCACTCACTTACCACGGTAACATACTTCCTATAAGAATAGTGGCTTCTCAAAACAGACAGGCAGTTGAAAGTGGGAAGCACTAATGAGGAACCATCAAACCAGATTTTCCTGTGGCCATATCTATGAAAGACTGTCTTGATTAATGATTGACATGTGTGGGTCCAGCCCACGGTGGAAGATTCCATCTCTAGACAGATGAGTCTGGGCTATTTTAGACTAGCTGAGCATGATCTTGTAAGGAAGAAAATAAGCAGCGTTTCTCCGTGGTTTCTATGTGAGTTCCTGCTTGAGATCTTGACTTCTCTTGATGAACTGTGTCCAAGAACTATAAGGTGAAATAAACCCTTTCTTTTCTCAAATTCTTTTTGATCATTGTTTTAACACAGCAAAAGAAAGAAAAGTAGAACAGTTCTGTACAGCTATTTTTAGTCCAACTTCATGGTTTCAATTGCTAGGTTTGTATATTTAACTTTATCTCTGACACTCTTTTACAAGATTTCATTATTGTCCCACCAAAGGTTGATGTTAATGAGAACCTCTAGAATCATTCATGTTATATGACCTCCATCAAGATCATAATAGGCAAGCACAGAAAGCCCTAAGAGCACGATCTCTTTTGTTTTGGCAGCTTAGCCTTGTACAAAAATTGCTCAGAGAAAAAGAAGGGTAAGAGAATCAGGGGATCATTACATGGTTGACATACATTTTTAAGAATTTGCAATATAAAATTCTATTTACTAGAGACTAAATAAGAGTATATGTTAACTAATGGAAAATGAATTAACATTGCCATGCTATTTTTATCAGCCTGCTATAGACTGTTTCATAATAGTTGAGACACTCAGTATATTAAAGGCAGTTATTTTTGCAAGCCTCAGCAATTCCATTCAGTCATTATCTTAGAATATGGTAACTTCATATTTTTAAATAAAATTGTATTGATAGATAGCGACTTAAATATATTTTAGGTAATATTGAAAATTAATATTTAATATTTTTTTCTAAAATATGTATTTAATCAAGCTTCCATAATACAGACTTTCAAAAGATTTAATATTAATATCTGGATATTTCAACAACTAGAATTAATTTCTATAAAATTAAATTTTTTTGTGTATTACTTTAATGAAAATGAATAAGGAACTCTAAATAAATAAGGTTCACTGTAGCTATGTGACCAACAGACATCATTGTAATGAGAATTATTGTTATTATTATTGGTATTATCATCATGATCATAAACATTGTTGAATCTATTTAATTAAATTAAATCTTTTGTCCATGTTTATACATAATAAGAAGGTGTACTGAAACCAATGAGAAGAATAAGATACGATGTTTTGTAAAATTCCACACACAATGTATGAAGTTGTGGCTCATACCAAAAAAAGTTACTCTTAAAAAATAAGTTCCTCCAATGAAACATATACATAATATTATATAGATCAGTAAAAACTCACATGATACATTTTGGTATTGGCTACACTGACAGCCTCTAAATTTTACTTTTACGAATGATGCCATGAAACATGCAGCATGGATTTTTTGTGAAAATTCTTGTTTCTGAGATAAGAATACATGGGCATTGCATGTATTTTGATAAAGTCTGGAATGGACTTCTGACTTCTGTAATGATCTATTTTTTTGAAATAATTAGGTTCAACATATGGTTTCATTTCTACTGATGTAAATAAAAGACCACTGAGCCATCTTCCAGCCTCCCTTCTCCAAAATTGATTTTTTTATTTTTATTTTATTTATTTTTGGTCTTTTTGAGACAGGGTCTCCCTGTAGCTCCAACTGTCCTGGAACTCGCTATGTAGACCAGGCTGGCCTTGAACTCACAGTGATCTGCCTGCCTCTGCCTCCTGAGTGCTGGGATTAAAGGCGTGTGCCACCACGCTGGGCTACATGGTACTTTTTAACTTTTATGATACCTTATAAAAGTTCAAACATATATTAGCTGTCATTCTAAATTCAGTAATTCTATGTATTTTCATCTATCAAGAGGTTCTATGTATTAAAATGATCTTCTCCCAATAAGTCTTTGTATAAGAAAATACAAATTGTTATTACATGTATGTTTAATGTTTGGGCTCAACTGTGAATTCAGACAATATTTTAAAACATTCATCTCAGGCTGATGATTGTAATGAGTTCTAAAAGCCAGATGTTTGCACTTCTTTTCAGTACGAATATAATTGACAGCTATCTTGAAATCCTGCACTTACTTAGTTGGTTTTCCAAATCTACAGTGATAATGAGAACAAGGGCAACAATGCCAATTACCTGGTGTTTTCAATTTCACTCACAGTGCAAAATAGAGTGAGAATTTGAAAACTTAAGCAATTCAAGATTTCCCAGCATAGCCCTTCAGTAACTAGCTTGCATTTTAAAATATCAATGAGAATCATAAGTGAGGGATCGTGAAGAAAAGATCCTTGAACCATATCTTTAGGTCAGAATTAACATTATCCCTTTCTGCACTGACACAGATAATTGGAAAAAATATTCTAACCAGTATAACTGTGAAATCATGTCATTTTTATTGTCTTTAAATGATGCTTACCAGACTGGTGCATCTATTGAAACTGTCTACACCTACCAGAAGCAAAAAATAACTTACTGAAATGATAAATGCCTATCATAAAGGCAGAAATTTGTTATGAGGGAGACATACTTTGAACTTCTCAGATCTTTTTTTTCCCAATGGAGATGAAATGGGGATAATTTCTCAGGGGCACTTTTTAAATATGCAATAATCTTGACTGGATTTATTCTGCAATCTTTCTGGCATGTTACTATTCATTTATATAAATACAGTAACTGCTTGAAATATATATATATATTTTATTTTTCCAACATTAACATAAAAGAGTACCCATTAATTTTAACAGGAAATCTATTAGATTCCTTAGCAGGCAGTGATTCTTATCTTTCTTAGTTAAGACCTGCCATCAAATAGTATCCCAAAAGTAACCTAAAGCTATAAATTCTGCCAAATTACCTAAAAGAATACATGCATGTTATAAAATATATCTTGAAGAAATATTAGAGCCTGACATATTTTATGGCTGAATTTCATGTATCAGGTTAATTTTGTGTATATGAAATACCAATTGTTATCTTTCAATCATAATCAAACATATCTATTTAATTTTTAAAAAATTTTTCGTTTATGTGGATGAATGTATTGCCTGCCTGTATGTAAGTGCACCTTTTTTGTGCAGTTCCCACAGAGGTCAGAAGAATATGTCAGATCCCCTGGAACTGGAGTTACAGACTATTGCTAGCCATCATGTTGGTGCTGGGAATTGAACCTGGGTCCTCTGCAAGAGCAGTCAGTGCTCTTAACCGCTGCACCATCTCTCTAGCCCCATATCTATTTAATCTAAAAATTCTGCATTAGACTACTTTAGCCATAGCATATAGACACTGTTTCTAAATCAAGTTTGGTTCTAGGGTTTTTACCACTCAGTGGTTAGTGGTCTCTTAGCAAGATAAATTTGCACAATGTGTTTTAACTAAAAGAGACTGACACTGTCCTAGCTAACACAAGAAGCCCTAACAACATGCCACTGACTCTTCATGGTTTGCTTTCATGCTCATAAGTTTTTATGATATCTTACTTTTTCCAGTGTAACACTCTATGTTGGGATTAAGCTGTCTGTATAATATTTGCACACAAACATCATAAGACCAAAATAATTGTTGTGAATCTAATTTAAATAACTAGAGTATTTTTTACCATATACTTGAGCAAAATAGAATAAAAACACACATCCTCAGAAAAATGTAATTTCTTACTATGTGCAAAATATGGATCCTTAAACTTACAGGTAAGTATCCAAGTCACCATCCATTGAAGATGCTTCTTTTCAACAGACAGAGACTATTATAGAGCTCCATAAATGTTCACACACAGAGATTGTGAATTGCCCAAGCCTAAGTGCCACGTTTACAATCCAACCTCTACACCGAAAATATAGAAAAAAGGATGAAGAGAACACTAATGCATCTTTCAATTCTCATCAATGACTCTCTCAAGCAACGGAGGGCCAGGAACATAGAAGTTTACAAATGCCAAAGGAGTCTTGACTTGGTGGCCTTGGTAAAGGCCAAGATGAACACACAGGATCATCAACTCAAAGCTTGTGAGCACACTCCAAGGTGTCCTGACCCTCATCCCATGTTGCTCCACCCAGTGAATTCCTCATTTCTTTGTTCCAGCTTTACAAATTCTTCCCAGCTCCTCATGATGTGGCCTCAATGATGACTGGCCTAACCTTTAAAGTGATTGGCTGTGTTAGCACTCGTGGAGCCCAGTGATTGGTACCGATTCCCTATAAAGCCTGCTGTATTTCCTAATACACTTTAGATCTGCATCACAGAACCTGGTCTCCAGTGTCTGCACATTGTCCGACTGATGCCTACGCCTCACCAAGATCCCCGAGAACTCCCGATATTGCAAAACCAAAATGTAGAGAATAAGAGCCTACAGAGTGTGGGTCCTTGGACAGGACTCCTTTTTTAAAATCCACCCTTCCAGGGCTCAGGGGCCATTGTGGAAGAGGCAGCAGAATGACTGTCAAATCCAGGAAGGAGATGCATGATCATATACAAAGAGTCCTGCCTTCTCCTGGGACCCTTCTCAAATGAACCTACAGCAATGGTGTCAGCATGCACAAGACACATGCAAACTCAAGCAGACAGAAATCCCAGCACAGAATTGTGGAAATGGACAGCAGGCCCCAATCTTAGTCAAAGAATTATTGGCAGCTGATTACTGCTGGATGAGGAGGAGCTGATCCTTCTTCAAGGGAGGAACTCTAGATAGGCTGACTAGACCTTAGATGATTAACTCACACTGAGGGACATCTGAAGACACTAATTTGACATGATAGACCTTAACACAAATGTTTAAATTCCAGTGATTGTGGTGGTGTGGCTATGGAACAGGGCCAGTGGGGAAGGGGTCATAAAGATGACTAAGATGTTCTGTAAGGAAAACACAAAAACTAAAAAAAATAAATAAGTGAAACCGAAATAGAATATGGACACTACACCAATTACAAAAATGTATATCCACGCCCTCATGTGTACATATGTAAACATGCATGTGTTAGTGCACAGAGAAAGATAGAGATGAGAGAGAGAGAGAGAGAGAGAGAGAGAGAGAGAGAGAGAGAGAGTACCCATTCACTTCTGGTGGGATTGCAAAGTGAGGTAACCACTGTGGAAATCAGTGTGGAGTACGCCTTAAAAACTAAAAATAGATCTAGTATACAATCTGGTCATACTGCTGTTTGGCATGAACACAGATACTCATCCTACTGAAGAGATAGTTGTAGTGTTCCGTTTGTTGCTGCTCTTTTCAAAATAGCCCAGAAATGGAAACAACCCAAATGTCCTTCAGCTGATGAATAGATAATGAAAATGTGGTACATTTAAGCAATGGAGTTCTACTCAGGAATACAAGAAAAATGAAATCATGGAATTTGGA
Organism: Nannospalax galili; assembly: GCF_000622305.1. NCBI lineage: Eukaryota > Metazoa > Chordata > Mammalia > Rodentia > Spalacidae > Nannospalax > Nannospalax galili. The sequence goes on along the minus strand of NW_008342018.1, from coordinate 3,053,730 downwards.
GGCAAATGGAATTAATTAGAAAATGTTATACTAAGTGAAGTAACATAGACACTGAAAAGGAAAACAATAAATGTTCTTTAGTTTGTAGATCTTAGTTCCAAATCCTTAAATGTGAGTATATATCCACATGTAATTAAAGGAGCTGGAAAGAAGGAGAGGAATGAGGGATGAAAGCAGAAGTTCCAGAGAAGGGGATAGAAAGAGAAAGGCGTTATGAAGGGAAAAATGAGTAAATGGGCATACTTTAACTGGGGAAAGAGGAGGGAGTGCTATACAAGGGGAGAGAGAGGTGAGAAAAGTAATTATTGGGTGGTGTGAAAAACCAGAGGAAATCTGTTAGTTCAAAAGCCTACTGAAAAATGCAGATAGAATGTGTGTGTGTGTGTGTGTGTGTGTGTGTGTGTGTGTGTGAGTGAAGGCTATATAACAAGAAGCACAGAACTAAATAGGAGAAATCCCCCTTCAAGTTGTTGGTCAGGGTAGTACCAGGAATCCCAAAATAGCACTGACTATTGACACAGCCTTTGTTTGCCTCTCAGAATTTGATTGTAAACCCTATTTCTGAAGACAGAACATGTTTCATAGACAGGACTTGGAACAATCAAGTAGGGATTGACCTGGAAGCCTTTTCCCTGAAGACTGGCACTCATAGACTCAAACTGCTAAGGGGAAAAAGCCAATTGATGTTTCGACTTAGTTGTAAAGCCTAAAACAACAACAATGACCAGGCCAGAAATCAATCTCTATTGTTGCATCAGTGGCACTTTTATATTTGGGGAAAGCAACAGCTGTAATTGGACTTAAGGCTTGTTCAATGGAAGGGAACTCATGTATAGTACTGTAAACATAGCCAAATATTGAAGAGGTCTGTTTACGCTGTTGATCTCCTCTGTGTTAAACTTTGCTGCTTACATCTAATTTACAAATTTGGTCATTTCTTTTATATTTTCTAGTATAATAGAGTATAGGTTTTTAAAGTATTCTCTTATAATATTCTGGATCATTTTGTTATCTGTTGTGATAGTTCCCCTTTCATCTCTAATTTTATTGATGTGGATTTGCTCCTTCTTTTGGTTACGAGATCTAAGGGTCTATTTATGTTGATTATTATTTAAAAAGCAGCACTTAGATTCATTTTTTTTATTGTTTCCTTTTTTCCATTTCATTGATATCTGCACTGATTTTCATTATTTCTTCTCATCTGCTGGTCTAAATTTTGTTTGTTCTTGTTTTTCATAAATAATGAATTATACCACTGAGTCACTTTTTTGAGCTTTGTGAGTTTTTGTCAAGGTGTTTATAACTATAAACTTCCTTCTTAGGACTACTTTTAGTGTGTCCCAGAGGTTTTTCTGTGTTATATTATCATATTCATTTATATAGAGATGTAATTTTATTTTTTTCTTGATTTCTTTCTTGACCCATTCATCATTCAAGGGTGTGTTTTTTAAACTCTTTTTTGTTTGTGTAGTTACCAGAGCTTGTTTTGATGTTGATTTTAAGCTTTATTGCATTGTGATCTGATAGAATACATGATATTATTTTTCTTTCTTTCTTCCTTTCTTCTTTCTTTCTTTCTTCTCTATTTGTTGAGGTTTGATTTGTGCACAAGTATGTGTTCTATTTTAGAGAAACTGCCATGTACTGCTGAGTAGAATGGGTATTCTTGGTGCTTGGCTGGAATATTCTGTAGATCTCTGTTAGGTCCACTTGATGCACAAATATTATTTCAGATATTTCTCTATTTTTTGTCCAGTTGAACTATATTTTGGGGAGAGTGGGCTATTGAAGTCATCTACAAGTACTGAGTTGTTATTTGTGAATTCAAGTCAAGTAGTATTGTTTTTATGAAATTTGGTACACCAGATTTTGGTTCACAAGTGTTCATGATTATAATAATATCTTAGCTGATTCTTCCCTTGAGCAGAATGAAATAACCCTCTTCACCTATTCTGATTAATTTTCATTTTAAGTCTATTTTTCAGATACTAAATTTCAATGCTTTCTTGAGTTTTAGTGCCATTTAATTGCACCTTTTTTCCTCATCTTTTCACCTTAAGGTGATATCTTCTGTTCTTGAAGATAAGATGAGTTTCATGTAGACAACAAAAAGATAAATTTTCTTTTTTAATCCATATGACTAGTCTGTGTCTTATTACTGCAGAGTTGAGATCATTGATTTTTATTTCATTTCATTTCATTTCATTTCATTTCATTTCATTTTATGTGTGTATTGCCTGCATGTAGATAAGTGCACCCAGGTTATGGAATGCCTGCGGAGGTCAGAAGAGGCTGTCGGATTCCCTGGAACTGGAGTTACAGACAGTTGTACTGGAGTCCTGCCATTTGGGTACTGGGATTCAAACCCAGGTCTTCTGAAAACACAGTCAGTGTCCTTAACTGCTGAGCTATCTCTCCAGCCCCTGATATCTTTTAAACTATTTTATTTATCAATTTTATTTTATGTGTTTGAGTATATTGCCTGCATGTTTGTCAGTGCACTTATATCATGAAATGGCTGCTGGGAATTTAACCCAAGTCCTCTGCAAGAGCAGTCAGTGCTCTTAACAGCTAAGCCATCTCTCCAGCCCCTGAGACTTTTGATATTTAAAGTTAATATTGCAAGATATGTATTGGTTACTGTAATTTTGTTTTCTGTTTTTGTTCTTGGTTTGATGTTTTGTCTTTGTAATTACAACTTCATTTCCTTCTTTCTGTAGCCTTTTGGGTATGGTTATTCCTTTCTTTCATCTTTTGTATTAATTCAAGTATTCTTTGTAGGGCTAGTTTAGTGAACACAAGTGTTTTCTGCTTACTTTTCTTTTGTAATTAGAAGCATTTCACTACAACAGCATTGACATATTCAATAACAATTTCCAAAGATAAGATGCATCTCTTTCAAAACAGGCTGTAAATTTTTAGGTTCACAGTTGAATTAATACAGCTATACAATATTATACTCAGTATAAACTGTATAAGACATTCAATTGAATGTTGTTTTAATCTTTAAAAAAGATCTCCATTTCATATTAAAATATACTGTTTCATACAGAAAAACTAATTTTTAATGCAACTAACTCTTAGATGTTTGCACATGCATCTCTAATCTTTATATATCTGATTATTACTATTCACAGTCAGTTACTTTCTGAGATCCTTGGCACCTGAGCATGTATATAAAGTCATCAGGTAGATTTCAACAGTAATGTATATCATGGATGATTATTCTTCCTCCTTCAACTCTGATAGTTTTTCTCATCAAAATATTCTGGGTTGGGCTCTATAATCATTTGGAGCATGAAATTCTTGCTTCAGGCTCTTCTGTTTTGTATAGGTTGAGTTGAAATGCCAGATGTAATTCTGTTGGGTTTTCCTTTATATGTAACTTGGATTTTTTCTTGCAGCTTTCAGTGCCCTCTCTTCAGTCTGTATTTTTGTGTTTTCACTATGATATACCATGGAGAGTTTCTGTTCCAGTCCTATCTATTTGATGCTCTGTAACTTCTTTTATCCTTATGGTAATGTTTTCCTTAGTTTGTGGAAATTCTTTAATCTTGTTGAAGATCTAGATGGTCAATACCATTAACCTGGATTTTTTTCTTCTTCCTCTGTGCCTACGATGCATAGATTTTCAATTCTTGGCATCCCATATTTCTTACATATTCCATTTCTGTATTAAAATTTTTCATATTCTTTGCTTGACTGTTCAATTCTTAAACTTTATCATCCAGCCTTAGTATTCAGCTTTTCATTTGATTTATTGTGCTGATAAGGATTTCCCCTGTCGTTTCAAATTGATTTATTGAATTTTAAATTTCCCACTTCATTGCACTCTGCGTTTCCTTTGACATTTCTATGTCTTTCATGAATTCAATTTTGACATCCTGAATTGTCTTTTTTAGTTTATTTCAGCTGTTTATTTATATTTTTCCTGAGCTTCAACTAGTTTGTTCTTATCCTCTTTGAGGTCTTTGAGTTGTTTGGTTTTGTGTTCCTTAAATTTATTGAATTCTTTGATCATGTTTGTAATTATTTCTTCAGTTCTGTGTCCTCAGATTTCTATTGGCAGTAGTCATATTATAACAATTCTATAGGACTTGGAACATTTGAATGGGACATGTTGTCTTGATTTCTCATATCATTTCTGTTTCTGCATTGTGGATTTCTTTTGTTGCTTATGTGTCTCATATGAAATTCTATCCTGACTTCATAGAGTTGGTCCTGTTTTTTTTTTCTTGATGTAACTTGGTTGCTTTCTGGTTAGGTAGAAATAGTTGGTCTATTCTTCAGGTTGCTGCTTTTGATATTTTATTGGAGGGACTGATTGATTCTAAGCTGGATAGTTGGGAGCTCTTCAGTTGAGAGAAGGGGTTTAGGCACATGGAGGGCTAATGGGGACAAAATGGCCTGGTTCTAATGAATTAACCTGAGTAGATATGAACTCTGGATACTTTGGAAAGGAGGTTCCAAAGTAGGGGAAGGTTGACCAACAGGTGAGGTCCGGCTTCTCACCAGTCTTTGGTTGCTCTCTTCATCAGCTGTAGAAGGTCTAGGATCAATAAAGAATGATGAAACTAGGGTATAACAAAATATACATATGTTGTGAGCCATGTAGCTGTGGGAATATGGCTAGTCCCAAAGCAGGGGAATGGTGACCTGGTGGGAGAGGCCTGGCTTCTCACCATACTAGTGTGATGCTGTCCAGTAATGGCAGTTAAAAGGGGAGTAGGCCCAAAGAGGGCTAACCAATGCGGGAAAGGTGGGCTGGACTGATTCTACCTAGTGAAGCAGAGTAGATATGAGCCCTGGAGCTACGCTGCTTATGATTTACTTACTAGTGTACATTACGTACATCCATATGAAACTTTCTTTGTCTAAAGTATTCACTGCATCCTTTGTACTCTCTCTCTCTCTCTCTCTCTCTCTCTCTCTCTCTCTCTCTCTCTTTCTCTCTCTGTACTGGATATCTTTACTGTCAACGTGACATACTTGGGTTGAGGGAGTCTCAACTGGGGAGTTGCCTTCATTGGACTGGCCTGTGGCCATGTCCGTGGGGCACCTTCTTGATTGTTGAGTGATGTGGAAGGGCCCAGCCCACTGTGGGTGGTGCCACCCCTGGGCAGGTGGGCCTGTGTTGCATAAGAAAGCAGGCTGAGTAAGGCCAGGGGAGCAAGCCAGTAAGTAGCATTCCTCAGTGGCCTGAGCTCCAGCTCCTGCCTCGAGGTTCCTGACCTAAACTCCTACTTTGGACTCCCTGATGAACTGCAACCTGGAAGATGTAATATAAAATAAACCCTTTCCTCCCCAAGTTGGTATTGGTCATAGTATTTTGTCACAGCAATGGAGAAACAAACTAGGACAGAAATTGGTATCAGAGAGTAGGGAACTGTTGTGACAGACCTGATGTTGGAGGATTGTAGAAGTGTTTGGAACTTTCAGCTGGAAAAGCTGTTGAATGTTCAGTGGTTTTTGCTGTGGAGCTTGGAAAAGTTATGCTGAAAGAGTTGTGAACAATGAGGGCCTAGCTTGTGAATCTTCAAAGGGAAGCAAGAAACTAACAGGGCTGTCTGTGTGATATTTTGAATTGGCTGGGCCTGAAGAATCAGCTGCAATTAAGAAGAGACCTAGGATCAGACTTTGATAAATAAGTATGCAAACAGACATAACTGCAGGAACCAGGACAAGGGTAAGGAAACAGTGAAGTAAAGGAAAAGAAATAACCTGAAGGAGAAGAATAGTAGGCAACAGACCTTAAGAAGGGAGATATGGATAAAAATTG
>NW_008342018.1:3004598-3047251 GCF_000622305.1 Nannospalax galili | reverse complement strand
AATTGGGGAATTGCCTCCATTGGACCAGCCTCTGACCATGTCTGTGGGGAATTTTCTTGATTGTTGACTGAGGTGGGAGGGCCCAGCCCACTGTGGAAAATGCCACACCTGGGCAGGTGGCCCTGTGTTGATAAGACAGCAAGGTGCACAGGGGCCAAGAGGAGCAAGCCAGTAAGCAATGTTCCTCCATGGCCTGTGCTCCAGCTTCTGCTTCAAGGTTCCTGCCCTGAGTTCCTACCTTGGGCTCCTGAATGAACTGTGAACTGAGAGATGTAAGCTGAATAAACCCTTTCCTCCCCAAGTTGGTACTGTCAGAGTGTTTTGTCACAGCAATGGAGAAACAAACTAGGACAGAAATTGGTACCAGAGAGTGGGATATTGCTGTGACAGACCTGAACTGACCTTGATGTTTTGGGGAGGACTGTGGAAGCGTTCATAACTTTGGGCTGGAGAAGCCATTGAGTGTTTAGAGTTTGTTACTGTGGAGCTTGGAGCAGTTATGTTGAAAGAGTTGTGGACGACGGAGGCCTGGCTTGTGACGCTTCAAAGGGAAGCGGAGACTATAAGGGCTGTTTGTGTGAGATTCTGAATTGTGAAACTGTGGGTTCTGGTAACCTGGGCCTGAAGAATCATCTGTGATTAAGAAGAGACCACAACCTGAAGTAAAACCTTTACTTTACTGGGACAATAGATGCTGGTTAGCTGGGGCTGAAAAACCAGCTGTAAATAACAGGAGACCAGCATCACTGTGGTTAAATCTTCTGGGAAGTATTTCCTCAGTTCAGCACACAGAAGCTTTAGAAAAAAAAAAAAAAAAAAAGAAGAGACCACAACCTGAAGTAAAACCTTTACTTTACTGGGACAATAGATGCTGGTTAGCTGGGGCTGAAAAACCAGCTGTAAATAACAGGAGACCAGCATCACTGTGGTTAAATCTTCTGGGAAGTATTTCCTCAGTTCAGCACACAGAAGCTTTAGTATCAACTTGACACACCTGGGTTGAGGGAGTCTCAATTAAGGAATTGCCTCCATTGGACTGGCCTATGGCCATTTCCGTGGGCCACCTTCTTGATTTTTGAGTGATGTGGGAGGGTCCAGCCCACTATGGGTGGTGCCACCCCTGGGCAAGTGGGCCTGTGTTACATAAGAAAGCAGGCTGAGCGGGGGCCAGAGAAGCAAGCCAGTGAGCAGAGTTCTTCTATGCCTTGTGCTCCAGCTCCTGCCTCCAGGTTCCTGCCCTGAACTCCTACCTTGAACTCTGTAATGAACTGTGACCCATGAGATGTAAGATAAAATAAGTCCTTTCCTCCCCAAGTTGGTATTGGTCAGAGTATTTTGTTTCTCTTTTGAGAGGGTCTCCTTGGATTCCCAGCTTTTCTGAAGCTCACTAAGTGACCAGGATGACATTAATCTCACAGAGATCTGCCTGTCTCAACCTCCTGAGGGTTACGTTAACTTGCTTTGTAATTGGACTGCAGTGAAAGATGTTACTGAATTTTTTTTGTATGAAAATTTAACATTTTTGTCAAAATTCCACTGAAATGATAAATAACTTTAGATGGTTTCAAATTTATAACATCGCTCATGATGTTCCTAGATAAGGAAGTTATTGCCCACTCAGTGTATGACATTGGCAATTCCTATATCCTTTATGGGATTTACTGTAGTAACCGGAATAATATATAATTTCCTCTTTTATTCTCCAACAGAATATTCTGTTTTAAAATTTAGCCAAAATTTCAACAAATTTCTGACATTACGACTGACCACTTATATTAACATTCCTTATTTAACAATTTCTTTATCTCTATTTACCCAGGGGTATCTTCATTCTGCAGCATGTGCTGTATGCATTTGTTTTTTTTTAATTTTGTTGCTTTTCTCAATATTTTGTCTAGGAAGCTCAACAAATCTGTACAGAAATTAAGAATCTGCAAAAGGAAATGCTAGCCCATGTTGGGAGTCACAGATATATATTAGAGATCAACACTATCCCAAAGATAAGCAGCAGGTTCTTCCTTGAATAAACTACTTGAAAAATGTGTATAAACCATGGCTGAATATGAATGTAGAAACTCAAGATAAGCATGTTTTTCTTGAATTTGTTCTTACTTTCTACTAGGTCATAGAATAAGCATTTATGAGGTGCAAGAAGTTTCAGTGTGGTGAACCCCTCATATGCATATATGTGACATGAAGGAGTTGAAGCTAGTTCTCACATTTCATAAGAAAAGAAATGTCCATTTGGAAAAAATTGTCAAAATTGCAAACACTGTGCTTGAAGGTCAGAAGCTTTCTCACCTACATAAAAATTTAAAATCAATCTAGTCAACATAAATTGGCTCAGATACACTTGGATACAAATGCTTGACTAGATAAGCCTTAACATATATGCATGAAATCTGTGGGGGGGTTATGAGGAGTGTGGATGGGGCAGGAGATCTAAATTTGATTATGATATATTATATGAAATTCACAAAAACTCAATAAAATATACACAAAAATTAAGAAATTGGGGTCAAATACACACCATTCTGTGCTTTCATATTACATATTCAAGTAAAAGCCAATCATCAAAAAAAAAAAAACTTTCTGATTAGATTTAAGGTCTGCTTCAGAAGATGGAGCCCATACCTGACAATGATATCAGGCAAAAGAATTTATGACTAGAGAGAGCACAGGCCACTTGGGAAAGGCTTCTCTTATTATTCTGTTAAATGGACATGGTATTAAACCAAGCACTAATGACTTATCATTATATCCATGTGGATTAATGCATCTCTCAACTCTCAGCAGAAAAAATTCCTCATGCAGCAGATGGTGATTAACATAGAGAACCACTGGCCAATGTGCATAGAATCAGTGATAACAGAGTGCTTATCCATGAACTTTGAAGCCTGTATCAAACCTCTTCTTCCAAGTCTCAGGGATATTTGAAAGAGACAGACCTAAAGAATGTAAGAGCCAGAGTTTGTGGATGAGCACAAGGAAAGTAAATTTTCCAGACAGCTGAACAAGCTATTCATATAAAATTACAGCAATTATGACAACATACACAAGTCCCACATAAGTTCAAGTTCAATGATACCTCAGCATAGCAGTGAGGAAATGGGTAAGAAACCCCAACTATAACTGAAAAAGTATTAGAAGTATTGATAATTGATAGTTGCTGGGAGAGGAAGAGCCAGTCTTCTTTAAGACTATGATTCTGAGAAGGTTAACTGGGATTGACCAACACTGAAGGGCATTTGGGTCACAAATTTGACTCGATAGGACTTAGAAAATAAAAATTATATATATATATATACTATATTATATATAAAGTGTATACATATATATAAAGTATATATATATCGATTAATATATAGCACATGAAATCATATGAGCAGTAAAAAGTGATGATACAAACAAGGAAGTGTATATTAATATGATAAAATATAATGCATGATGGGGCTGGAGGGAAGAATCAGCAGTTAAGAACACTGGCTATTCTTGGAGAAGAACAAGTTCGAATCCCAGCACCCATATATCAGCTAAAAACTGTCTGTAAACTCCAGTTCCAGGGTATCTGATTACCTCTTCTGACCTCCGTGGGTATTGCAGGATATGGGTGCACTTATATACATGCAGGCAATACACACATACAGTAAAGTAAAATAATAAGTAAAACATTAAAAATATCTACTGTGTGAAATTTTGGGTATTCATTAATTTTTTTAATGTTACTGTGCTCTATATTATGTTTTATATTGCATATCTCACTATTGCAATTAATTTTGTATGTAATGGAATACTAGCCAGTTTCCTTTAGGACAAACTAGCGATGCTATTCTATTTCTGGTGTATTTTAAAATGTGCCAACAAATTGATTGATTACAATATCTCAATGGTAACATTTTTTGACTTGACACTCGGATTTATTTGGAGTATGTAATATGAAAACACAAAATGCTGTGTATTTGACCTAATTTATCTTGACTGGGTTGATTTTATTGAATTTCTATCTAAATGAGAAAGATTTCAACTCTCTAGTATGGTGCTTGCATAATTTCAAGTTTTGTGCTTTATTCCTAATGGAGATTTTCCTTATGAAACATTAATGCCTATTGTTGGGAGGCTTCTAGAAAGAAGAGAAACAAGACAGTAATATAAAGGGGAGATGGGGTATAATGGAATATTAAGGATTTCATAAGGCTGATAACAGGAGAGTGTGGAGGGAGTATGTGGTGGGATAACTAACACTATGACCTTTAGCCATATGAAAACCTAACACTAACACAACTTTTTACAGTTTGTACATATACAATGTAAAAATAAATTAAAATAGTTTCCCTATAAAAGGAGAGCATTGCTTTGCTAGACACCACAGGATGACAAAGCAAAAGCCCCTTTCCAGGAATGATATTTTATGTAGCTGTTGATCAGTGATTCAATAGACCATCAAACAATGCTGGCCACTGTCTCTGCTCTTGGTCACTCACCCAAATTTGACAGTAAGACCCTATTGCTGAAGACACTACATATATGAATTGTGGAGCAAACAAGGAGAAATCAAGCTGGTACAGACTTCAAAACTTCTTTGCTGTTAGCTTCCATGGTCCTAGAAGGTGCTCTGCATGCTACTTACTGAAAATCAGCTGTTAACCTGGCCCAGCTGAGAATTCTGTGTGCTATTACAACAAAGAGCACTTTAACTTTTAAACAGTGAAATGCTTAAAAAGTCTAGTTGGAAGAGGACATAGTATTTACATATTTCTTTAGTAATAAAAACATATAAACTATAGTTTGGGCACTGTGTAATGTCTATAGCTAATCACTTTTCATGAACGGAATCTAACAATCTTCACAAATAGAACATAACCAAGTAACCAAGACAAATGAAGAAGAAAAGCTTTTTTGGCAGTCCAAGAAGTGCTCATCATGATTTGTTCAGAAACCATTTCCATAACTGTTTTTCTGAGAAAGTTAACCAAATTTTAAAATACAATAATTTATTAAAATAATGTCAAATGTTTGGCTAATTCTGAGTTCATTAAATGGCCTGTCACATGTTCTCCACTGAGAGACCTTGTTTGGCATTCTTGACATTTATTCTTGCCCCTGTATCTTCCCGTTTCTTCCTTCTCTCTTTCCCTATTCTTATACCTTCCTTCCTCCTACCCCTTTCGAGCATGCTATAAAAATGTATTCATGGTTTTCCATCTAGTGGCTCCCAGTGAAAATGTATATTTTCCCCAAACAAGGATATTCTTTTATCTAACAATATGTAAGTCTCCATGATCAGAAATCAAACTTTATACTGACCTTGGGGCCAGAGAACTCATCTGTTTCCACATACCATCTACAAAGAACAGATGAACAATCCCATGCTTTCTCTTTGTAAAGTCTGTCCTCATAATTGGCTGTTTGTTTTTGGATTCATAAGTGGTTTTAATGGAGACACTTTTTTTTAAAGAAGATATATACTAATTTGGTTTTTGGCTTGTAATACAGTCATCTCAGATTTCTTTTTGTATTGATTAGTCTGTTAGCATATTTAAGGAATAGAGAGATAATAACATTTCACACTCCTGTGTTCATAAATCAAGGAAGCTTATACATTTTCAAGACCTCTTTTCAAAATAAATCTAGATTTTGAAAGAGAAAGTTTCTTCCTTATCTCTTTTCATAGGTAAGTATCTCTTCTCCAACGGAGATATTCCCTCAAGATACATCATTCATAGAGCCCTGATTTCAAGCTGGAATCTCATTTGCAATTCTCTATTTTAAAAAAGCCAAGACCTTATCTGTCTCTTTCTTTCCTCTGGCTGTATTCATCACAAGTTAATTCCAACTCAACACTCTGGTATTAATCTCCTCTTTATTGTGGACTCATCTGGTTTCCTTCAACTGTGTTTTGAGCAAAGGCATGTGTAGTAGAGTGTTCATGCCAACTCTGCTACCGCTGAGCATGTTTGCAGCAGTACGAATCAGAGAACACATAGTCCTTTTTGCCTTAATACATTTCTTGTAAAATGTAGAGTTCTTATCTTAAATAAAGAGAAATAATAAGAAAAAAAGGCCTAGTCATTCTGTCAGTGTTCTCTGTAAAGCATCTGTTGAATGGATCACTGAGAAGGCTGCTCTAAAACTGTGCAAGTTTCTACTATGATTTAGAAGCACAAACTTAAATTATGCTTCAAGAAGTTCTCTAATTAAAAGCATTTTTGAGTATTTCCATCCTTTCTCATACATTCCAAAAAATATTTTACTATTGCAACATTTAACAACAACAAAACCCAATAATTCTTCATTATCTGAAAGAAATATTTGCCACACAAAACAGTCATTTAGAGTACCAAAGTGAAAATAAAGAATCTTCATAGCTTACATTTCATTAACCAATTCACTCAGAAAGACTGCAAAAGCAATATAAACTTAGGAATTATCTTTCCTGTCACAATAATAATTTGACTAAAAACACTTTCAATTGATTTTCATATCTATGTTATAAAAACATAAGATTAATTGCTATAATTCATGTTATAAAGCATGTAGGTAAGGCTTTATATAGACATATCAGTGATGGATTAAATCAACCTACAAGGAAAACAAAGCAACTCCTGCTGGCTTACGATAGTCTGACTGGAACATTTAGGCAACTGCCAGAAATACACATGAAAACAAAGTTTATCTCGAGAGAAAGAACTTAACAACTTTTTGGATTTTTCTGAATATTGCAAACGTATTTATTTTATGAAACTGATGAATAAGAATTATTCCACCATGCGAAAAAAATATTATGTATATACTGAGCTTTTAAAAATGAAACCCTCTATCCAGGCATGATGGAACAAGGCTTTAATCCCAGCACTTGAGAGACAAAGGATGGCAGGTCTCTGTGAGATGGAGGCCAATCTAGTCTACAAGGCTAGTTTTAGGACATCTAGGGCTACAGGCGATCATCTCAAAAAAATTGTTAAAAGAAAAATGAGCATCAAGGAGATATGACTGTTAGGTAAAGTGAATACTACACGAAATTCCATCAACTTCCCATCAGTGTTTAAAATATTATTCACATTTTTTTCTCCCTGGACATATGAATGTGCATGTATGTGAATATTATATGCACAATGTGTGAAATTTTACTATAACTTTAGATTAAATTTATAATTCATAGAGTTTATATTTAAATGTACTGACCAATATAAAATATTCTAAGTTATTTTTATCTCATGTAAGAATTGAACTTAGACGCAATGATAATGTAAAAACTCCTAGAGAGTAGTTGGAAGGAAATAAAACTTTCTTTTCTTGAACAGTTTAAGAATTTATAAGACACAATAGATGAAAATAAAGCAGACAGGTACAAAGAAAACATGAAAGAATGGGTTCCAACTGTGGAAGAATTATCCTTCTGAACACAGGTTTCTCTTTCTTAGCGTACCACCTGCATATTGCAGTATTGCTTCTCTGCTATGACAGAGTTTGTTAATCTAGCAAATGTTTTTGGCACCCTGCATGTACATATTTACAGCCTTTGGGACTCACTGTTCAATCTTCTGTCAAACATATATTTTTTCCTCTAGTCATTGTTTATACTCATCACAGTCTTCTATGTTAAGCAAATATGAAAGGAAGAGAAATGTGATGGGAAGTGTCCAGAAGTCCTTTGTGATTGAGACTTGACCACATAATCTGTACTGTTGATGCATGACTAACCATTCACAGATTTCTTTACAAAAGATTTTTCACCTTCTTTGTATTGAGCTTTTAAAATTTTATATGACATAACACACTCAAATCCAGACCCCCCCTACCCCATCTATGACTCCCCCTATCCCCCACTAAACCCTATGCACTCTGCCATACATGCTGAGTCCTATTCATTCAGGTATTTGTACCCAAATATCCTTCAGTATAAATGCATCCACTAGAGAATGCTCATTCAGTACTGGTGGGATAGCAAACTCATGCAACCTCTATGGCAAACAGTGTGGAGAACTCTTTAAGAACTAAAAATGAACCTACCATATGACCTGGTTATAACACTCCTTGGCATATACCCAAAGGACTCATCCTATTGCAGAGAGACTTGTACAACCATGTTTGTTGCTGCTCTTGTCACAATAGCTAAGTGATGGAAGCAACCTAAGTGCCCCTCAAGTGATGAGTGGTTAACCAAAATGTGGTATATTTACACAATGGAGTTCTATTCAGCAATAAAGAAAGATGAAATAATGAAATTTGCAGGTAAATGGATGGATCTAGAAACTGTTATACTAAGTGAAGTAACACAGGCTCAGAAAAAAGAAACAATGTATATTCTCCCTAATATGTGGATCCTAGCACCTTATTCTTTTAAATTCCAGGTTCTTTTAATAAGATGATGTTATACAGCAGTCCCTTCTACACAAAATAGCTCCTATCATCACGATCAGATGAGCCTGATCACTAAACATCATCACAATTGGGCTTTTGGATGATTGTGCTCAGTCTTTAAAGGAGGGCCAAGCAGGGTCACTGGACCACACCACATTATCCAGCCACTCTTCCCAGCCAACTGAATGTAATTTGACCCTAGTCACATATGGTCTCCTGGATTTGGGGAGGGTTAAAATATACAATCTAGGGAAGGCTAGGAAGAGAAGGCATGACCCATGCTGGGTAATGGCTTTCCAGTGTGCATACCCTCAAGTCATATGTACATCTTAGCAACCCCTCCGTTGTCTCAGTAAGTAAGCTCAATAAATTCATTGGTTCACCAATTAAACTTTAATAAAACCTTGAAAGAGAATAAGCATTGCTTAGCATCCCAAGGAAAAGAAGTCTCACAACAGATGGAAAACTTATTTGTTAATGCTATTGTGTCCTGTAATTATTTAAAAAAATAAAGAAAATGATAATGTAATAGATGTTAAAAGGATATGGGAATGAAGATATTTTCCAAAATAAAAAAAATGAGAAAACCTAAGCAAGTGATGAAGGTCTGTTTAGGTTTGTTATATATAAAGGATGAGACAAAAGTAATATACACATAATCCTAAAATGTCTATGGGCATAAGTTATCAACTAGTTTAAGGAACAAAATATATATCTAGTCAAAGTTTAACTGAGATTTTTTTTTAATCCAAGGCTTATCTAATAGCACATGGTAATTAAAAGTACTAGACTTGTGGAACTCACCTTCTTGAATGTTTAACAGCCATACTTTGAGGCCTATACTAATGTGGTCAAAGGGACTTAAAGGACAGTTTTTGCCCCTTGCCCTCCAAGGTCAACCAAGTTCCAGGGGACTATGGAACATCTCTCAAAATGTCCTGCAACTGTGGTGAGTCACCTGTCCTCTTGTTCAGGGAGGACATGGAGACCCCAGGAGATGGACTTGAACCAGTGTCTAGTCTACAAAGAGGAGGGCCAACTCAGAGGAAACATCTCATCCATGCTTCCAAGTGAAGCCAGACATGGTCAAGCAGGACCTTTGACTTACCTTCACATAGATGGAACTGGTAAAAGAAAGAAGCCTGAAACTCCTGCCAAGCCCATGTGACCCCTGAGGAACAGATCCTCAAATGACCTTAAGTGACCTTATTTGGGCCAACTGTATGGTCTTAAACACCCAAAAGGAAAGTATACCCAAAGAGTAAAGTCATCAGTATATTTCTTTAAGAGTTCAAGGGATTACACTTCTAAGACATTAGGCTTAAATCTATATAAAAAGTTAGACAATTACTTCTCATTGATGATTTTGTTCCAAATCAGAAAGTGCTGCTCAGATGTAAGACTTCAAATCTTGGTCTCCAATAATGTAGTGCCCACCTGTAGCTGAAAGAGACAGCCAGCTATTGTCTAAAATGATGGATAATTTTTTTTCTCCCCCTATCCAGAAGCCTTTGAGGGGGAACTAACACTGATTCTAACCACTCCAACAACTATCAAAATACCTGAAACCAAATCCTGTAGCCATCACTCTAGAATCTAGCCTTGGAAAACCAAAGGAAAATGAGGAAGAACCCAATAGAGGGATGTTTTTGGAAGCCCTTGTCAAGAAATTCCAATGAACTCTCATATGAGCATTTGAAAATTGCCCTGTTCTGACTTTTTTTCTAGTTCCCTGTCTAGAACTTGTAATGCTAATTACTCCTGCCTTTACTTTTCCTTTACATATCCTATTCATGATTTGAAGAGTTTCTTTTCCTCCTTGAGATAAGAGTTATGCAATTTGGGAATCATTTAGATCGACCCACTGAAGGGGTACTTCAATTGCTTCACCCTGCATCCCTGGTCCCTGTTTAGCATGGAAGAAGCTAGAGAAGTCTGTGTCCAGATTCCCTATTGGCAATTTGGGTAACCTCTTCAGAGGATGGTAACATAAGAATAGGAGGTTGGAATTGGCTAGACAGTTAGGGTAAAAGGATCCCAAACAAAAGTAGCCAGTTGTTTTGGCTAAAAGTCTGTCTTTGGGCCTTTCAGCAACCTACTCCATTCCAAAGGCCAAAAATGTTGAAAATATTTGGGAGCTTTTATCTAATCCTTAAAATATTTTAGGGTTACCTCTTCAGAAGGGGGAATGTTAGATTAGCCAAAATCCCCATTAAAATAAAGTAAAGAAGAAGAAAAAAAAGAAAATAAGTTAATAAGTAACATGAAATCACAGAAAAGCATAAAACTGCAAGTTAAGTGCTAAGTAAACAAATTAAAAACTACCTGACTGCCATATTAATATGTTCACTTGCCAACTCATGTATTTAATAAAGTATAAAATATTAAATATATCATTGACATTAACAGCTGGGAAATATTTTAAAAAGTAATTTATCATATAAAAATGAAAATATTGTTAAAGGAGTTCATTGAAATGTAGAATTTGTGAGAGATGTATGTCAGCAGAAATAATTTTTTTTAATTCCATAATATAATATAATACTATGCATACTGTGTTGGCTTGAATGAGAAAGGTCCCTCAGAGAATCAGGTATTTGAATACCTGTTCATTAGTTAATGGTGCTGTTTGGAGGATGTCATGAAACTTTTAGAAGGTGCCCCTTTGTTGGAGAAAGCACCTCACTGGGGATGAACATTGAGAGCTCACATCATTGTCCCACTTCCTGTTTTCTGTCTGTGTTTCATGTTTTCCATTAAAGATGTAACTTTTCAACGAAATGTGGCTGCCATGCCTACTGCTTGCTGTCATGCCTCCCAGTTATGACAATTCATCTCTTAGGAACTACAAGCCAAAATAAGTTCTTCCTAGTATAAAATGTTTTGGTCATGGCATTTTATCATAATAGGAGAAAATCAATTGAAACAGATGCTAATTTAAAAAAAAATAATACAGAAGCAAACCTAGTCTTCTTGCATTGATGGTGCTGTGAACTAGTAGATATGTAGGTGGAGTTGATTTAGCTGGTCTTGCATATATATTCAAATGAATATACATATGGCAAATTTTCATGAATTATTTACAAAATGCTAATACTGAGGAGTCTATTTTAATTCCCAAATAGGTCTGTTACTTGGTTTGATGGTTAAGAACTGAAGAGTGTTTTCACTAACTTTTGAAACTGTGCAACACTTATGAGGTTCTAATTTCTTTAATTTTCTCTTCTTATCCACTGCTGTTATTAATCTCACAGATTACTGTGTCACCCATCCAATTAGTCTCAAACCCTTTCACTGTTGAAAATTGTTCTTATGATTTATAAAGTAGATCTATTATTAAAAATCACTTTAATTACGGAGGGTGTGGTTGTACATGTCAACAATATCAGCTCTCAGGAGACAGAGGCAGGTGGACTTCTTTGAATTCCAGGCCAATTTGGTATACAAAGTGAGTTCCAAGCCAGGCTAGTCTACATAGAGAGATTCAATCCATCCAGGCCTACACAGTGAGACCCTTTCTGAAAAGAATTACTTCATCTTATTCAATTTGCTGTGCCTTAGACCACAAAATGAGACTTGTCTTCCTCTCGCTTGAGAACTTAGGATTCTTTTCTTCCTATTTAACATATTGGAGAAGACCTAATTTAAATGTATTTTGATTTTAGGATATCAGTAAGGTATACAGAGGCTCTCTAAAACTAGTGTATACCCAAAAGAATAGACTAAGACAAAATCCCAGAGAGTATTTTGCGTATTTTTGTGGGTAAGAAAACCTTGTATAATAAATATTAGACAGAGTGCTAAGATGCTTCAGTTTGATTATCAGTAGTATATAAATGCTTTTTAGAAACTGCATATATATTTCAAGAACTGTTGGACACTTGTCCCATAGTGTGATGTGAAAGTTTGGAAACTAATATAAATCCAACAATGTCTAGTGTCAGTATTACAAATAGTTATTAAAAATGACAACCTATTCTTTACTATTGATTCAGTGGTTGAAAGATTTAAATTTTGCCAAAAATATTGTTTTTCTTTAACATATAATCTATATTCACTATTCTTTTTACTATCATTAGTGCCACTATGAATGTTATTCTCTTATATTTGAACATATTCCAATTCTCTCTCATTTTGTTTTGTTTGGTTTTAATTTGTTTTTCTTGAGACACGGTCTCCCTGTTGTCTCAGCTGGGCTGGAACTCGCTATGTAGACCAGGCTGTCAATCATCTCATAGACATAAGCCCGTCTCTGCCTTCTTTAGTACAAGATTAAAGGCATGTACTACCGTGCCTGTAATTTTACATGGGACACAATCAGTCCACCTAGTGAAGCACATTTCTGAGTGATAAAATTTTTCTTGCTAAAGAAGAAGAAATGATGTTCCATACATATTTTGGGGGCAGGTTGTTATATTTTTATTTTTAATAGTATTTTTATTTTTATAATCCTTTGAGGATTTCATACACTGGATCTTGATCATCTTCGCCCTTCATTTCTGGCTCCTCCTAGATCATTCCACCTTTCTACGTGCCCAAATTTAAGTCCTCTTTTTAAAATTTGGGTTTTTTATTTCATTATAATAATTCCTAATTATTAGTCACTTCAAAGTTTTATTATATTTGAATATTTTACATATATACATGATACATACATATATATTATCCTAGAAAATATCTACTTCTGCCACATTCCTAGACCAACATAATTCCTTCCTTTATTGTAAATATGGATCCTTATATTTACAGACAAGTGTACATTTCACCCCTCCTCAAACAAACTTCTTTATGCAACATGGAAACTATTACAGAATCCCAGAACTGGTCAAACTCTTTTTTTAAATGCCAATTAAGTACAAAGATTTGAAGAGGAAATTCAGAACCACAAGGTCCACCCATTACCCTACACATAGAATCCCTTGGAAGCCTCAGGGCATTTGTGGATGCATGAACAGGGCTGTCCTTTCATATACTGAGGAAAATCCAGCACAGGAAAATTAAAATAATTGTGTGTTATTTCATGCCTAGCTTGATTTGAAAACTAAATTAGATGTTAAATTATGATTTTAATGCAGGCTTGTACAATGTTGTGAGATGCAATTTCTGTTAACCCATTCCTATTTGTTGCATATCAAAACTGTGCTCATTTTTCACATGTGCACCACACTGCCTGTTGTTACAAATAATTTTACAAATTGCATTCTGCAATCAGTATGTGTTTTCTGTTCAAACCTTATACAGTTTAACTCATTCATGTCTTTCAAAATTCCATTTGCAATATATTGCTTGGAATGATGCTGTCTTATAGGGTCTAGGCATGTTTTGCAAAAATGACAGAACAAAATCATTGCTTAGTATGGGCTAATAATGAGTATTCATAGGAATTATTTTCTTTTATTTTGCTCCATACGTATAATATGTACTTATTTTAACAAAAGCATATGAAAATATGCTCTTCGAGAAGAGATAGAAGCTAAACACTGTAGAAAGAATTTATGTGGATTTAAGACACTGAAGATAGACACATGCAGTGGGCATATTGGCACACCTCTACAATCACAACATTCAGAAAGTGAAAGCAAGAATTCCAAATAATATGCTGGAAGACAGCTTGGGCAATTCAGGAAGAATCTGCTTTGTCTTTAATTTTATTGTGTATATTCTATTTGATTTTTGAGATCTGAACTGGGAAATACATTGGTTGGGAAGCAGTGTATATTTTGTTGATAAATACATCTTACAATCAGTGCAATACAATTTGTATCATTATTATTTTCTTCAAAATATTAGAATTGGTAATCATGTGCTAAAGTAAATTCTTTCTCAAAAGAATTATTGAGCCTTTTATCTCAATAGGATGATTTGGTTCCATTTGCATAACATAACATCTCATTTTACAAAAGTCAAAGAATGTACGTACAGTAATACACCTACTTTAGTTTGAATTCTGATCCTTAATCTCTTTCCTACATGTATTTATAGTCTTTCCCTATGTGAGGTTTCTATTACTTCTGACAGCCATCACCATGCATGTTTCTAGTTTCCTTCACTAGCATTATGGAGGGGGGCCCTCAATAAATCATGCTTTTTTAGAAGTACCAAAATAGAGTTCAATCAAACTTAAAAATGACATAGAAACAGGTTCCTTCTGATGTTTGCCTTAAAAATCTGCATAGAAAGAATGAAAAAATAGAATCTGAACAGCTAATACAGCAACATGGATCATTAAGTTCATTTATAAAGGCTAATACAATCAAATCCTTGTAAAAAGAAAGGCAGACATGGTGGATCACCCCTGTAATCTGAGAACTAACTAGGCTGAGGCAGAATTTTTGTGAATTTTAGGCTAACCTGGGCTGTATAGTAAGAGCTTGTTTTAAAACACCAAAATAAAGGGTTGGGGATTTAGCTCAGTGGTAGAGCACTTGCCTAGCAACAGCAAGGCCCAGGGTTGGGTCCTCAGCTCCGCCCCCCCCCAAAAAAAAGAGACAAAAACACTAAAATAAATATATTAATAATAGTGGTCATGATGATGCAAAATTATATAAAGAGGGACCCGGAGAGATGGCTCAGCAGTTAAGAGCACTGACTGCTCATTCAGAGGTCCCAGATTTGATTGCCAACACCCACATGGTGGCTAATAACCATCTATGCCTTCAGGTTCAGGGCATCCGACGTCCTCTTCCAACCTTCAAGGGCATTGCTCAACATTGCTGTATTTACTTACATGCAGGCAATACTCTCATACAAAATAAAATTAAAAATAAGATAATTTTAAAAGTTATATAAAGGATAATTCCTAGTTACTGAAACATAATGTAAATGAAGTAGAAAATTAAAATTTTTGTCACATATCCATTACTACTTCTATCTATAATTGGTACCTTACTAATCTTGCCACTTCAAGAAGCATATAAATATAAATCTGCATGCCAGTTTTTGCCCTTCTGATTCCTTCTACTCATGAGTGCGTGTATATCCATACATCACACTTGTGCACAGATGGAAATTCACAGAACTTTGGAAAGCTACCCAGCAACTGAGAAAATAGAAAAAGAATTTGACAGTTGATTCACTTGTAATTTTAACCAAATGGTCTGTGTATAATCAGTAACCAATTCCTGATGGATTGATTGCTCTGTTGATTTCACCCAAGAAAATTAATCTCAAAATAATTCAATGTGCTTCATCGTGGTAGGATGAACTTAACTATATCATGTTATTTTAGTATGCATAAAGTTTAAAATGAGTTTATGTTGCTAAAAATGTTTATGTTACTTAATATAAAAACCATACATTTAAACAAGTTAATAATTTTTCACTGGCTATAATTTCAAAAGTCAAGTGATTCTTAAAAATTTTACAATTTAAAAAATTTGTGGAATTCTGAGTTGTGTCTTAACTCAGATTTCCAAATTCTGTACATTTCCTTAAAATCTACTGCCTCCTCAGAAAATAAAATTAATTTCAAATAACCAATAAAAGCTACAGCAATATAATGACTAAAATATAAAGAGGAACTATAAAAACATCAATCCTTGCTTTTCTTCCCTAAAAGGGCTCTGCCTGGACTTTTATTGTTCTTTCTTGGGACAATTTATGCTGTGTGAATTTTGTGTTTTGTTTTATTTTTTCTATTATTATTTTATTAGCACATTAGGAAGAATGTAATCTGGTTTGAATTCCAAAGCAAGTTGAACATTACTGGTTCATTCTTATGATTGCAGCACTCAGGAGGGAGCATAAGTTAGAAGACAACCTAGGATACATATTAAAACTCTTATCTCAAAACAAAAAACAAAAATGTAAAGAAAATAAGATCTAAACCAGCTCATTTTTGAAGAAATCTTATTAATGACTGTCAAAATATGATGATTATGAAAAGAACACTAGTGTTTAAGAGAGAATATGTTCAAAAGCTTCAGGACAGAAGACCTGCAAATCAATGTTGTTCTCATTTGGTTTG
Organism: Nannospalax galili; assembly: GCF_000622305.1. Taxonomy (NCBI): domain Eukaryota; kingdom Metazoa; phylum Chordata; class Mammalia; order Rodentia; family Spalacidae; genus Nannospalax; species Nannospalax galili. The sequence continues at coordinate 3,030,924 of NW_008342018.1, read as the reverse complement.
GGAATTTACATCAAAATCCCTTATTAATTTCATATTCTTTCAGTGAGGAGAAAAGAACTGGCCTGACATGATGCAAAATTCTGTTATTGTCTTTTAACTGTTAATATCACAACTTAATTGATATTAATAGCAAATCAGTCATCGGGATAACTGAAATAATGCAAAAATATGCTTATATACTTGTATAGTCCCCTCAGTTTTCCTGAGTAGCTTATATGTCCATGACCAAATTTAAATGTCCATTATCTCAGTTCCAACACCAGAGTAAACAATATTCATTCACCAGTTTTGCATATTGACAGTTTCCATAAGGTGATTTTTTTTTTATTTCCTACTTTTACCTTTTTTTCTTCTAACCATAGTTATTAATGGATCTTGGTTTGATCATACCCTTGAATGGATGGAGATGAACCAGGTCAATCCTATTGATGTCCTGAGGAGCTAGAGAAGGTAATGCCTTTTTCTGTTTCCCTCTCCTGCTACAGCCCCCTTCTAATCCTTCAGGAAGAGATTTTCAAGGAAGATAATGTGGGGCAATGCTTGAGACCTTTACTCTGTGGTTCAGGTTGCCCAAATCTGACTGCGTAACTGACAAATTTTTAAACAATCTACCTCATTTCCCCATTCATGAACCTGACTAAGAATGATAAATTGTTGAACTGAATGAAACAATGAAACTAGAACAGTGGTTTTTATTTGTTTATTTTTATGTTATGTATATGAGTATTCTGGATGCAGGGATGTAAGTTCACTCATGTGCTACAGTACCTGAAGGGGCCAGAAGGAAATGCCCTGTCTTCTGGAACTGGAATTATGGATGGTTGCTAGTGGGCATGTTGATAGTTGGATGCAAATCTATGTCTTCTTCAAGAGGTCTTAACTTCTGATGCACCTCTCCAGCTCCTAGAATAGAATCTTTTAATCATTTTTTCTGATGAATAAACTTTATGTGTTTATTATAGATATATTTTTCTATCATTTTAAGAATGATTTATTTTCATTATTTTAATTTTCTGTATATACTTGACATGTGCACATAAGTACTGATGCCCATGGAAGCCAGAGGTGTTTAATTCCCTGGACCTGGAGGTATAGGCACTTGTGAGTCACCCAAGGTGGGTGCTAGGAAGCAGACCAGGGTCCTCTGCAAGAGCAGAATACACTCTTAACTGCTGAGCTATCCTCCAGCACCAACATGATTTTGTAAATGTCCCATTTTAGAATGATATGTTCTCAATACTTCAGTTCAGAATGACAGCTTGTCACATCTGAGTGTTTAAGTTGCTTATTGATGGAATTTGTTATACAAAGCTTATTCCAATCTGATAACTCATTTTTAATTAAAATATTTGTATTGAGTTTGTACATGGATGATGATGATATGTGTGGACACACATGCCATAGAGCACATGTGGAAGTCAGAGGATAACTTTTTGGAGTTGATTCTTTCCTTCTAATTTCACATGGGTTCCAGGAATCAAACAGTCTCCAAACTTGCATGGCAAATGCCCTTACCTACTGAGCCATCATATTGCCCACAGCCTGAAACTTTTCACCCTATTAACACCTTTTATTTGGGCCCAGTGGATCAATGCAGTTCATGAGGTTTGGTTATGGGGATATTGTTATTTATAATAATGAAATATTGTAGTATTTTTAAAATTCTGGAAATAAGAGTAGCTTAATTTGATGTATAAGATTTTACTAATAATATAGAACAGCAAAATGATGATTGTACATAGTACAAAAACAGGTAAACAAATCTATCAAAAATCTGTTTATACACCTTTGTGCTACACATATAATTAAGACATTATAATAATATAAATTCATAAGATACTCTTCAGACAAAAAGTAATTTTACATTAGGCGTTTCAATACTAACCCCTTAACTATATTATCGGAGCTTAGTTAGTAATGTGATTTATTTTCTTAAACGAATATATGAAACATCCAATCCATTAATTTATCTTACTTGAAAATTTATTGAAATCATGACTATGTAGTCTATCTTGTGGAACTGGCATATGTTTTATAATTTTGAAAATAAATAATAAATCATGAAATTTAAGTGTAAATGGATGTAATTAGAAACTGTTATACTAAGTGAACTAACACAGACTCAGAAAACCAAGTGAGGTATGTTCTCCCTCAAATGTGGATCTTAGCACCAATCCCTTATATGTGAGATTTCACTAAGGAGGAAATGGTGAAAATGAGGGCATTCAACAGGGCAGGGAGAAAGGAAGGACATATAACAAACCACGAGGGTAAATGGCAAGAAGGAATTCAAGATTGGGGAGATAATAGGAGACAGGCATTATCATGGGTAAAATGGGGAAAATGGGGGTACTTTAAATGTGGAAGGAGGAGGAAGATTAGACAGGAAGAAAGAGAAGACAGATAACTAAAGTTTAGTGAGGTTAAAAGCCAGAGGGAAATGTGTTAACTCAACCCTGTCATCCACCAAAACACACACTCAGTATCTGAACATGAGTATATGTACCTATTGTTAGGCACTACAACAAGGAACAGAGAGCCAGACAGGAGAAAACTCCCTTCAAGCTGTTGGTCATGATAGTTCAAGAGTCCCCCAAATAACACAGCCTATTACCACAGTCCTTGATTACCTCTCAGTATTTGAAAGCTGGTAAGGGAGAAAATCAATCAATGGTCCATTTCAGCTGTAAAGCCTAATAACCACAATGACTACCACAGCTATCTGTATTGGTGCAGTAGTGGCACTTTTATCAAGAAGATAATCAATAACTATCTAATTGGACTTAAAGCCTTCTCAATAGGAGGAAACTCATGGGTGGCACTGTAAATATAGCCAAATACAAATGACTGGAGAGGTCATAAATCCAAGAGAAAACTCTATTTCCTCATAGCTCTAGATAAATGAAATTTCTTACTGCATGCTACATATGGATCCTTATATTTACAGGCAAATATGCCACCACACTCATCAACGAAACTTCTTTTTAGAACAGACAGAGGCTATTACAAAGTTCCACAACTGATCACACACAGCATATATGAAATACACAAACACTCAATAAAAATAAACTTTACAAACGAAAATGAGTGAGTTGATTTTCTCTATCCAAAGTAAATAATAAGTAGTAATTAAACAATTAAACAATGTACAGAATTGGAAAAAATGGGATCAAGCAAGTACATGTGGATGAATTAAAAAAAAAAAAAAAACTTTCATTAAACCAGATTGACAGGAGGATGCTAAGATTATTTTGAGTTCTAGAGACTTCATTTTAATTTACATCTGCTTTTTGGGTACTGTCACAGCGATAGTTCTGAAGTATGTTTTTTTTGTTGTTGTTGTTTGTTTTTTTTAATAGCATAAGTTCTGAGGGGCTGGAGAAATGGCTCAGAGGCTAAAAGCTCAAACTGCTCTTACAGAGGACCGGGGTTTGATTCCCAGGACCCACATGGTGGCTAACAACTGTCCTAAACTTCAGTTCCAAGGAATCTGACACTCTCTTCTGACCTCCATGGGTATTGCACGACACAAGTGCACTTACACACATGCAAGTAATATACTCATACATATAAAATAAAAATAATAAATAAAATTTTAAAAAATTCAGTAATGTAATCCACAGGTTTCATGTATGAATTATTCATATATGGACAATTTATTTACATTTTCTAAAACTCAATAAAGCAGACTAAACTGATATAACTGCTCTTAATTTAGTAATTTAAAACTGTCTTTTATGTCCCTGTGACCAAATTATTATAGGCCTCAAAGTATGTTTGTTAAACATCCAAGAAGGTTAGTTCCAACAGTTTGGTACTTTTAATTACTGTGTGCCATGTAGATAAATCTTGGACAAAGAACAATTTTTCTCAGATAAACCTTACCTAGACATATATTTGTCGATCTGCTATGTGTAATTTGTCAATAAGGTGTAGGAATAATATGGTTCCCTCTGGTTTTGAAAACTAGCTAGGCATTTTTTATCTCTCGTATTGTCTCACCCCTCCATCATGGTTTTCCCACTTAAGGTGCCCCATTTCCCCCACTTCTACCTTAATAATACCCTTCTCCTGCAGTCCTACCTCTCTGAGCTCCTTCTTTCTCTTTATCCACTAGGTTCCTTGTATACCCTTTGTTCCCCGCTCCCTTAAACTAAGCCAATTTTTATCCATATCTCCCTTATTAAGGTCTGTTTCATACTGTTCTTCTCTTTCAGGTTATTTCTTTTCCTTTACCTCCCTGTTTCCTTTCCATTATCCTGGTTCCTGTAGTTATGTCTGGATACATACTCACTTATCAGGGTTTGGTGCTCGGATCCACATATGAGGGAGAACATACATCAATTTTTTTTTCTCAGTCTATGTTACTTCACTTAATATAACACTTTCTAGTTCCATCCATTTACCTGCAAATTTCATGATTTCATCTTTCTTTACTGCAGATTAAAACTCCATCATATAAATGAACCACATTTTCAGTATCCACTCATCAATTGAGGGACACTTAGGTTGCTTCCATTTCTTAGCTATTGTGAAAAGAGCAGCAACAAACATGGATGTACAAGTGTCTCTGCAATAGGATGAGTTCTTTGGGTATATGCCAAAGGGTGGTATAACTGAGTCAAATGGTAGGTTCATTCGTAGTTTTTTAAGAGTTCTTTACACTGCTTTCCATAGAGGTGACCCAGTATATAGTCGATTTTGGAGAAGGTTCCATGGAGTGCTGAGTAGAAAGTATGTGATTTCATGCTTGGGTGCAATACTCGGCAGATGTCTATTAAGTCCATTTGCTATATGGTATTGTTTAATTCAAATGTCTCTCTGTTAATTCTCTACCCTGTTGACCTTTCTAATAGAGAGAGTGGGGTATTGAAGTCCCCTACTATTAATGAGTTGGGGTTAATCTGGATCTTAAAGTCCTGTACTATTGTTTTTATGAAGTTGGGTGCACCAGAGTTTGGTGAATATATGTTCATGATTGTAATATCTTCTTGATTTATTGTTCCTTTGATCAGAATGTAGTGGCCCTCTTTATCTCTTCTGATTAGTTTTAGTTTAAAGTCTATTTTGTCAGGTATTAGAATTGCTATGCCTCCTCTTTTCTTAGTACCATTTACTTGGTATATTTTTTCCCATCCTTTCACTTTAAGATAGTGTCCTTGAAAGTGAGATGAGTTTCTTGCAGACAACAAAAAGATGAGTTTTTTTTTTTTTCTTAATCCATTCACCTAGTCTGTTTTGACTCAACCCCTCTACTTCCCTGGGCCTGCACAACCAGCTGCAGGGCTCTCTCTCTGAGGTTAGTAGATCTCACCCTCCAAGCTTTGACTGCCCCAGCCTCATTCACCTTCCCATCTCCCCCACAGGTCTCTCCTCCTAGCCTGGGTTCTGTCTCATTCCTTGTCTTGGCACCACAGACACCATGGAAACCACCACTGCTTCCTGATCCTTTGCATCCAGACCAACTCAGTTCCTTCTCAGGCCCTCAGGAGCACTCTGGGCCTGGCCCCACCCTCACTTCCCTCTGCGTCCCTGGGACTGCACAACCTGCCAGCCTCTTTCCTGGATGCCAGGCTGACCTTTCCTCTTCCTGATCCTTTGCATCCAGACCAACCCATCTCCTCAGTGCAGTCTCCGGGAGCCCTTGGGGCCGCTTCCCACCCCCATCTTCCTTTGCCTCTCTGGGTTGGATGGCCACCAGCTCCCCTAGACCAGTATCTTTCCTGGGCCGGGCTTCCAGGCCAGTCCAACCCCCAAATTTCAGAGGCCAAAATCTTTCCTGGAGGGATCCAGACCTTAGGAGAAAGCCTGAGAGCATCTGATCCTCATCTGACTTGGCCCTCTGTGGGAACTCCTGAAGACAAAAGCAATCTGGCCACTCCAATATAAAATCAAAAGAGAGAACTGGAAGATTAGAGGAATGACCTTTTTTTAAAAAAGAAATTTTTATTGAGCTTTTAAAATTTCATACATTTCCCACTCAAATCCAGACACCCTCCTGCATTCATGTCTCTTCCTATCCCTGAACCAAACACTATGCACTCTGCCATACATGTTGAGCTCTATTATTCAGTGTTATGTAACCAAATGTCCTTGGGCTGGAGGGATAGTGCAGCTGTTAAAGGCTAAAGTTAACAACCAAAACATGAAAGGTTCAGTCCCCTAAAAGTTTTGATAATTGAATGTTGCAAACTTACTGATAAATTCAGGATGATATGAAAAGTTTTAAGATACAAAAGCAAATCTTAGACTCCAATTATGATTTTAATTTATATTTACAAGAATCCTGTAACATAAACAGTAATAATTAAAATACTAACATAATACCTATGAATTACTGTTTTATTAGTTATTTCAATGTCTGACTTAACAACTTATGCTTGCTATATGATATTATTGTAACAAATCAATTATATAGGCATAATTATTCTATCTTTAAAGCAATACAACTTTGTTTTTAACAGTTTATATTTTTAGTGAAACCTAATTTAGACACTAAACATGTATGGAAGATACTATACTCTTTCTTTTCCACAACAGCTCACACCAAACACTATGTACTTTTGAAAAAAAAAAAAAAAAGGTGGTAAGATTATGTTCAAGATTGGGCAAAATTTGCAATCACTGAGTTCCTATGGTTCCACGCACTTTAACTTTTGCTCCATAGAATGATTTAGACAAGCCACACTTTCATGTAACTACCAAATAAAACTATGTGGTAATAGGCCCAGTATGGTGGCACAGGCCTTTATTCCCAGGCAGAGTCAGGTGAATCTCTGTGGGATTGAAGACAGCCTAATCTACTTCCCTATTTCCAGGCTACTTGGGGCTACAGGGAGACCCTGTCTCAAAACTATAACCAATGAAGTTTTTTCATGCCACAGAATGCAAAGCACACAGAAGCCACAGCTGGCCAAGGTGAAGAGAATAAGAGAGTGCAGAGTTCCTTTCCCTAGATAGTACTCCTATATGAAAACTCACTCCACCAAACACTCAGGGACCATTGTGGAAGAGGGAGTGGAAAGCTTTTAAGAGTCAGGGTTGGTGCATAAACCAGGAAACAGAGGCTTTCCAGCCTCTGGGAACTTGCTCATATGATCTTGCAAATATGGTTGCAGCATGCACAATATCCATGCTGCCTCATTCTGACAAAATCCCAGCATAGGACTGGAGAAACGGGCAGCAGCCCCAATATTAGACAATTAATTTTTGGCAATTGATTACTGCTCAGTGAGGGAGAGTTGATCATCTTCAAGGGAATGTCTGTAGATAGACTGACTAGATTCCAGTGCATAATTTCACTGAGGGACATCTGGATACCATGCTTGACTCAATAGGCCTTAACATATATAACAGAATATATAAAATGCAGTGTGTGTGGTGGGGTTATGGGGGTGTGGTGGGGGAGGGAGTATACATTTGATTAAGGTCTATTATATGAAATATACAAAACCTCAGTAAAACATACATGAAAAGGAGACAAACAACAAAATCTATGTAATAAAATACTGAATAAAAAAGGTTTAAACATGACAAAATAGATTTGATTTTTTATTCCATATTTTTATTGTTTTGTGTATTTCATATAATAGAACTTAATCAAATTTATACAGCCGCTGCCATCTGCACCTCCCATACCCCCCACCGATTTCATACATTCTATAATATATATTAAGTCCTATCCAGTCAAGCATTTGTACCCTGATATCCCTCAATGAACTATTGGCAACTGATTACTGCTCAGTGAGGGAGAGTAGATCTTCTTTAGGATATCTAGATAGGCTGACTAGACTCCAGTGGATGAACTTTCATTGAGGGATCTCTTGCCCATTTCCCTTGTTCTGTGCTGGGTTTTTGTCTTATTGAGTCGGCTTGGTTCTTGTGCATGTTTTTGCCATTTTTTCAAGTCCATATGAGCAAGTTCCCAGATTCATCTTTTTGCATATACTCCCACCTTTCAAAAAAATCATTCATGTTCCAAGATATCTTTGAAAGTATCATGAACTGTAAAGACGTTTGTCACAAAAGATTAAACAAACAGAAAAAAATATTCTTGCCCCTTTGATCAATTTTATGGTAATTATGAAAATTTTTACTTTATATTTTAGCTGAAGCAAAAGGTAGTTTGTCCTCACATACATAACAATAGCCACCAAAGAGCTAAACCCTAAACAAGATATTTACACCACCCCACCTGAGGCTCAGGGAATATCATGGAAGAAAGATATGAAAGAATTTATAGACAAAGTATAAGGAGAAGGGCTATGAAATGCCACTTTCTGGGTGTGACAGGGCATGGAAAACATGAACTCAAAGCATATGCACTTTCCTACAATGGAATTGCACAAGACTGGTCCTGTCATTAGTCAGTTATGGTTGGGGCTCAAGAGGCTCTGCCACTTCCTGCTGAGTAATGTACCATTTACTGATAGATTCTAGAAAATAGAGTCAGTGTCTTTGTGCCATATTCTACCATACAAGGCTCCAATGGATGCCTCTAGACCCATCTTCAAAGAGATGGCCCATGTTAAACTCCGTGAGTTACAAAACAAATAAAAATGTATGATGTGGGAAAGGAATTTGTAGAAAGGAATGGTGATTGTCAGGGAAGGGAGTGGGAGTTGGAGACCGTGGGGGTGAGAGTAATCAGAATGCATTACATACTTGTAGGAATTTTAAAATAATAAAATTAATCAGTTTTCCAAAAGAACAAAAGGAGGAAGAAAGAGCATGGAAGTATAGTACTTCATTTGTATAACAGTTTTATGAAGAAAGAAACTATCATTACCAAGAGTCATTTTCTTAGATTAATAATATGTGTATCAGCTCTGGTTTTTTCGCACTGCTGTTCATATTCTTCATTCTTATGACATCTAAATGCTTTTCTAACTTGCAAATTTATGTTAATTTGAAAAGGTTTTCTTAATTGCAGTTTCCTAATTTTTATGTTAAATTGCTCTACACATGTATTTAGAATAAATGTATCTAATATTTGCTAATTTATGATAGTATAATAGACAGAATATCTTACCTGTCCCAAACATTAATACCTAATATCAGTATGATGGCATTTGCATTTGGATCTGGGGAGTGTGGTGGTTTGAATAAGGATGTCCCCCATAGGCTTCAAGTATTTGAATATTTTGTCCCCAGTTGGTGATGCTGTTTTGGGATGTCTTAGAAGCTGTGGCCATTATGGAAGAAGATGGTCATGGGGGTTGGGGGGCTTACAGAGTTCTTAATTCTTGCCAGTTCTCCAGTCACTATTTGCTTCCTGTGCTTGCTTGAAGATGTGAGAGCTTAACTTCTGCTCCTACTCCAGACACCTCTGCTGCCGCCATGTCTCCCTGTCATGACTCTTACCCCTTTGGAACTGTAAGCTAAATAAACTCTTTATTTTATAAGTTTTCTTTCTCATGGTGTTTCTATCACAGAAACAGAAAAGTAACTAATACAGGGAATAAATCAGACCAAGGGCTTACTGACTTGTGAATATGTTTAACATTCTTACAAGAGGAGTCCAGAATGCTTTTATTCAACATTCCCTGAGAAAATACAAGAAGCCAGTGTTATAATCCTGTTCAGACTGCAGGACTGGAAGAAAAAAATGCTACTGCCTATAAAATACTCATTCTACGATAACATTTATATCTGACTCAGTGAAATGTGATGTATAGAAAATCAGAAAATCTTTTTCTTTGTGTATTTCTCCAAAGGTCTTTATTTAAAATTTTATTTATTTTTTTTTTTATTTTATATGTATGTGTGTATTGCCTGCATGTAGGTAAGTGCACCAATGTCGTGCAGTGCCTGGGGAGGTCAGAAGAGGCTGTTGGATCCCCTGGGACTGGAGTTACAGACAGTTGTTAGCTGCTATGTGGGTGCTGGGATTCGAACCAGGGTCTTCTGCTGAGCCATCTTTCGAGCCCCTTCTCCAAGGCTCTTAAGTAATGAGTGGATCCATTGATGTACTGTTCCAAGTTTCAGAAGATGCTGGCTCTTCACTGGTGTTTTATAGACATAAGAGATCCTTGTTTTCCCACTCCCTGGTTGCTGGTGTTGCAGTTTGTTTTAACATGAAGTCTAATCTCTTTACAAAATCCTGTGCTTGCAATGGGGTAAGTTTAAAAGGTTGTGATTATAAAGAATATTTCATAATTCATTAGAAAAGAAGTCTTAGTCTTTTTGGGTGGTCAATGTTAAATATACCCTGAAGTAATCCAAAAGGAATATATAAAATCCTGGATTCTCAGAGCACAAGCAGTCATCCACCCCAATGTCAGGTTTGTTTTCCCAAACCTGAAACAGGTTCAGTATCAAATACTTTAAGACAAATTTTTAAAAGTTTATTTCAAGAAGTAATTTTGTATTAACTGCAACCAAAACCCCGAATATTTATTAAATCTTGATTAATTTGATTCCAAATTTAATTAAATGCTGGCTTTCCCTGGAACACTAGTGTCTCTCTCCTGCAAATTTTCAGAAACTCATGCATGCGTAAGTGAGAAATGATGGAGATATCCATATAAAGTTAGGTCAAAAGTCTTTGGACAATCTGTAAATTATAAGACTTCCTAAATCAAATAGAAGAGCAAAACATACCTAAAGGAAATGTCATTCATTTCCCATGAGATCACTTAAGCAAGTTAGAGCCAAAAAATGAATAAATTTCAAAATCCACTGTCTTAAATCTGTGTCAGGAAAAGTTCTCAAGGCCATCTATTTTGTATTACCTCGTAATGATAAAGGAGAACCTGCAATTTCCTGGTCTGTATTTGGAAACCAGCGAGCTTCTCTTTGATAACAAAAAAAAAAACTTTGAACGATATGCATATTTTGTATCAACAAGATATTAGTAAGTTTTGGACAAAATAAGTAAGCAAAGAGACTGAAGAATACAAAAAAAAAAAGTCAATCTGCTGGCTGTTCACAGAGCATTTAAGAATCTTGAGACATTCAAATGTAGGGTTTAAGCCTGGAAAAATATAAAGAAAAAGAACCAGCTTAGGGTCTGGGGTTAAAATAGGAAGAGTCTTACCACAAGTAAAATGTAATACAAGCAAGTTTTCTGTTTGTAGACTATAGACAAGAAGCTGTGTTCAGTCTAAATTGAGGATAAAAGAAAACAAATGGGGCAGGGCATGTAACTCACATGATATACTCTGCCTTGTACAACAATCCCTAGGTTCCATTGCCAGGACTCCATAAACCAGATACAGTGATACACATATGTTGTCTCAGGAGTTCAAGGCCAACCTCAGCTACATAGTAAGTTCAAGACAAACCTGATATTAATTAGATTCTGTCTAAAACAATTATAACCTTTGGAACTTGAGTGGAGAATAAAGCCCTTTGCTGAGATTTTGATACATAGCCAAATCATAACCAAGGTGGTATGTAAAATTGCAAATTGGTATTTTAACTTAGGAAATTAGAAATTCTAGTCATTAAAAAAAGTGCTTCTTGAAATTTCAAGCAAAGCCAATTATTCATTGAATTACGCACTCCAGAAACATAAATCAAGTGACTATGTATTTAAGAGATGCAATCTTACCAGGAGAGGGTAACTGTTATAGACAGAAGCATCCCCACAGATACAGCTGAGTGTTCCAGAATGCAATGGTATGTTCTTATTCCTGAGCAATTTTGCTGATTCCATCAGCAAACAAGAGAGACCACAGTGAGGCTGCACTGTGTCTGTGATATACCTAAAAATGAGAGACAGAGGAGAGGCTATATTGATGCTGGCTGTTTATGAGTGAGCTTGCTTACTTGCTCTTAAAATGCACGCCTTTAATACCAGCTCTCGGGAGGCAGAGGCAGGTGGATCTCTGTGAGTTCAAGGCCAGCCTGCTCTACATAGTGGGTTCCAGGACAGCTGGAGCTACAGGGAGACCCTGTCTCAAAAAGTCCCAAAAGACTGTAAATCACAAATATATGTGAATATTTGACATAAATTAAAACCATTAGGTCCTATAGCTATATACTGTATGTATAACACCAATTACCTTCTAGGCAGGTGTTATTTTAGGCTACATTGATTGAAAAGCCATAGGGTTAGTCTTGCACAGAAAAACACAAATTTGAACATGCAGCTGCACCTAAAATTCCAGACAATATGTAAGCATCACCAACTTACCAGGACTTACATCACACAGACTAGTTGATACTCATTTTTAATGATCTCTTTTTGCCTTAAGGTAACTGTCATTACTTAGAACATGAGGAAACTACCCCCAAAGAAACAATTGTATTGGGCCACTGTGTTGCTGTTGTTGTTGCTTACTTGTTTATTTTAGTAGTGTCTGTTATTTAGCTAAGTATCTATTTTGAGATAATTTTATATATTTTTAAATTTTATCTCAAAATATTTTATAATTTTTATTTTATATGTATGAGTATATTGCCTGCATGTATGTGTCATGTGATGCCCGTGAAGATCAGAAGAGGATGTAGGATTCCCTAGAACAGGAGTTACAGACAGTTGCTAGCTGCCATGTGGGTGCTGGGAACTGAATCCAGTGTTGGAGCTGGGAACTGAGGAGCGCTGGGTCTCTTCATCTGCAAAGGCTGTCATTTGGCTATCATGGTTCTCAGGGTTCATTTCATCAATCGTCTTTTTAATGGTAGACATCCTGACCAATGATATTCAATTGTGGGTGTAATTTGCCTTTCCTGAAGTCCACTGGATGATGAACATCTCAAACAGCAAGCTGCCAAAGATATATCTCTTCACTATACTTCCCTTTCCCATCTTTACCAAATTGGATTGTGTTTTTTTAATGTTAAGTAAAATTTTAAACTTACATGTTAAGTTTTATATGCAGTTGCTATTGTGATGATTGGTTTGTAAATATTTTCTTTCATTTTTGCTTGATTTAACTGTTGCCACATGAATTTTCATAAAGCAAGACTTTTAATTTTGATTAAGGTTTTCCTTTCCTAGGAGAATTTCACAAGATGCAATATCAGCACTTGAATCTAAAATTACTCCCTTGGAATTGACAGATCTTGGACCCAGATTCTATTAACAATGGAACTATGGAAATAAGATAAAGTAAATAAGCCAATCTATGCTAGTGTCCTCACTAGTCATCTAAAATATATGCTGTAATCAATCTTGGAATTTGTGTTCTGCTGTTAAGATAATGAATTTATTCGTACTTAAACATTAAAATAGTCACAGTAAATTGGGTAGTCAATTAAAAGTCAAAAAAAAAACTAATAAAGTTTAAAACTAATAAATTGACATCATAAAATGTAAATTATAAAAATAGAGGAAGCATTGCATAACATGTATGTTTAAGACTTTAATATAATGAGACAATAAAGAAATCACCATCAAAATAATAATGATGGACTGTGGATGAAAAGCCAAGTACAGTGACTGTTACCAAATAGAACAATATTTGAGGACAGTAAAAGTAGTATGGGAATTATTCAAAGTCTTGAATTGTTGGAAATAATTAACAAAGCCAGTCCATAGAATAATAGATGTGTTGGAAATATAAATTAGAAAAGATATTGAGAGAAGCTGAAATATCTGTGATGAAAAATCAATTTGGGTCAAGTTAGTCAAGAGGTTATTTTAATCCAGGTTAATTAATAATCCCAGCATCAACTCATGACAAAGTCATGAGGCCTATTTTTCATCTTTTTATTAAAATGAGACAAATTTTAATCATAATTTCCAAGAAATACTTCATATAAAATTATCATTATTGATTAAGCTTACTTTTAAATACATGTGCAGAAAATGTGTTAAACATACTGATTAAAAGTTGCATATGTATATATTACATATGAGAGAGTTTACTTGTTCATCAATTCTATTTTATACTAAGTACATGGTATTATAGTCATTCTCAATGAAGCACAACTCAAAACGGGAAGGGTACATTTTTCAAACAAGATATTTATGATATAAAATAATTTAGTAGGAGTTGGAGAGATGGCTCAGTGGTTAAGAGCACTAACTGCTCGTGCAGAGGACCCGGGTTCAATTCCCAGCACCCACATAGCGGCTACGAACCATTCATAACTCCAGTTCCAGGGGAATCTGAAGCCCTCTTCTGACCTCTGCGACATTGCACGACACGGGTGCACTCACATACATGCGGGCAATACACTAATACACATAAAATAAAAATAATAAATAAAATATTTTTAAAAATAATGTATTAAATAAAACTTCTATCATTCAATTACATAAAGTAAGACTAGATACAAATTAACCACATGAGTAATAACGCAATGCTAATCAATTCAAGTAACATACTAAATATTGAAAAAATAAGATCGTTTTCTGTATATCATAAACTAAACAGGATTCCCTATTTATAAAATTGCACTTGAAATTGTTTGGAGAGTTCTGAAATGATAAAATATTACTGGAATACAAAAGGAAAAAAATAATGCCTTGTGCTGAGAATATATTTCTAAATCCAAGTAGTTCAAATTTAAGCACATAATTTGACCAAGTAATACAAAACTGGTTTTTGATAAATGTAATGTAAACTTAAAAATAAGTTGTTTTCTACTCTATCTGTAAGAAATTGCAATGGATATGATATAATTCTAGTGGCAACAATGGCAGGAATATAAGCATAATCGCTAAGGCAAAGACACCAACAGGCTTTTATTGAATCGTGGTAGAGATATCCATATCTGTAATGACAGAAATTGCAGACTGTATTCAGGATCTGAATGAATCGCCTACCTTAGAAACAGTTTCAGCAATGCCATAGAAGGATGGGATGATACATGCACTGAACAATTATTTGAATATTAAATCATTCATAGATTATGCTAAAATATTTAATATGAGGGCTTGAGTTTATCTTACAATATAGTAGCTTCCTTTATGGTTATTGTGTTTTGCTGTTTCAACAGTAAGAAAGATGTGATAGAATGTCTGTCATGTAGAGTCCACCCATCACAACACGATGTCACAAGTAAAAGGTCTCATTAAGTGCAGGGAGTATGCCCCCATGGGATGAAGCCAGTGATCAAATTATAAAGGCATTGCACTGGATCTACTTAGTATAATATTAGCACTAGAATTTACTCCTACCTTGGAATCAACAGCATTTGGACAGCAATTCTATTGTCAGTGGATCTGTGAAAATAAAATAAATATCTTTTCAATGCTAATGTCTAGAACAGTCATATAAAAATGCTGTAATAAATTGTGGGAATACTAAAATTCAATCAAGTACTTTACAGCATAACAAAACTAGTACATTCAATCTTCAGTACACATCATTTTTTTTCAAAAACTAGAAAGACTTTGTCACTTGATCCAGTGAAATATTAGTTGATGTGATATTTTTACCTAGAGAATAATAGAATATATCAATATATGTTACTGTGCATCTATTCCCATTGTATTAAATCATTCCCTCTTGGAAAGAGGTTCAAAGGACTCAGGCAAGCAACAGACTTACAAAGACTTACAAAGCTCAGATGTTATAACATTTTTAAGGACCCTCTCCAAGTTTATAAAAGCAATAAACAAATAATTGGAGATTCCCTTCTTCCTTAGTAGAGCTGCCTTCAGAAGAAGATTTTATCTGTTGTTGCTCATGCTGGGGTGGGCTTTCTTGCAGCAGATGCCTTTGAGTCATTTACCGTTTTTCAGGTAAGCACAACAAACTTATTAATTCACCAAGAAAGATGAGGATAGGACTTTTTTTGGTCTATCACCAATGTGTCAGTGATTGTGAAAAGGTATTTGTTCACATCTCTGTCCAAAAGTCACACAACAGCTATACATAAAATACAATTCATGTATACTGCTAAACATACTTTTAGTAAAGGTGAACCTGTATGTACTTAATGAATATAAATGTGTACATACAGAAAGTCAGTTGACAGTAATGTGAAACTTCAATTATCTTACTATTAACTCATAAACTTGTTATTTAAGATTAACATCCAAATGAATATAGAAATACTCTTTGTTCATTGGAGGATTCAACTTTAAAATGGTAAGAATTATTTTTGTTGATTTAAATTTTATCTACTTTCAATATTCCTTGAATCAATGACCAATGATTTGTTCTTGATTTGTAGTTTTACTGTAAAACCAAGATGAGTAATCAATTTATTTCATTTGTACTTATTAGGAAAATCTCAATGGTGTATTGGTAAAGCAAGATAGCAAGTTAATATGTATAATGAAATTGGAGAGCAGGTAAATAATTAATGGAGAAGAACTAAAATCCACGATTGAAAAGTAAATGAGCAAACATTAGCAAATCATTATAGTTTTAATTTCCTTTTAAGTATGTCTCAGTTTTACCCTTTTATATTTGAGAGAATTCAATTTAATGTGATGTGTACTGAGATTAATAGAAGATATGAGTGTGCATTTTAATGGATATTTTTATGTATTTTGGTGTGTTTCATACAGTAAATTTTAACCTTACTTAGATGACCTCTCTCACCTACACCCCCCCATACACACCTCCACTAGATTTCGTGCATTCTGTCATATATGCTGTTACACTAAACTTTCCCCCTCCACACTCTTGCCCTCACTCAGACTCTTGAGATCTTGAGGCAGATGGACAATCCGGCATAACACATTTTTATCTTGGATTTTGCATGGTTTGTATGACAGGAAGGGAATGACTTACAAAGAGGCGGCTTTTCGTAAGTTGTTCAAGCCCCATGCACAGTCTCTGATAGCTTTGGTCTCACCCCTCCGTCGGTGAATGCCCCTTCTTGTTTCCACACCCTGCAGGATGCCTTCCCCTTCAGCTGGGTGGCCGCATACTTCCTGGTCCCAGCTCCGGAACTGGTGCACCCTTGGCTCTCTATTTCTCCCAAACTCACAGCTGCTAGCTCTGCCTGTGGCGAGGCTCCACTCCTCTTCACGTTGCCCACACTTGCCAGTCACCCATGCTTTTCAGAGGAATGTGTAATTTCCGGGTTACAAATATTAAGGCCTAGCTAGTCAAGTTTTTGTACCTCAGTTGTCCCTCTGTGCAAGTTCATCCACTGGAGTCTAGTCAGCTATCTAGAGTCACTCCCTCAAAGAAGATCGGCTCTCCCTCACCCAGCAGTAATCATTTGCTATAGTTTGTTGTGCTGGTCATTGAGTCATTATTGTGGTTACTGGGCTTTGGAGCTTGGGTGGGACCATTGATTGATTTTTCTCCCTTAGCAACTTGAATAGTATCATCTAGAGCTGTGAGAGCAAGTCTTCAGGGAGGAGGCTTCCAGGTTAAGTTGCTCCAAGGCCTGTGTCTGAAGTATGTCTTATCTTCAGCAATATGGTCTTACCTTCAAGTTCTGGGAGGTAATCAAGGGTTGTGACAATAGCCTATGTTATTTTGGGAATCTCTTGGACTACACTGACTAACAACTTGAAGGAAGGTTTCTCTTGTCTGGCACTGTGTTCCTTGTTATATAGCATTCAGCTATACACATGCACTAACGTTCAGATATTGCATATGTATTTTTCTGTAGGTTTTTGAGTTAATATGTTTCCCTCTGGCTTTTCACACCACCTAACTCTTATTTATTTATTTTTTTTATCTCTCTTCTGTCCTTGTCTAATCTCTCTTCCCCAACCCCACTTAAGGTACCACTATTTTCACCTTGATAATACCTCTCTCCCATTATCTGCCCCCATCTTTTGAGTTCCTTCTTCCCTTTTATGGCCATTTCATTTTTATGTCCTTCCTCCCTTCTCAGTTGAATACCCACATTTTCCCCATTTTACCCTTGCTAACATCTGTTTCTTACTATCTCCCTCTCTTGGGTTCTTTCTTTCCCTTTACCTCCAGGGTTCCTTTGCGTTTTCCTGGCTCTCACTTTTTCATCAGGATATATACTCACATATGAGATTGGTGATAAGATCAACAAATGAGGGTAAACATGCATAGCTTATTTTAATTTATTACTGCAATATATTCTGGCTTCAAACTGAATCGAAGCAAAAATTAAGATGGTAAAAGGAATGAAGAATTTGGTGCTCAGAATAAATGAGAACTCACAGATCATTCATTACAGTTTCTGAGAGCAAACAGAATTTAAGATGCTTACAAAGTAAGCAATCACTTGAAAGACTTGAATGAAGTTATTAGCACAATATATTGGAATTTTATCAAGAAAAAGAAATATTGAATTCAATTCAATTTTAGAAATTAAGTTTTCATAAGGGGGTTATTTTTTGAAGAAGAAGCCTGAATTGATTTTCCTCTTTATTTTAATGATCCTAATATTTAATTTTGCATCATAATTTGTATAAGTCCAGCCACTTATGGATAATGGAGCATTTCTTCCATTTCAAAGCAAAGTTACAGTTCTATTTTTGTTTAAACCTTGAAACCACTAAAATAAAGTCTGCCTATGCATCAACTAATGAGAATTTTGAAATATATGCAGCTTCTTTTCATGATTCTCATGGTTTTAATCTGAAACATCTGTACAATCTCTTTTTAAATTCTTAACGAATATTTGTTAATTTCATACAATATAGTTTGAGAATATTTAGGCCCCAGCACCTAGCTGCACCCATCTTACTACACCCTACAAAATTTCATGTACCCATTTATATATTAAGGACTATTGAGTCAAATTTTTCTCACCAAATATTCTTTGGTATGGGTCCCTAAACTGGATCCTGGTTAACCTACCCATTGTTATACCCCTAAAGAAGACTGATTTATTCCCTCCCAGAAGCTATCAGTTGTCAACAGTCCTTCGGCTAAGGTTGGGGCTTGTATCATCTTCCCTATTTTTATACTGGAATTTTGTCTGGCTTGAACTTAGGCCAAATTTGTCCATACTGTCACAATTACTATGTGTAACTGTCTAGAAAACATTGTTTCCTTATGGATATATACAATCTCTAGCTCTTACAATCTTTCAACCCCCTCTTCAACAATGATTTCTGAGCCTTTGGAAAGAGAATTTTGATATAGGTGCTCTATTCAGGGATAAGACCTCTGCAATGTCTTTTAAAGTTTTCAAATTATTGATCTGTGTTAATTATCATCTGCTGCAAAAAGAAGCCTCTTTTGTGAGAGCTGAGAGATGCATTAATCTATGGGTATACCAATAAGTCATTAGGAGTAAGTTTAATGCTATATTATTTAGTAGAATAAAAGTAGCAGGGTCTTCCCTATGTCCTGTGACCTGTCTAGCCTCAGATTCCTAGACCTGTTATCAATGTAAGGTATCATATCTGTCTTGTGAAGTGGACCTTAAGTCTAGTCACTAATTGTTTGGACACTTGCATAACATTTGTGCCACCATTACAAAAGTGGGCATATTTTTCCAGGCCAGTTGTTATTGTAGCTCTAGTATAGACAGATGAGCAAGGCTGATGATTACTTTTTTCTTCAAACAGTGTATGTAGCACCTTCCAGCACCATGAGAACTAGCCTAACCAGTAAAGGCGAATCTTTGAGATCAGTACCAAATTTATTTCTCTATCTTTGTTCTACAACTCATTTTATAGTGTCTTCAGCAATATGCCCTTACTTTCATGTTCTGGTGGGTAGCCACGAGCAGGGGCAGTGCCCAGTATTTTTTGATGGTCTAAGTGGCCTCTAGCCAACAACTTCAAAATAGCGTGTTCCTTACTTGCACTGAGTATTTTTCTTTACTATTCTGTAATGTCTAGTAGAGGAAATGTTCCCCTGTTATAGCATAACTTTTTTAATCACTTCTTTTGGGGGTGGCTGATTTTTGGGGCAGGGTCTCTCTGTAGCCACAGCTGGCCTGGAACTCACTATAAGAACCAGGCTGGCCTTGAACTCATAGAGATCCACCTGCCTCTGTCTCCTGGGAGCTAGGATTAAATGTGTGTGCCACCAAGCCCGGCTTAATCACTTCTTTATTCTGTATGTATATATACTTTAAGATGTTTCTATAGTGGTAGGTTTCCATATGACTTTTTGAAAAGGCCTTTAGACTTCATTATTACTCTGCATTCTCCCTGCTCTGCCCTGCCATCCCATTTCCCACCCCATTTAAACCTTCTGACTCCATTATCCCATTTCCCTTTCTGCTTTCCCCTTTATTCTATTTCTACACTTGTGAACTGCACCCCCCCCATCTGCCATCCCATGGCCCTTTCCTTGATTCCTAACCTTTATGGATTCTCTAGTTTAAAGGTGCATATCTAAGGATTTAAAACTAGCATCCACTCAAGTGAGAGAACATGTAACATTTGTCTATTTGGTTCTGGGTAACCTCATTCAGGATGATTGATTCCAGTTCTACCTATTTGCTTTCAAATTTCATAATTTCATTTTTCTTAATAGCTGAAAAATATCCTATTGTATAAATGAAACGGACTTTCATTTTCCATCCATCAATTGCAACTCTAGATTGTTTCCTATTCCTGGCTTTTGTGGATAGAGCAGCAGTGAATAAAGACACACAGGTATCTCTGCAGTAGGAAATAGAGGCCATTGGGTATATGCCCAAGGTTTTATGGCTGAATCATGTATTCAATCCATTTCAACCTGTTGAGGCATCTCTATGGTCTGCCAAAGTTAAGTTGACATGACATAAAGTGTCATACAAAAAACAACCAGAGAGATGCAATAATTAAAAATTCCCTAGCTAAAAAAACAACAGAATAAGATGAATACAGCACAGATTTCTTTCAAACATTCCAAAAAGGAACTAATATCAATACTTCTCAAATTAGTCCATAAAATATAAAAGGAAAAAACTTCCGAATTCTTCCTGTGAAGCATGTTTTACTGTGATACAAAAACAAGATAAGACCCAACAATATAAAGGAGTTATAGGCTAATCTCTCTGATAAACATTGCTATAAATGCAAATGGACGGCTTGTCTTTTCTTTCTATCTGAAAACCATTTTCTGTATACCTTCCCTGTTGCTTTCATTATTTTATGTATTACCTTTTAATCCCATGTAATACAATTCTTTGGTTGTTCTTACTGTATGAGTCATCTGTTTCTTTGGCATGGAATAAGTATGTGTAAGTAATCACTATTAATTTCATAATGTCTCCCTAGCCAAAGTTAAAATAGTATTTCTGTAATACTAAAATTACATAAAGATGCAAACACTAAAGTTTATTTGTAGTAAGAATTTCATCTTGTAGCTTACAGTGCCTTCTATCCTTGTTAAACCTGACAGTACTGTGTTCACTGTCCTCATTCTCAAAGAAAAAAATGTATTCTATTTATAATTTTCTGTAAGAAAACAATAATAAAAATATGCTTAATAAGTGAAAAATAAATAAATAAGAAGAGCTCAGTAGCTGTGATATGTGAAGTAGCAATTATAATCTTGTTTTCTTAGTTAAAAACAGTACAAATTTTATTTTATTTTATTTATTTTTTATTATTTTTATGTTTATGTGTGTGTTGCCTGCATGTAAGTGCACCCGTGTCATGAAATGCCCACAGATGACAGAAGAGGCTGTCAGATCCCTTGGAACTGTAGCTTCGGACAGTTGTTAGTTGCCATGTGGGGGCTGGGATTTGAACCCAGGTCTTCTGTAAGAACAGCCAGTGTTCTTAACCACTGAGCCATCTCTCCAGCCCCAGAAACAATACAATATTTAAAATGTTAATAGATGTCTGAAAACAGGCTTGGCCTAATAAATGAACAACTCTAAGTATTAATGCTAAATTTTTAAACTGTTAATTACTTTATGGTAATGAACATATCATAATGTGTATATACATTTATTTGTATTAAAATTTTATGTTGTGGGGCTACAGAGATGGCTCAGCTGTTAAGAACACTGGCTGTTCTTGCAGAAGATGTGGGTTCGAATCCCAGCCCCCACATGGCAGTTAATAACTGTCTGTAACTCCAGCTCCAGGGCATCCGACAGCTTCTTTGTCCTCTGCGGGCACTGCACGACTTGGGTGCACTTACATGCATGCAGGCAATACACTCATACACATAAAATAAATATAATAAAATATTTTTATAAATTTATGTTGTACATCTGAGATGTTTTGTTGGCATTTTTATTTTTCTTAAACCCTAGGCTAATACTTTTGATCCTCATGCTTCAGCTTACATCTGTATATCTATATATCAATATCTATAGCCAGGTTTAATCCTATTTGAGATAATGCAGATAGGATATAGAGTCATGGAATAATGTAGTGATTTCAGTATATGGGTAGTAAAAATGTAAGAATTTCTAAATGTTCACAATATACTGTTCTTTATGGGGCTATTTTTTGTCCCAGTTAACAATGTGCTGCTAATAAAATTACCCTACATTTGTTTACTTATTTCTTTATTATTTATTTCATGACAGTTGCTTCCTCCAACAACTTTGACCTTTATGAATTTATGATTTGGTAATTAATGCTTCTACACTTAAATTTTGACAGAAATAGTTGCCACTGGCGTGTGCGTACATTTAGATTCAGAATGTGAACAGTCAACTTCCACTTATAAGTTGACCTCAATTTAGGCAGAACATTATTCTTAACTTTAAATTTTTCATTTTATGATAGCTTATTTGCATGCATGATTATATTCATAAGGCTTGGATATCATCTATAACTCCATGCTGTTTAGTTTGAGAACATGATTTTCATCTTACAGTTGAGCATTTCTCCCAGTACCAAAAAGTAATTTAAACATGATTTATTTTTAAATATTTTTTACTGTATAAAATTGTGTTTCTACTATTCTATCATTATTATACCATTTGAATTTCAAGAAAGAGAGGAAAGTTTGAGGTACACATGTGTTTTAGTTTGCTAAAATGCTCAAATAACAAGCTCAGTGAGGAATGGGTGTATTTGGTATAGCCCATGGAGAATGCTGCTTACAGGTTCCTCTTCTGGCCTGTGCTCAGCCTGCTTTCTTATGCAAATCAGAAGCACCTACCCAAGGGTAGGACTACCCACAGTGGGCTAGACCTTCCCATATTACTTCACAATCAAGAAAATGCCTCACAGACATAGGAAATGCAAAAGAGGAAATGCTTCATTTGAAGTTCCCGCTTCCTATAAGTGTCAAGACAACTGAAACTATCCAGCTCTATTAACCTCCAGTCAACTCAAGAAAAAAAAAAAAAAAACATAACTAAAAACCCACACATTTTTCTTTGTTGTTTGCAAGATCTCACATTATAATCATAATATAAAACATTGTACAACTTTCAAAATGCCATAGTTCTTAAAAAAAAAAAAACACTTAAAAGTCCAAGTGCTCTTTAAAAATCAATTCTCTTAAATGTGGGCTCCTATAAAATCAAAATCATGTTAAATATTTTCTTATCTCAAAAGGGAACAACTAGGAACATAAAAGTAAAGCCAGAGTACAGCAGTTTAGGTCAATATCTGACCTTTGGTATTGACTTACAATCTTCTGGGTGCCAGGGCTTTGGCTACTCCACTTCTCTGTGTCTGCCATTCACAGCACACACAGCTTGTCACATAGCTTAGCGTGGCTCCACATCATGTCTGTCACTGTCTTTGGTGGATGTTCTGTTGTCCTAGCATTTCCAATATACTGTGGTATCCACTGCAACTGAGGCTGCATCTTCACCAGTGGCCTCTTTTGGTCTCTCACTGGGCAAAGCCTAAGATTATCATCATGAGCCCTTTAACACTATAGCTTTCAAGCTCACAAAATCAGTACCATGTGGGAAACTCTTACGTATTAACATGGTTAGCTTAGAGCTCATAATGTAGCCTTGACTCACAAGTGGGCCACAGATTCTTTGAGCTTACCCTGAGAAAATACTTCCCAAAGGACTTCATCTTTTTCAAATATTTTATTACTTTAATTTTATGTGTATGAGTGTATTGCCTGCATATGTGTAAGTGTACCCATGTCTTGCAAGGCCAGCAGATCTCAAAAGAGGGCATTGTATGCCCCTGGAACTGGAGCTACAGATGGTTGTTAACAGCCATAAGGGTGCTAGGAATCAAACCAAGGTCCTCTGCAAGGGCAGTTAGTGCTCCTAACCACCAAGCTTTCTCTGCAGCCCCCAAAGTTTCATCTTAATGATGCTGGGCTCTACTTAATCACAGCTGAGCTTCAGCCCCAATTAAGCAGCACCAATTGTCCCAGAAGAGCAAAGCCTTCACTTCAGTGGTTCTTGTGTCTTGTTAATCGCAACTGACCAGAAACTACCTATTTTTCAATTTAAAAGATTACAAAAATGGTCTTTTCAGAGATTAAATGGTCTCTCAAATTTTCTTCTGACACTTCACCTGCCAGACCTCCATTACCTGCATTTTTCCAGTATTCTTATCTTCCAGCCTCCCAGAGCAGTTCATTAAGCAACACTCTTTTTAGCCCAAAATTCCAAATGCTTTCACGATCCTGCCAAAAAAAGAAGTCAGGTCAATCACAGCAATACCCACAATCTTGTTACCTACTTCTGTAATGTTTACTTTCTGTAGATCTAATGAAACGCTCTGACAAAACCAACTTGGTGAGGAAAGGGTTTATTTGGCTTAAACCTCACATTGTATTATCAAGGAAATTCAAGGCAGAAACTCAAGCAGCATGGGGACATGGAGGTAAGAACTGAAATATAGAACCTGGGTGAAATATTCAAGTACACCTATCTTTTTCAATAGTTTTGAAATTTATTTTATTTTATGTGTATTAGTGCTTTCCTTGTATGAGTTTACTTGTTACTCATGGTGTGGAATGCCCAAAGAAGCCAGAAGAGGGTGTTGAATCTCCTAAAACTGGAGTAAAGGATGATTGTAAGTCTCCTTGTGGGAACCAAAGACAGTTCCTCTGGAAGAGCATTTAGTGTAATTTACAGCTGGACCCAGGCCCTCATGTAAATTCCTAATAGAGGAAGAAAAGAACTCATTTGCACTAGTTAGGATGTAAGAATCACTTAAAATAGAAATATATATATTAAAATCGTTGATTTGCTCTTTAAATATGCTATCTAGGAGAAAAGTGAACTTGCCCTATAATATACTTGATATTTTAAATATTAACTTTTTTGTTTCCATTCACTTTTTATTGAGGTTTTAAACATATTAATATTTTACCACTGTATCACAGGAATATTTACTAATTATTTATTTATTTATTTGAGAATTTTATACATGAGTATTGTATTTACATTATTTTCACCCTTCCAGTCAACCTCCGACTCCTCCCATGTTCCCTCTACTCCCTCTTATTTTATTGTACTCTTCTTTGACTATTTTTGTTATTTATGCATACAAACATTTGTAAATACATACATAAATGTACATATATATACATATATATGTATATATCATGGCGTGAGTTCATTTAGTGGTGTTCATGTGTATTTGTGTTTAGTACTGCCTATTTAGGACTGGATAACTTCTCAGGGAGCCAGTTCTTCAGCATGAATTGATTGCCTATAACTCTTCGTCTTGAGGTGAGACCCCTTAAAATTTTCCCCATCCACCTTGGCATGTCAACTGGATTTATCTTTATGCAGATCTCATTAGACTACAACTCCTTGGTGTTTTCATGGGTGTAGCTTCCCTATCATGTCTATAATATAGCAACTAAATCAAATACACACTGTGTTTCAGTGATCTCCATTAAATGTAATCAATAGGAATTACAGATAGATGGTTTTCTAATTAGCTTTAATCATCACCTTGGCTCAGCCTAGAGTTATCTGAAAGGAAATCTTCAGTTGAAGAAATGTCTAGATCAAATTGGACTGTAGGCATATCTGTGGGGGAATGGTTTCTGAATATTAGTTGATATAGGTGGATCCAATTCACTGTGGGTGGCAACATCCCTAGGCAGGTGATCCTAGGCCATATGGGAAAACTAACACAGCATGTGCATTTGAATCAGCCAGCAGTAGCATTCCTTCATAGTTCCTGCCTCCAGGTTCCTACCTTAACTTCCCTCGATGACAAACTGTGACCTGGAAGTATATCCCAAATAAAACCTTTCCTCTCCCAAGTTTCTTGTTGTCAGAGTGCTTTATGAGTTAATTTTTCAAGTAATATTTTATTAAATATTTTATAATTGCATACAGTGCATTTGACCACATTTAACCCCACTACTACATCTTGATCACCCCACCTTTCTCCTTCCCAACTCTGTTACCTCTCTTTAAAATCTCATTTATGCTCTGCTTCCCTGGGCCTGTACCACCGGCTAACTCTCCTAGCCTGCACTACTATCCTCAGGCCTCTTGGGGTAAGTCTACAGCGCAGCTCTCCGTGCCTGGACTCCCTAAGCCTCATTCACCCTTCCACCCCACCCACCACCCCCCTGCCCCCCCGCCTGGCATTCTATACTCTAGCTTGGACCCTGTGCCATTCCTAGTCTTGGGGCCCCAGACACCTGGGGAACCAATACTGTTTCCTGATCCTTCTCAC
>NW_008342018.1:2956335-2998757 GCF_000622305.1 Nannospalax galili | reverse complement strand
AAAAAAATATTGGAAATAACTAAAAAAAAAATCTCATTTATATTTATTTATGAGTGTTTTTTTCTGTATGGATATAAGTTCACCTATGCATGCAAAAAGAGGGCATCAGATAACCCTGGAACCTGAGTTACTGGTTGTCCTCAGCCATCATTATGTTCTGGGAACAGAATATAAATCCTCTCTAAGAGTGGTCTATGTTCTTTACTGCTAAGAAATTTCCCCAACCCTTTGTGACATCTTGTTGTTAAAACCCATAGAGTCCAATTGTGCTCCCAAACATACTTTCAGGAGGATCCATTCTCTGGAGAGTGGTTGTAGTACTTTGAATGAGAAATATCACCCACAGGCTCAAGTATTTGAGCACTTGACCAGTTGTTAGTAGTGTTTGGGGAAGGTCATAGAACGTTTATAGGTGTGGCTTAGCTGATGGAAGCATGTCATTGGGGGTGGGCTTTGAGTGTTCATAGCCTTTCCCTACTTTCAGATTCTCTCTATCTCTGCTTCTTGTACATGTTGAAGATGTGAGTGCTCAGCTTTCTGCTCTTACCCACAATGATGAACACTTACCCCTCTTTAACGCAAGCCTAAATAAACATTTTTTCTCCTATAAGTTACCTTGGTCATAGTATTTTATCACAGAAACAGAAAAGTAACTAATATAGAATTGGTACCAGAGGCTAGGCTGTTGCTCTGAAGAACCTGGCCATTTTGCTTTTTGGAGAAATGTCAACTATCTTGGAAGACTTGACTCAGAAAGAGGTTGGCTGCAATAAGCATGGCCTGATGGAAAAAAAAAGTAGTCCTGAGAAAAATGGAGTTCCAGAGGGAAACAAGGACTTAAAACTTTTTCAAATGGTTTAACAAAGACTCTAGATGCTTAAGGCCTTGGATCTGCCCAAGGCCTCAGAACTTTCTTGAGGCTAAATTTAAAAGTAATGTACAAAATTATTTGATGGAGGAAATTTAAAGACCGTCTAACATTTAATATGTGGAATGATTATTACTAATGGATTCCATAAAATTAAAAAGAGCAAGTGGGCTGGAGAGATGGCTCAGTGGTTAAGAACACTGGTTGCTCTTGCAGAGGACCTGGATTCGATTCCCAGCATCCACATAGCAGCTAATAACTGTCTGTAACTCCAGTCCCAGTGGATCCAATAGCCTCTTCTGACCTCTGAAGGCATTGCACAACATGGGTGCACTTACCTTCATGCAGGCAATATACACATACATATAAAATAAAAATAATAAATAAAAATTAAAAAAAGAGCAAGTGTGGAAGAAATAAATACAAAATGTAAAGCCTGGAGAGATAGAGTACTAGGAAGCTTAATGCTACAGCCAAAGCTTGTGCTGGAAGATAGGCTGTCATTGTTAAAGAGATTAGAACTTTTAAGGTGAGGCTCATGTCAAAACCCCACACAGCTGAACTTCCAACTTGAAAAAGAAATCCTAAGGGTTTTTAAAGCTTTTAGGAAGCAGTTGTTCTACATGTAAAAGCTACAGCTAATATGAATGATGGAAGCCAAGGTCCATCCCAAACTGGTTGCTTGGCAGTGTTGTCTCCATGGTGCTGACTCTAGAGGCATGAAATATGCAAAAATAATGGGATGTTTTATATTTTTCCCATAGTTTCTGAAAACTGCTAATAACAGGCAGTTTGTAACAAGAAAGACCCTAAGTGTTCAAAAAGTCTTGAGAGACTATTGAATAAAGAACTGTTGTGGGAGGGGCATGTAACCCTTAGAAGCACATCACTTGGGATAAGCTTTGCGAGTTCATAGGCTTTCCCCACTACGATTTCTCTCTCTGATTCCTTTGTGTGCTTGAAGATGTGACTACTCAGCATTCTGTTCTGGCTACCTCTGTCACCATGCTTCCCCTTCCAATATGTACATTTATCCCTCTGGAACCATAAGTGCAACTAAATCTTTTGTAAGTTGTTTTATGACAGCAACAGAATGCAACTAATACAGTAGTCTGTCAATCAGGGGGTCACATTCTTAAAGAAAAACTGACTCTCCTTGCAGGTTGCAGTGTTATAGAGTTCAGGACCACTGGGAAAAACTACCCAGACTCAAAATTTCAGAATCAGGCAAGTCTATAACCAGAGGCAGCACTCTCTGCCAATTTAGGGAGTGCTGCCCTTATTGGGAGGAGCAGGGAAAATTTTAAATGTAAAATCCAAAAGACAAAGTCCTTGGTATGAGATTTAAGCTTTTAAAATTTCATTATAATTGTAAAGAAAAATCACTAGGGTAGTCAGGCTGGCAATCCTGGCTTCTCCTCTGGCAGTGTGTGTAGGGGGGGATCTGATGTTAAACTGTTTTTACTCTCATTCCTTACAATAAATATAAATCTAAAATATTACAGATAAAATTTATATTCTATAGTGGTAGGTATTATAAAGCTTCTTAAAATATACTTATATCCTTATCTATCTATCTATCATCTATCATCTATCTATTTATCTACCTACCTATCTATCTATCTATCTATCAATCATCTATCTATCTCTATCTATCAATCATCTACCTATCTGTAGATATAATAAAAAGAGATATGAAAGGGTTACCTTATAACAGGGAGGCATTACTCCTAATAGACACCATAGGATAACAAAGTAAATGCACAGTGCCACGAATGGACAGCCTTATCTGATGCTGTTGACCAACCAAGGCCCCATTGAACTTCAAATACTACCAGTCGTTATCTCTTCTCTTGGTTGCTGACCAGATGTTAATGGTAAGACCCCATTTCTGAAGATAATACATACATATGCTATAGAATAAATGAGGAGAAATCAAGTTGGTGCTGACTTCAAAGTCTCATCTCAACTGGATAGTTTTTGTTCTGCTTCAGGTATGTAGGCAGGCTATCTGATGCAAAATCATCAGATAATAATCATAATAATCTGCTCCATTAATCAGCAGTCTTACCTGTCTCTAAATCCTGTGAGCAGTAACAAGAACTCACCTGGAAAGATATGCCCACTGATGGAATTTTGTTATGAAAAATATGGGAAAAACCAACCAATTTCTAATTGAAGTTAATATCTGTTTCTTTTTTGAGGGATCCCATACCTGACATTGGTATCATGCCTAGGTGCCTGTGACTATACAGGACACAGTTCATATGGGAGAGCCTAAGAAAAGGGGTGCAGAAAAACTGTAAGAGCCAGAGGTGGTGGAAAACTACAACTAAACAATGTTTTCTGGACACAACACAACAGGTGTACATATGAATTCAAAGAGGTGGTGACAACATGCACAAAACATGCTCCAACTCAGCCTGACAAAATCCCAGCAGGGAGGATGTAAGAAATTCATAATAATTAATACAAATATTTTAAAAGATACTTATGGGGTCAGGGCTTCAGAAATGGCTCAGTGGTTAAGAGCATAGGTTGCTTTTGCATAGGACCTGGGTTTGATTCCCAGTACCCATACAGCAGCATGCAACTGTCAATAATTCCAGTTCCAGGGAATCCAATGTCCTATTCTAACCTCCACAAGAATTGCAAGACATAGGTACACTTACATACATGCAGGCAATACACTCATGTACACAAAATGAAAATAAAAAATAATTAAAATATTTAAAAAGATACTTGTGGAGCTGAAGAAATGATTCAACAGTTAAGAGCACTGGCAGCTCATGTAGAAGACCCAGCTTCAGTTCCTGGCACCCAAATTAGAGCTGAGAACTGTCAGTAAGAAACTGTAGTTCCCACAGATCCAACACCTTCTTCTACCTCCTTGGGCATTGCAAGCACAGGTACCCTTAATATACATACATACAAAATACTCAAGCATAAAATTGAATCAATTAATAACATAGAGATTTTTAAGGTGACTATGGTAGAAAATTGTAGAGCTAAAATGGAACATATATTCCCAACATTTCAGGAAGTTGCTTTGGAAAACAAGCAAAATAAGTGTGGCAAATTCTACAAAAATTCCAAATCAGACCTAACAGAATTTAAATTAAGCAATGTCTAGAGCTTTTATTATTATTTACCAATTTCTTGCAAAAACCAAAAAACAACAACAAAATAGACATTGAAATAACCAGGAGAAAAAGTGCACACATATTATATATATATATAGTATATGTGTGCACATAAGACCACTGTGATAGAAACCGTTAAATGGCTAAAGATATAAACAATATAAGCAAATTTTCTATAATTACTGCGGTTTTCTTGTGGACTTGTTAAAGACGGTACAAGGTCAAGAAGCCATCTTCTTAGGATGACTGAATGAAAATAATCCTTATTGCACAACTAATTCATATGCAAAAGCATTATTTATGTATACACTCATGCATGTAACAATCCATACACAATTTTATTTATACATTCATATTGCTATGAATCATTTTATATGTAAGGTTTTCTCTATAATCATTGAGCACACATGAATATTTTTCCACTTTGACCTTAATATTTATAAAATATGATCATTTTATTAAAAAGCAACACACCAGAGTAATTCTTAATAGTGTACTTCTAACTTTTGCTTACTATTTAATAATGTTTACATCCACTCTATTGTTAAAAAAATACTCTAGTTTGGGAAAAATACAATAGTCTTTTGTTCCTAGACTGCAGCATTAAGTATTATATATATTCTCATTAAGCAAAACCTATTCTGTTTGTTTAACAATCATTAAGCTGAAAAAACACAGAAATGTTGCAAGGAGAGACATTTAAAATATATCTGAAATATTAAATATTGGCAAAGAAAATCCCTATAGGATTATTGAATATATAAGCACAATTTCTGCAGCACTAGACCACAAAAAAATAAACACAAAAATTCTTCCAGTTTATCATTACTTCCATAATGTAAATTATTATTCAGAGTTTATAGACTTTTTTCTAGTGTCGTCACATTATGCAATGAAAATATTCACATTGCCCTTTCATATTAACAGTGTTTTAGAGTCAGAATATATTTCAAACCTGCAGGGTAAACTGGGGCACCATAAAAAGTGGTTATGTTCCTGGCAGCAGTGATTTTGCTTGTGTTTGGATGAGTACAAAAGGGAAGAAAGCATTTGATGTTTTAATGTTTACTGATTAAATTACAGATGCATTATGGCAAAAGAGTTCCTCACCATGTTTTTAAGTTTTATACATTTTTAAAACATGCTTTGAATTACTTGGAGTATGTAATATTTTAATTAGTAAAGAACTTTCAGAAAATTTTAGTTCATTAGCATGATGATTAGCTGTGTTTTTCTGTGTTTCTGTGTTTGCTGTGTTTGCTGTGTAGCCTCTTGAGTATACTCATTCTTTTCTTCGGTCCTTTATATTGCTTCAAGTATTCTCTGTAGCACTGGTTTGGAAGATATGAATTCTTTCATCCTATTTGTGTCATGGAAATGTTTCATTCCCTTTTGACCTTGATAGATAGTTTTATTGGATAAAGTATTTGGAGTTGGCATCCATGGTTAGGGTTAGGCTTAGGGTTAGGGTTAAGGTTAGGGTTGTGGTCATCTATTCCCACCATGTTCCCTGCTGGGCTCTCTCACAGGTGAGCTCAAATTCCTCCATTTCAAGTCCCAGGACTTGCTTCCCAAACCAGATTAACCAATCACCCTACCTTAGACCCTTAACTCCTCACCCAGGTGGTCCCCTCACTGCCAAGTTCCCAGCTTCCAGGTCAGGCAAACAAACCTGCTCAGCCAGGACTCTGGTAAGTCAGATCAAGCTCACTGCCTCCCTACCAGATTTGTATCATTCACCCCCACCTAGTCCCTTGCTGGCCTCTCACATAGGTGGGCTCCAATTCCTTCAGCTCAGGAGGACTAGCTACCCCATCTCTGTCATCCACCCCGACCCTGCTGGCCTCTCTCACAGGCACGCTTTAATTTCTTCACTTCAAGTCCGACTAGCTTCCCAAATTAGATTAACCAATCACCCTACCATAGTTTTATTTTATGAGTTCTCCACACTGATTTCCATAGAGGTTGCAAAAGATTACAACCCCACAAGCAGTGAATAAAGGTCCCAGTTTCTCCACTGCCTCACCAGCACTTCGTGTCGTTTGTTCTCTTGATCTTAGCCATTCTGACTGGAGTAAGATGAAATATTAAAGTAATTTTAATTTGTTCTTCCTTAATTACTAAAGAAGTTTAACACTTTATAAAGGTATTTCTTAGCCATTTTTATTATTTTTAGAGCTCTCTGTTCAGATTCTTAGGGCATATTTAAATTTTGTTTTTAAATTGAGTCTTTGGTTTTTGATTTCTTGTATATCCTGGATATTAATCCTCTCAGAGATGTATTACTGGTAAAGATAGTATTCCACTCTGTGGGCTTTCTCTTCACTTGATTGGTTCTTTCCTTTGTTGTTCAGAAGTTTTGAGTGTAATGAGGTCCCACTTGTCAATTCTTGGCCTTAATTTCTGAGTGACTGAAATCCCATTTAGAAATTGCTTTTCTGCACCAATATCTTGTAAGGTACGCTCTATGTTTTCTTTTAACAGTTTCAGGATTTCAGGTTGTACACTATGGTTTTAATCCATTTATAGTTGACCTTTGTGCAAGGAGATAGATGTGGGTCTGATTTAATTATTCTACATGTAGAGATCCAGTTGTCCTACCACCACGTTTTTGAAAATGCAACCTTTCATCCAATGTATGTTTTTGAAAACATTGTCATTTATCAGGTGGCTGAAATTGCTTGCACTCAGGTTTGAGTCTTCTATTTTGTTACATTGATCCACACATCTGTTTTATGTGCCAAAACCATGCTGTCTTTATGATAATAGCTCTGTGATACACCTTGAAATCTATCATGGGTAATCCCCACAGCATTGTTCCTTTACCTTAAGATTGCTATCTGGGGTCTTTTGTGAATTCATACAAATTTTGAGATTTTTTTTTTCTATTTCTGTGAAAAATGTCATGGGGATTTTGACTGAGATTGAACCAAAGCTCTAACTTGTTCTTTTGTATAATGGTCATTTTCCCAATATTAATTTTTCCAATCCATGAGTAGAAGAGGTCTTTCCATCAATTTATGTCTTAATCTCTTTCTTTAAAGATTTAAATCTTCATTGTGGAGATTTTTAATGTCTTCAGATAGGTTTATTTCTGGTTTTGTTTGCTTGTTTTGTTTTTTTGTTTGTTTGTTTATTTTAGAGACTATTGTGAACAAGAGTATTTCCATGCTCTCTTTTTCTTACTGCTTGTTATAGCTATATAGAAAAGTTAATTATTTTTGAAGAATGATTTTGCAACCTGCCACTATGCTAAAAGTGTTAATCACTTCCAGAAGTTTTCTGGTGGAATTTTTGTGATCTTTTATGTATACTATCAAATCATCTGTGAATAGGGATGATTCGCCTGCTCCTTTTCCATTGAGTACACATTTAGTTTCCTTATTTTGTCTTGTTGATCTAGCTAGAGTTTCAAATACTTTATTTAAAATAAGTGCGAATAGTGAACAGCTTTGTCTGTCTGCAGATTTTAGTGGGAATGTTTCCAGTTTTTCTTCATTTCAAATGATGAAACACAGAAAACGCAGCAAAGTATAACAATGGAACACAAAATAGAGCCACAAGCATAAAGAAATTAAAATGACAGAATACAATACACACATTTCAATAATAACACTAAATACTAACGGCCTCAGCTCCCCTGTGTCAAAAGACAGACTGGTGTAATGGATCAAACACAAAATGCCATCTTTTTGTTGTGTTCAAAAACTCATCACAACTTCTAGGATAGATATTATCTTAGGGTAAATGATGGGAAAATATTCCAAGCAAATGGCCCTAAGAAGAAAGCAGGTGTCACAATTATAATATCTGACAAAATAGACTTCAAATTAAAACACATCAGAAGAGATAAAGAGGGTTAGTTCATTCTAATCAAAGTTGTCCTAGTTTGTTTCTTCATTGCTGTGACAAAACACTCTGACAACTTCCAACTTGGGGAGGAAAGGGTTTATTCAGCTTACATCACCCAGGTCACAGTTCATCAGGGAGCCCATGGTAGGAACTCAGGGCAGGAACCTGGAGGCAGGAGCTGGAGCACAGGCCATGGAGGATCACTGCTTAGTGGCTTGCTCCATTGGCCCCTGCTCAGTCTGCTTTCTTATGCTACACAGACCCACCTGCCCAGGGCTGGCATTACCCACAGAGGGCTGGGCCCTCCTAATCACTAAACAATCAAGAAAATGCCCCACAGACATGGCCACAGGTCAGTCCAATGGAGGCAATTCCCCAATTGAGGCTCCCTCAACCCAGGTGTGTCAATTTGACACTAAAGCTATCTGGCACCAAAGGAACTTTATCAAGAATATATTACAATCATGAACATTCATGCACCAAACTCTGGGACACCCAATTTCATAAAATTAGTAGCCCAGGACAGAAATTGACACAAACGCAGTGGTAGTGGGCAACTTTAATAACCCACTTTCTTCAATAACAAAGAAAAAACAAAGAGACATCTGAATTAAATGATATATGAAATGGATCTACCAGATATATACAGAATATTCCACCCAACCACCAAAGAATACACTTTCTATTCAGCAGCTCATGCGAGTTATTCTAAAATTAACCACATTCTATGGAACAAAACAAATTTCAACAAATACAAAAAAAATTGAAATGCCTTCTATTAGACCACAGAGCAATAAAGCTTATAATCAAAAGCAAATAAAGCTCTAACAAATACACAAACTCATGGATATTAAATAACACACTCCTAAATCATGAATGGGTCAAATAAGAAATTCAGGCAGAAACTATAAAAGCAGTCCTAAGAGGGAAGTTCATAACTCTAAGGTCCTGTATTAAAAAAATCAGAAAGAACACATGTAAATTACTTGACAGTACAACTGAAGACTCTGGAAATGCAAGAAAAAAATTCCTAAACTTAGTAGATCAGAAGAAAAAACAAAGATCAGATCAGAAATTAATGAAATAGAAACAAAGAAAACGATACAAAAATCAAAAAATCTAAGAGCTATTTCTTTCAAATGTTAAACAAGATAGACAGACCCTTAGCCAAATTAACCAAAAGAAAGAAAGAACAAATCCAAATAAACAAAATCAGAGAAAGGAGAAACGTCACAACAGGCACAAAAATATCTGAAACAATGTAAGGGAATACTTTAAAAATCTATACTCTATTACATTTGAAAACATAAAAGAAATGGATTAATTTCTAAAATCATGGTCACCACCAAAGTTAAATCAAGAAGAGATCAACAGCCTAAACGGACCCATTACAAATAAGGAAACAGTAATACAAAACCTAGTGACTAAAAAAACGTCCTGGCCCAGACGGATTCACAGTAGAATTCTACCAAACAGTCAAGGAAAATCTACAACTAAGCCTCCTTAAATTATTCAAAGAAAATCTACAACTAATTCTTGTTAAATTATTCAAAAAGATAGAAAAAGAGGGAGAACTCCCAAACTGATTCTATGAAGTCAGTATCACTATAATGCCAAAACGAGGTAAAGACACAACAAAAAGCAAAGTTACAGAGCCATCTTCTTGATGAACTTATATGCAAAGATACTCAAGAAAATATTTACAAACCAAATATAGACACTTGATCAAGTGGGCTTTGTTCCAGAGATGCAGGGATAGTTCAACATACGTAAGTCAATCAATGCAATAAATTATATAAATGGACTTAAAGACAAAAACCAAATTGTCATCTCAATAGGTGCAGAAAAGGCCTTTGACAAAATCCAAGATGCATTCATGTTAAAAGTCCTAGGAGTTGGTCTGGAGGAAACATACCTCAACATAATTAAAGCTATATACAACAAACCCAGAACCAACATCATCCTAAATGGAGAAAACTTGGAAGCCTTCACATTAAAATGAGGAACCAGACAAGGCTGTCCACTATCTCCACTCCTTTTCAATATAGTGTTTAAAAATCATTGCTAGAGCAGTAAGACAAGAGAAGGAAATTAAAGGAGTATCAATTGGAAAAGAAGATGTCAAATTACGCCTATTTTCAGATGACATTATATTATACATAAGAGATCCTAAATATTCCACTAGAAAACTGTTACAATTGATTAACACTTAAAGTGGCAGGATATAAAATCAATGTACCAAAATCAGTAGCTTTTCTTTATACCAATAACAAGCATTCAAGGAAACCCTCTCATTCTCAATAGCCTCAAAAGGAAAAAAAAAATAGGAATAAATCTAACCACAGACATTAAAGATATCTTCGATGAAAATTTCAAAACCCTAAAGTGATAGAGGAAGAAAAGGAGCTGGAAAGACTAGATATGCTCATGGATTGTTAGAATTAATATTGTGAAAATTACTAGATTTAATGCAATCACAATCAAAATATCCATGACACCCTTCACAGAATTTGACAAATTCATCCTAAGGTCAAACATCAGTAAGTGGGACCCCATTAAATTGCAAAGTTTCTGTACAGCAAAAAATAACTATGGAAGGGAAGAGGAAACCACTACGTGGGAGAAAATCTTAACCACCTACACATCTGATAGAGGATTAATATCCAGAATATATAAAGAACTCGAAAAAAAAGAAAGAAGATAAATGGCCAATAAAAAAATGGGCGATAGACCTAACCAGAGAGCTCTCAAGTGAAGAAATAAAAATTGCCAAGAAGCACCTTACAAAGTGCTCAACCCCCTTAGTAATTTGAGAAATGCAAATTAAAACCGCTTTAATATTTCATCTTACCCCAGTCAGATTGGCAAAGATCAAGAGAAGGAAAGTCTCCAAATTCTGGAGGGGGCGTGGAGAAAGAGGAACTGCTGGTGGGATTGCAAACTCATGCAAGCACTATAGAAAGCAGTGTGGACTACCCTCAAAAAAATAAAAATGAACCTAAAATATGATCCAGTGGTAAAGCTCCTTAGCATATACCCACAGGACTCATCATATTGTAGAGATAACTGTACATCCATGTTCATTGCTGTTCTCTTCACAATAGCTAAGAAATGGAAACAACCTAAATGTCCCTCAATGGACGAATGGTTAATAAAAATGTGGTACATCTACTCAATGGAGTTCTACTCAGAAGTAAGAAAAGTTGAAAAATAATAAAAATAAATAAATAAATAATAAAATTTAAGTATTTTCTTCTTTCAAATAAACTAAAGTTTACTTAAAAATGAGTAGAATGCTTAGAGTAAAAGCTGAGAAGGAAAAACAAGCAAACAAAAATCTTGTCATAAGGTATCTGAGAGCTGTATATATATATATATATGGCAAAAACTAGAAGTTATCATGGCAGCCTGTCATGGTGGCACATATCTTTAATTCTAGCACTTGGGAGGTGCAGGTAGGTGAATCTCTATTAGATCAAGATTAGCCTGTTTTCCATAGTGAATTTCAGGCCCACTGTGGGTATAGGGAGACCCTGTCTCAAAATGACCCCCTAAAAAATTATGATTGCATAGAATATAAGTGCATTTTTCTTAGTATTTCTGTTATATGGCCTATATGCAAATATACATTTATCTGAGATTATAAACAAAACTTTTATTTTTACCAATGAAAAATAAGTATCTGATGCAAGGCCATTTGTGTCTATTGCATAAACATTTGAAGTTCTTGATTGGCGTAAATTCTTGTTTTCTTCATTTTTATTTTTAAAAATACTTTATTGAGATTTTATATATTTCATATAAAAGTTCTCAATCAAATTAAGACCCCATCCCCACACATGCCCCCAAACTCTCCATAGACCCTAGAGAAAACCCTTTCTCTCTCATATCGGTAGACATGAAATTTCATGTCATATGCTCCATATGGATCCTTGTATTTACAGACAATTATACAGTATACCACTCATCAAAGAAACTTCTTTTTGCAACAGATGGAGGCTACTGCAGAGTTTCACAACTGGTCACATACAGAGATTATACAGCTGAGAGACGTCCAGTCCTGCAGTGGAAGCCCTACACCTAAGGCTCATTAAACATAGTGGAACAGGGGATGGAGAGAATACTGGTGCATCCCTCAGCTCTGATCAGTGAAGCTTCTTTTTTTTTATTTTTTTTGAGACAGGGTCTCATTAACCAGCACTGGCTGATCTGAAACTCAATACATAGACCAACTTGTCCAAAAACACATGGGGATTCCCCTGCCTCTGCTTCATGGGTGCTGAGATTAAAGGAATGTGCCACTATACATGACTTTCAATGAAATAAAGTCTTCATAAACAAAATGCATGCCTTTCTTTTAATTATTATACTTCCATAATGTAAAGATTCAAAAATACCATCCTGTTATAATAGAAAGCATAGTGATCCTGTTTTGTATGTCCCATATATTTAAACCCCACACAGTCTTGAGTCTCCTTCTTTAGTCTTATCATACATTGCCATTTTCACAAAAAAGGAAAGCACTTTGTTCACTTCAACATTTCCAGTGTCCCTTCTCCAGTTTTACTAATAGAATTGAATATTTTATGTTCCAATCATGATATTGCTTCATGATTCCATAAAAAGCAAAATGGGGAAACTAATCTTACCAAAGTGAGATTTAACTTTATTGAAGCACCCTAACAGATGTACTTACTATCACGTATTTACTAGTAACATTAGTGATCATTTAGCTAGGCCGATGGTAACATTAACCATTGTGCATTAACCATCCATCCATATGGATGCCAAGGTGGACATTTTTAACACAATGAACAGATTCTCACTTCATAATGGTCTACCTAAACCCAACACATCCTGAAATGGAGAAAATTTCCTAAATATCAAAAAGAAAATGTTTGTAAAATTCATAAAAAAAAATTTAATGTGTCAAAAGCTTCCGCAGTAAAAAGTTCCCTTACTTCTGATTATTTCAGGGACAAGAACTTGCTAATTATTTTTAAATATCCAAGATTCTTGAAATAGATAATTTCTCATATATGTTATTTTTCAAATAATTATCAAATCAAATAAGCTATTCAAACAAAGCTCTGGGCATTGGCTTTCTCAAAGTATAGATTTGACAGGAGACAGCTAACAAGTTTGGTTAATTGGAAGGAACACTCTCTGTGGAGAAAGTATGCTTGAAACTGAATCTGGAAAAAAAAATGGGAAAAGGATTTCTAATTTGCATGCAATTGGCTTAAAATTTGCGCCAAGGATACTGAGTAAATTATGCAAATAAATATGTAGTATAGAACCATAATAATTTCCAAATAGCAAAAAATGATTCCTATCAGCTTAATATGATAAGTGCATTATCACAATGATAATTTTTGACAAGCAGCTTAATGTGACAAGGACTTATCACCTGATAAATATTGACTTAAAATACAAAAATTAGCCTAGCTTGTAAAGCAGGGTCACTGGACCCTCACCAGAGTCACCAGCCACTCTTC
Organism: Nannospalax galili; assembly: GCF_000622305.1. Lineage (NCBI taxonomy): Eukaryota > Metazoa > Chordata > Mammalia > Rodentia > Spalacidae > Nannospalax > Nannospalax galili. Next base: position 2,985,396 of record NW_008342018.1, on the reverse strand, counting down.
CCAGCCAACTAGTCCAGCCTTGGAAGACTAAAGAAAAATGAGGAAGAACCCAATAGAGGGATGCTTTTGGAAGTCCTTCTCAAGAAACTCCAATGGACTATCAAATGAACATTTGAAAATTGCCCTGTTCTGACTTTTTTGAGTTCCCTGTCTAGAACTTGTAATGCTAATTACTCTTGCTTTTACTGCTCCTTCACCTCTCCTATTCATGATTCAAGGACTTTCTTCTCCCCTTACAGACAAGAGTTATGCAATTTGGGAGTCTTTTAGGTAGACCCACTGAAGGGATAGTCTAATTGCCTCACCTTGCATCCCTGTTCAGCATGGAAGAAGCCAGAGCTGGCAGCATCCCTATTCCCTATTGGCAATTTGGGTAACCCCTTCAGAGGATGGCGTGATAACAATAGGAGGTAGGAATTGGCTAGGCAGTTAGGGTAAAAAGACCCCAAAGAAATGTAGCCAGTTTCTTGGCTAAAAGTCAAAATGTCCTTGGGCCTGTTAGCAGCATACTCTGTTCCAAAGGCCAAAAATGTCAAAAAGTATTTGGGAGCTTGTATCTAGTCTTTAAACAATTTTAGGGTTACCTCTTCAGAGGGGGGAATGTTGGAGGGGAAAGAGTGGATGTGGATTTGATCAAAACACCTTATATGCATGAGTTTTTGTAAAAATTAAAAATAAAGAAGAGTTTGTGACAGTTTTAGGTATATTCAGAAAATAGCACAGGTTTAAAGATTTTTAGAAATAAAGTGAATAAAAATAAGTATCAGAATTTAAGAAAGAAATTGATAGAGTATATACAATGTAGTCTAACTATAGCAATTAAACCCTTGATGAGAGATCATTTAAAAACATAATTGATGTCTCCCAAAAGAATAAAGAATGGATGAATTTAAATAAAGGAATAAAAATTAAACATAAAAAAGAAAGAAGAGATGTTATGTGTATGTAACATAATAAGATATGTAATATCCCTGAAGGGGGACAAAACTAGGATGATAGCTTTTCATAGATGAAGAATTTTCTACAATAAATGAATAAATGTTAAGGTGGGTCTTTTCATTGTCAGCTTCACTGGGTTTAGGATTACCATCGTAAGCTAACTCTGTGAGTCCAGAGGGTTGATCTCAGAAAGGTTTATATGAGTTGTGAAGGTCTGTCTTGAATATGAGCAGGACTATCACATGGGCTGGGATCCTAGACTGAGTAAGGAGAAAGTTAGCCAGTCACCAGAATTCGTCTCTCTGCTTCTGGGCTTTAGATGCAATATGACCAGATGAGTCAATTACCTGTCTTCATGAATTTCCAGGGAGGAAGAACTACATTCTCAAAATCATCAGAAAAAAATAAAGCCTTCCTTCCTTAAGTTGCTCATGCCAGAAATTTTGTCACAGCAAGCAGAATAATCAGTACATACAGTGACATAGATTTTAGTAGATAACTTTATTTTAAGAAAAGACAACTTCATACGTGTGTAACTTTCCAATTTGGTAACATTTAAAAGAGCTCTTGAAATCTCAAGAATGGAAAACATTTATAAAGGAAAAATTACCTATTGAAATTATACAAAAGTTTAAGGCTGTTAAAATTCTCCAGTGCAGCATATCAAAATGAATAAATGTGTGCATTTAGAATCTCAGATGCTTCAAAATTGCTATGCCAACTTAGTGATTAGGGTAACAAATCACCTAACTTGAAATTATGGCATTCATATGCCCTTCTGGAGAATAAAATTATCATATCAGTAACAATACAGTGTGTTACAACTGGATAGTTACTGGCATTCTTCACTTCCTGAGTATAATTTTTGTCCTAATTTAGACCATGAAGATTTTATACTAGCACAACATATTTAGCCAATATTAACATTTAATAAATTAAGGAAAACTATCAAAAATTTGTCTTTCTTCAAAGGATTATTCAGAAAAGAGCATCCCCTCACTTTGCTGTCTGTTGTCACATGGACATACACATCTAGTATGTATTGATTTAGGGTTATCTCTCATACTCTATATTTTAATGCTTAAAATGAATGGAAAATATCCTCCATTATATCTTATGAATTATCAATTTATTAAAATTGGAGGATACTTAATATATTATTATATATCCACAGTATTAAATTGATAATTTTCAAAAATTTTAATTAATGTATAGATAAAATTATTTAAATTAAGATATATTTTTCATCTCTCAGAGAAACCAATACTTTATTTTTCCTTTCCTATTATATAAAGTTGTTTCCTCAAACATATTTAATGCATATTTATCATATATAACATTATTCTCTAAAAATTATTTTTATAAATACTAGATCTTAAATTTTCCTCATTTTCATTTTGAAGTACAATTTTTTGTTTTTTTTATTATTGGTTTTGAACAGAGTTTTGCTAAATAAACTTGGCTCCCTTATCAACTGCTGTGCATTGTTGACAGCTTCAAGATCCTGTCTCTCTGGCTCAGCTTCCAGAGTTCTAAGTATATAGTAACAAGTTAAAAACCTAGCTTGAAGCATATCGTAATCATAGTAATATTACCAGGAATACAATTGTCTCCTTCCAAATTCAGAGTGTTAGTGATAAAATAATTTTGAAAAAGACACTAAGGGAAACTCAAGGACAATTTCATTGGAGGTTAATTGGAAAAAAATAAAAACAACAACAATAAACATAAAAAACACAAATAACAAAACAAAAACAATCCAGGGAGCTCTTGGCAGCTGGGGATGCTGGCTGCAGTTGGAGAACAAGATGATAAGTGGACCCTGTGTAATAGTTTCTATTTCTTCATTTGTGTGGAGAGCAGAACAGTCTTATTTAGTTCAAGAGTATTCTATGAGGTTTTCACTGTAAAGTATGTAGTTGTGGTGCCATGGTGAGAAAAAATAAAAATGGGAGGCTAAATCTTTAAATGAATAAAGCGTGTAATATGTATATTACACACACACACACACACACACACACACTGGTTAGGAGAAGGATATTCAATTTACAAAAATGGATAACACATTTGACTTACTGCATGACAGTATTTATAAGGTCAATGGATTGCAGGAATGGGAAATCACTGATAGAACATTGCCAGGAAGTATAGACGATAAATACTTTCATCATGATGATGAATGGAGTGCTAGAATAATCAGTGGTAGTGATTAGTGTGGTCTAGAGAATACTTTCTTCATTTTACCACATCCATTAAAGGGTTTCAAAATCATACATTCAAAGATCATAACTTACCATCTTTTACATAGGGAGTTCACCATAGAGCAACTTTGAAAACAGATGAAACAGCCTATTAAGATTGAGGTGCCCAGAAATTTTTCCTTATAAATTGTTTACACAAAAACATAACATTTAATTATGGGACTCTTCAAAAAATCCTGAGGTGCTTATTGCTAAGTTGAGAGGGGCACGTTTGTTATAAAGAATTAAATGAGATAACTCAGACTCAGAAAAACAAGTAACTCATGTTCTGTATAATTTGTGTATCATACCTTCAGCCCTTAGATGTAAGTATATCCTCTGATTTAACCACACGAACCTGGAAAATGTAAAGGCACCATTGGAAGAAGCGAGGAAAAGCTCCAGAGAGGTGGATATCAGGAGATAGGTATTATCGAGTGGAAAATGAGGAAAATGTGAGGTATGTTAATTGGGGAGGGAGAAAAGAAGGCTGTTCAGCAGTATGGACAGAAAAATAATGCTAAAATGGTATGATAAATAAAGAGAAATATTGTAATTAATAAGCCTACTGAAAGATACACATAAATGTGAGTGCACATGTATAGCTGAAGGCAATATAGCAAAAATCACAGTGCATGTTAGTCCAATTGTCTCTCAAAATAATACAAACTTTTGCTATACCCCTTGATTTCCTCCCAGAACATGAATGTAAGACTCTTCTTCTGAAGATACTACAATACTTTGGACACAGGATTTGGTGTAATTGAGCTGGAATTAACCTGGAAGTCCTCTCCCCAAGATTAGCTCTTGTAATATCAGAAAATATTATGCAAATTGGCAAGGGAGAAAATCAATATTCCTGCCCAGCTATAAAGGCTAGGAATCACAACAATGACTGGCCAGAAAACTATCTCTATTGGTACAGTAATAGTACTTATATCTTAAGGGTAATCAACAGTTATTTAATTGGAAATAAAGACCATTTACTGGGAAGGAATTCATATTTAATACTATAAACATAGATAAGTACACATGGTGTACTTCAGTGTTGCTGTATGGTGAACTCCCTAGACCAACATAATTTCTTATTGTATTCTGAATATCTATACTTACAGTTTCAGATGTGTGTCTCTTATCACTCACCAAAGAAGTTTCTTTTTGCAACAGATGGAGACAATTACAAAGTTCCCAAACTGTTCAAGCACAGAAAATATGTAACTGTGAGGTTCCCAGCCTTCAGTGATACATCTATCGGTCGACTTTTAAATTAAAGCTCAGGGAACCTCATGAAAAAAGGGGACCAATAATCTAAGAGTCAGAAGGACAGACACCTGCTACAAGTTAATGCATTCTACACATTATAGGGGAGCTACACCAATGAAATCTCCAGATTATGGTAGTCTAATAAGATCTGCATAAAGCCTAAACCAGTTGACATGCCAAAGTGAATGAAGGAAATTTAATGGGAACCCAGCTCAATATAAAGTGCTATGGGCAATCAATGAATGTTGAGAGAAAGGAAATAAGTTTCTTCCAGGGACTAACTCTCCAAGAGGTTTTCTAATCTCAATTAGGCATCCCTAAACAGAGGCACACAGGAGCACCACTAAGTGATCTCAATGAATTATCTATCTATATCTATGTAACTATGAATCTATGTATCATCTATTTATCTATTATCTACTATCTATTTCTCTCTGTCTATTTATCTTCTATCTATCCTCATATCATCTATATATATATAAAACAATAATAATCAAAAAATAAGAAAAATAATTGAGAGGAAGTGAAGGGCATAGATGTTGTGACTGGGAAGGATGGACATAATACACATATAATACTCATATATGAAATCCTCAAAATGAAAAAATGAAATATACCATGACTGTTAAAAGAGAGAGAATTGAATCTATAAAGGGCCACTCAATCTGACTATTATCATTCAAATCTTATTAACAAATTTATCTGACACTTCTGACATTTTTGGGAAAAATTATATGATCAAGATATCCAAGGATGTGAGGAAGAGTCTATGAAAATATAAAACTGATGGTCCTGTGTTGACGCTTCTATTGGCAAGATGTAAAAATGAAGAACAAAAACTTCTTCTCAAAATGGTCATATCGGTATATTGTCAAGGGAATTGAACAAATGAATTTGTTCAAGAACATGGAATCATGAAAACAAATTACAAATAAGCTACATAATTTAGGGCACCAAGATGTACTCATCTGAAAACCTCACTTAAATGGCAAAAATTTCCTCTTGTCTACGAAGTGTTTCTTTGGGATTTGCTTTATATGTATTCTTCCAACATATGGAAGATAGGATTAAAAGGAAATGGGGAAAATACATGAGAATATAATGAATCAAAAAAAAAAAGGAAGAGGAACGTGAAGGGGAAGAGGGCAGTATTGGTGTGTATGCATAAGGTCTCTGTGCTGATGAGACAGCCTCCGTTTGAGCATGAAATTGCAGTCTTTAGAGTCTAATTTCCAGCACCTGGTGAATCTTTCGTCTCCGGCTACATGGGACTTCTCCAAATTAGTCAGAGCAGGTGTTAACTCCAGTAAGCGCATAGAGCCAGTACAACAGTTCAGGGGTCCCATTTGAAGCTATGGCTCCGGGTTAGTTAAAATGAAATTTTGTTTTGATTATAACTGAGTCTAGATAAAATTGTACAATATTGCAAATATAATTGCATATATTTCTATACTTCAACACCTGTAGACATATATAGAAATGTACATGTGATTTTAAAAGTAATGCATCTACAATTCTCTACTTATTTCACTACATTAGTTTACACTGAAAATTGAATTAGCAAAAGGTATAATTTGAGAACAGAGGCTTTGATGTAGCAATAATATAAATAATTAGCTAGTTTATGTAGTCTGTTATCTAAAAGTATGATGTATCTTCAGAATATAAAGACGGTAAGAAACAGTCTTTATTTTTAGGAGAGCTAATTATGACAGGAACTGTCAGCATAGAAGGCCCAACAAATATTGAGGGTTCTAGAACTAAGAATGGATACTATCTAATCTTGTTGTTACGAAAATGTTCTTAATTGTGGAAAAAGTCCAGGGTAGAAGATAGTGGTATATGATGGAAACCTAAAGTATGAGACTGACCAACTTAGTGCAATACAAAACAAGGTGACTTTCTTCATTATGTATTTATTTTACTCTTTATTATTTATTTTGTTTTTGACAGTTTCATACATGAGTATTGTCTTTGCATTACTTCCATTATCCCAGTCCCTCACTAATTCCTCCATTATCACCCTACTCCCTTTTAGTTTTTGTCCTTTTCTTTGATTACTATTGTTATATACATTTGCAGATAAACACATATACACACACATACACATACACACACATATATCCATTTAGTGGTGCTCATGTGTAAATGTGTATGTTTATGGATGCCCATGTTTGATTAGACAGTCTCTCAGGAAGCTCATCCTTGGAGAAAACTGATTCTCCCTCTCTCAGCATCCATTGATTTCCTATAGCTCTTTATCTTGCATGGGACCTGTGGCAATACCCCATCCACCTTGGCATGTCAGCTTGTCTTGTCATACAGATCTCCATAGACTACCCATACTGTGGATATTTCATTGATACAGCTTCCCTATCATGTCTTGAATACATTAACTAGCAGTAGTCATCTTGTCTCTCTGACTCTAACATTATTCTACCCTCTCTTAGGCAAAGTTCCCTGAGCCTTAGGTGCAGAGGCTGCACTGTAGATATGTCACAAGGCTTGGCACTTCACAGTCACTTTTTCTCTGCATTCCATCTGTTGTAAGACTCTTTAATAATCTCTATCTTTTGCAAAAAGATGCTTCATTAATGACTTCTGAGAGGTACACTTGTCTGAAAATATAAGGAAGGATATGTATTTAGAAAATAGTAAGAAATTATGATGGTCTAGGGAAGTGACATAAATAAGTTTTTTAAAAAATATTCTTTTTTTATAGGTACTATTGTTTTATTTGTGTATTTTTTTATTGCTTATTCGTTTCAAGACAGGGTCCAGTGTAGCCAGGGATGACCCTGAATTCCTAATTTTCCTGCCTCCACCTCCCCAGTGTGGGGAATTCGGGAGCGCATCACCATGCCTGGTTAAGGTGTTACTGGGGATTGAACCCAGGGCTTTCTGTACATTAGGCAAATACTACCAACTGAATCACGTCTGTGAGCTACATTTCCACCATGTCTTTTTAAATTTTTATTTTGCTCTCAGAACATTAGTTTGAAGTTGGTTGTGATTCCTTCAGTGTGAGTGCTGACCTTGTTCTGTGCCGTATTTGTGGTCATTTTTCCAGCTCAGCCTGTTGGCTCTCTAATCCCACATTCCTACCAGCAGTGAACCAAGGGGCTGAGTCTGAGTCACTGGTCTCAAAGCTTTCAGAATTATTTCATATTTACTTATTTATTTTTTATTTTGTGTGTATGTATATGTGTGTGTAAGCCACACACTGAGATCAGATGTCTTCCTCAATCACTCTTGACCTTATTCATTTGTTCATATATATATATGTCTTTCTGAGTATGATATGTGTGAGTACAGGCACTCATGTGGCATATTTGGAGGTCAGAGGACAACTTTTGAGAGTCAATTTTCTCCTCCCATGGTGGAATCTAGGTATCATACTCAGGTCATCAAGTTTTCGAGGCAAGCACTTTCACAAACTGAAACATGTTGCCAACCCTTATCTGAATTTCCAAATGACGTGAAATATTCAGAAAAGCTGTAAGTCCAATATGCCCTGCTTCCCACTAGCTGCCCCTCTCTGGGATTTGAGAGGGAGCTGCTGGCTTCATGTCCTTTACCCTGGACACTGTGGTATGTGTTCCTGCACACAAGGACACATTCCTTCAAAGCCACCACATAACCAACAGGATCAGGAAACTCACTTGATACTGAGATTCTAATTCTCAGACTCTAATCAAGTTTTTCCAGTTGTCCAACAAATGGCCTTTGTAGAAAAATGCTGGAGATCTGAACCACATGCTGTATTTAGTTGCCAAGTCTCTTCAGTTTCCTTCCATCTTGGAGGTCCCTCAGTTCTTCATGTTTGTGACTTTGACTCTGTAGAAGATGTTTGAAGGCCAAGTGTGGAGTCATGACCCCTGCACTTCGGAGTGAGAGGCAGGAGGATCAATGAAAGTTCCAGATCAGTGTAGGGCAAGGCAGAGCATGCCTGTAATCCTAGCACTCAAGAGGCAGAGGCAGCAGGATTGCCAAGATTCTTTCTAAAACAGAGAGAAAAAAGGAAGGAAAGAAAAAAAGGAAGAAAGGAGGAAAGAAAGAGAAAGAAAGGAAGGAATAAATTAAGGAAGGAAGAAAAAAAAGAAAAGAAAGAAAGACAAAGAAAGGGCTGGGGATGGAGCTCAGTTGGTAGAAAGCTTTTTTAACTTTTACAAAAACTTTGAGAATATCACACATGCACATAAGGTGTTTAGATCAACTCCATGCCCACTCCCTCCCCTCCCACATTCCCCCCTCTGAAGAGGTAATCCTAAAATCTTTTAAGAATTAGATACAAGATCCCAAATACTTTTGACAGTTTTGGCCTTTAGAAGAGAGTATGTTGCTAACAGGACCAAGGACATGGGGCTGGAGAGATGGCTCAGCAGTTAATAACACTGACTGTTCTTTCAGAAGACCCAGGTTCAAATCCCAGCGCCCACATGTTCCTAACTCCAGTTACAGGGGATTCAAGAGCCTCTTGTCCTCCGCGGGCATTGCATGACATGGGTGCACTTACCTACACGCAGGCATAACACTCATACACATAAAATAAAAATAATAAATAAACAGGGATAAGTTTTTCTCTAGGATCTAAAATGTCTCCAGTCACGCGTACTTGGGTGTTTATAGTACCATGCCATTCAGCAGAACCAATTAAGAAGAAACTAAATCCAATTAGACACCTGTGATTACACCCAAGATATTAGTGCAACTTCTGAAAAACAAAAAGATACAATTTTCTTGGTCAGTCATTTTTGTGGTTCATACACTTTACAGCTAGGCAGGAGCATTGATTGGCTTTTTGCCTTCGGCTTGTGCATTTTCTAATATGAAAGCTGGTCTTCCAAGAGGTGGTTTCAAGTGAGTTCCAGCTCAATTACTCCAAGTCCTGTGCCTAAAGTATGTCTTGCCTTCATCAACAGGATCTTAACTTCAAGTTCTTGAATGCAATGAGGGGCTGTGTAAATAACCTGTATTATTTTGTTAATCTCTTAGACTACCCTGATCAGCAACTCGAAGGGCACCTTTCCATGCTTGGCACTGTGATTTTTTGTTATGTAACTGTCAGCTATACACATACACTCACATTTGTATTTTATGTAGATATTTCGAGGAGCTGATTAAATTTTATACTTCCATTGATTTTTCACACCGCTCTCTGCCTCTATAGAGCCCTCCCTCTTTGTCCAGAATTAATAAACCCTCAATTTTGAACGTTTCACCCTTGAAGTATTCTATTTCTTAGTATCCATCCTCTGAGTTCCTTCTTTAGTTACTTTTCATTTTCCTGGTTTCTGTAGTTATATCAGAGCGTATACTTAAAACTAAGGATTAGGAGCTAGGATTCACAAATGAGAGACACATATTTAGCTTGTTTTTCTGTTTCTGGGTTCCCATCCTAGTCCAAGAGAAGGTAGGTGGTGAAAGACAGTATTCAGTCTTGATGAAGTAGAAAGCCTGGTAGATTAAAAAAGAACACCTTTATTACATATATTACTGTATCGATCTTGAATGCTTTTGCCAGAGGAATAATGTCCTGGCCAGGCATAGATACAGCATTATATGACAGATGAGAAATTATCTAAAACAATGGCTCGGGAACAAGGACCCAATTAATTTGAAAACATGGAATGCTGAGTTTTAAATGAAGCAATTCTCTTGTATTAATCTTCAGACTTCATATTAATTCTCGTATTTAGCTACTGTATAGAACTCACTTAAATACTGTGTCCTTTTTTTCCCATTTCCAATGATATAATATCCTGAGAAAACTGACCCAAGCATGAAAGCACACCGATCAAGGTAGAGGTCATCATGGTGGAGAAGTCAAAACACTTGGAGCTTGAAGCATCTGGTCACATCACATCTTCAGCCAGGAACAGAGAGAGATGGATGTATGCTTTTGTTCTATTTCTTTTCTGCAGTTATACAGTACAGAATTCCAGTCAGGGAGTGATGCCACCCCTAGTGAGCAGTTCTTCCCACCTCAGTTAATGTAACCAGTTATGTCCAGATGCCCATCTAGAAGAAGACTTTAGATTATGTCATGGTGACAATTATAAGTAACCATCACAGTAAGTTAAACCTGTAGGAAAAGGGACTTGAGGGAAGATAATAACTGCCTTTGTGGTCAAACTTTGAAAAATGTGGTCTTTTACTTAGTAACTATTGCCTGAGTTTGAAAAGTAGAATAGTGCTCATAGTTTTTAGCTAACTTCATCATATATGAAAGAATGCTCTCTGATAGCATAGCACAATAAACTTGTTAATATATTTTGAGCTAAGTGCTTATCAAGTATTTCATAATTTGCTTCACTGGATAATGATATAAAGATTACGGTAAATTTGAATGTTTCATTCAAATCAAGGCATTTTCTGTGCTGGGTAGCCAATGACTGTCCACTGAAGCTAGCTAACTGACTATTCAGACTTGTTGGGACCCAGCAAAGGTGAACTAAGACCAAATGAAATGGAGCTTTTGGCAGGAAGTACATGCTTTGATGTTAGGCCTGATAAGAAAAGTGTTGGAGCCAGGCTGTTTTAAATGCCATCTTGGAAATCTGGGAAGCTTGTGAATTGGATAAGTGACAAAAACTGTCTCATTCTCTCAGTCTCACATTTAAACACTTGAAGGAACTACATATTTCATGATTGGGATGAGTAAATGTAGTAAAGCATCAAGCACAACTCCTGTCATACGAGAGCCTCAGTAAGATAACTTTATTCCTCCAAGTGAATAATTTTATTCGGAAATAAGAGTGTGTGTGTGTGTATGCAGCTTTGGTGGATGGCAGTCAGCATATTGGGCTCATGTTCTAAATGATTTCATCCCTTCTTCAAGCCTGGTGACTTTTCTTATTTTCTGTCCATTTCCTTGATCATGTTAATGATATTGTTTGTAGTTATGATGAAATACCACTTTAGGCAAATATTACTGAGACTCAATTTCCTATTTAAGTAATTCTCCATTTAAATTAAAAATAGTTTTGATTTTTTTCTATCTTTTTACGGTTAGTAAATGGATTTCATAGCCATTGATGAATCACAATGAACAGATCCAAGTGCTGTCCAAACAGAATCTAGCAATCTGTTCTTTGTTATCTTGGTGTATGAAAAGGAAGATGGACAACAGAAAGGAAGAAAAGGTCTCAGTGAATGATCACATTTGCCCTGTGCCCTGAAAAGACATGGGGTGCTCCTTTGCTAAACAGGTAGCTCTGTGTCATCTGTCTCTGTGGAGCCACTGAGTAAAACCAACACAAAGAGAGGCAGAGTCATCCGTGTTGATGAGCATCATGGAGGAGGCAATTTCCTTTAAAACAGAATTCAGTTTTTGAAAAGAAATTATTTTTCTCTGGAATTTGCCGTAGATTACTATTTGAAAAGGAAGTTTCCAGTCATTCTATAAAACAAACTGCCATCTAAGATACTAGTCATGAAAAGTTTAGAGAAGATGTTGACCAAGAGGAAATTATTAGTTCAGATGAAAGACTATGTGAATGGCTGACTTACATCTTTTCCAAAGAATTTTCTATTACATGTATTTTTCATTGGAGAATACTGACAAATTTCATTCTCCGATAAGGGCCAGAGCAACACAGATCTTTGTTAAATGTATTCATACCATGTGCAGTTTTTTCATATTTACACTAATGGGTATGGAAGTAAATTATTGATGCACCCTAAGCAAATGTTCCACCCCATAGCTACATATGTAGCCTCTCGGAATTAAGAAAAAATTTTTAGGAGTGGGGAAGAATGTGGACTCAGTGGGTAAAGGTGCTTTCAACCAATCCAGAAACCTGAGTTGGAGTGTGGTTACCCACATGATGAAAGATGAGAAGCAAAGATCACAAGTTTCCCTGTGACAGATTTTCCCCTCAAAATTAATAGCTAAATATAAAAAAGAATTAGTGCCAGCAGGATTCATTATTGGGACATGGTGCTTGCTGCAAGTCTGACAACTTGAGTTTAGTTACCCAGGACCCAAATGGTGAAAGGAGAGAGCCAACTCCTGCAAGTTGTCTTCTGACCTCCACATGAGTATCTTGGCATATAAGCACCCAAATAAATAAAGAGATAAATAAATAAATGAAAAATGTAATAATTTTTTTTAATTATTATTTTTATTATTTTATGTGTATGAATGTATTGCCTGCATGTATGTGAGTGCACCCATGTTGTGCAATGCCGCGGAGGTCAGAAGAGGGCTTCAGATTCCCCAGAACTGGAGCTAAAGACGGTTCTTGCCGCCATGTGGCTGCCAGGAATTGAACTGAGGTCCTCTGTAAGAGCAGTCAGTGCTCTTAAACGCTGACCCATCTCTCCAGATCCCTTAAAATGTAATAATTTTAACCAATAATTTTTTTTCATTTGACTTATAAAATTGAAAACACGAGGTGAATTTCGAATCATCTAAAGTATTATGTTTTATGTTTAATACTGATTTTGTAACTAAGTCCCGAAGCAAACCTATTTAATGAACTCTTTTTTAAAAAATATTTTATTTATTATTTTTTATCTTATGTGTATGAGTTTTATGCCTGCATGTAGGTAAGTGCACCTGTGTGGTGCAATGCCTGTGGAGAACAGAAGAGGCTGTTGGATCCCTGGAACTGGAATTACTGGGAGAGCTGTCAGCTGCCATGTGGGTGCTGAGATTCGAACCTGGGTCTTCTGCAAGAACAGTTGGTGTTCTTAACCACTAAGCCATCTCTCCAACTCCAGCAAACATGTTATGAACACTTATGCCTGACAAACTAATTAAGATCAAGGCCTGATTTGAAAACCAGATGTCAACTCCTGCAGGAATCTGCTCTTTCCAACTTCTGTGAGAAACCTTTTTCATTTTAGACGCTAACTTGATGGAAAAGCATACAGTGTAAATTTCAATTTTCAACTGACATTACATTTTAAATTAAAGACTTAGTAAAATTTTAAATTGAAAAGTGTGTATGTGAAGCCATTGGAAATAGAATGTGTTTAAACAGTAGCCTCTGGGCATGGAACACTAATCCTTTGCTGCCTGCCAAATCATATCACTGTCAAAACTTGAATGACATTAGAAGTCTAGTTACTCACTTGTGATAGTTATGATGAGAATAATTTGTAATTTTACCTTAACTCATTTCATGTTAAGATTCCTGAATATAGCCATGTAAGGTTGCACACACCTTTAATTTCAACATTCAGGTGGCAGAGGCAGGAGGATCTCTGTGAGAACAAGACCAGCCCGGTCTGCAAAGCAAGTTCCAGGGTCACTGGGGCTAGAAGGGGAAAAAAGGGAGAAAGAAAACAGATTCCTGAATGAAAAAAAGTCTTATCCCCACACTGCCATTGCCCATTGATATTTCAACTTATTTTCTAAGCTAATCACAATAATTTGATGCATCGGTTAATAAGACCGAGTTTCATTTTTAAGTTATGTTCTTTGCAAAAATTGTATAATATTTATATTTTAAATATTTACCTAATTTCAATATTAAACTCACAGTCTCAAGTATACCGTGAAGACTTTTTTAGAAAGTTCTATTATATTTTAGGAGAATTTGTGTGTCATATACATCAAGTTACAAAGCCAGAAACAACCATTTTTTATTCATATGGTATGTTCTTAATTAATGTTGTTTAGTGAGACAAATGAGATGACCCTAATCATAATAATACTTCTAATTACAGACACCATGATTTTTATTGTCTGAGTCCCAGTGATGTGCTTTAATGGAGAACAGCTAGTTTCACACAGTTCTTTAAAACCCCTGGGCTCCTCTAGCCAAACAGTATTACCTGCAGAGATTTTTGCTACAAATACTTGGTCTATGCCATTACACTTATTTATCTATTGTTTCCTAATTTTTGAAATAAAGTTCTTGTTAAAAAGCTACTTTTGAATAAGTATATTTAAATTTTGCTCATTTACTATTAAAGGGAATATAACAATGTCAATAAGTATGTAAATTTACCTATGAACCATGTTGCTGAGTATAACATAATTTATTCTCAAATCTTCTGAATAATCATTTATCTCACAATCCAGAATTATTTTTCTGACTCTGATACTAGTGTTAGGAGAGGAGAGTCTTATTTTCATTAATCAATGTTAATTTTGAATAGCAAAATTTAGGATTTTTTGGGTTTTTTACACGTTTTTCATATTTTATTCACCTCTTGACTTACCCATGTTCTCTGCATGGAACTACTTCTTGGTTTCTGTAGATACTAGATTTTTTTAAACATACTTTAGAGATATTGAAACTACTGGTTTACAAAATGTAGGAAGACTTATTTTGATAATGTCATTTGATTTCTTTTGGGGGGTTATAATTTTGCATTTTTGTCAATTGAATTTTAAAATATTGTATATATTATTTTATTCTATGGATGTGAATGCAATGCTTGCATGTTTGTAAGTGCACCTGTATCATGAAATGCCTGCGAACATCAGAAGAGGATGTTAGATCCCCTGGAACTTGAGTATCAGATGGCTGTTATCTGCCATGTGGGTGCTGGGAATTGAATCTAGTTCTGTATTCAGTTTGCAAGTATTTTGTTGAGTATCTTTGCACATATGTTCATCAAAGATATGGGCCTTTATTTTTCTTTTTTAGTATGTTTACCTGGTTTGAGTATTAGAGTGATACTGGAGTCATAGAAGGAGTTTGGGAGTTTTCCCTCTGTTTCAGTGTTTTGGAATAATTTAAGCAGTATTAGTTGTAGATTTCTTTGAATGTCTGGTAGAACTCTCCTGTGAATCTATCTGGGCCTGGGATTTTTTTATTTGGGAGGTTTTTGCATTATTGTTTAAATTTCCTTATTTGTTATGGGTCTGTTTAGGCTGTTGATTGCCTCTTGGTTTAACTTTGGTGGTGATGATGATTTTAGGAATTCATCCATTTTTTTAAGTTTTCAAATTTAATGGAGTAATTTTTTAAAAGTATTTCATTACACTGTTTTGGATTTTTGGGGGACTGTTGTGATGGTTCTCCTTTCGCCTCTGATTTCATTGATTTGCATTTGCTCTTTCTTTCTTTTGGTTAATTGGGCTAAGGTTCTGCCCATCTTGTTTAATCTTTCAAAGAATCAGCTCTTAGATTTACTTTTTTAATATTTGATTTTTTTTCTATTTCATTAATTTCTGCTCTGACTTTTGTTATTTCTTTTTCATCTATTAGTTTTGGTGTTGGTATATTCCTGCATTTCCAGATCTTGAGCTGTATTGTCAAGTCATTTACATGTACTGTTTCTGATTTTTTAATGTATACATTTAGAGCTATAAACGTCCCTCTTAGGACTACTTTTAGGGTGTTCTAGAGGTTTTGTTGGGTTGTGTTCTCATTTGAATTTTGTTCCAAGAATATATTTCTTTCCTTCTTAATTTTGTCTTTGGCCCATTCTAGATTCACGAGTGTTGTTTAATCTCCATGAGTTCGTGTATTTACTAGAGCTTCTTTTGCTATTGATTATATTGCACCATGGTCTGATAGAAGGCATGGAATTATTTGAACTGAGGTTTGTTTTGTTCCCAGAATGTGATCAATTTTAGAATAACTTGCATGAGCTGCTGAGTAGAAAATGTATTCTTTGGTGATTGGGTGGAACGTTCTGTATATATCTGTTAGGTCCATTTCATGTAATATATCATTTAATTCAGATGTCTGTTTCTTCTTTGTCCAACTGGCCTGTTTATTGAAGATAGTAGGGTATTAAAGTTACCTACTATTACTTAGTTGGGGTTAATCTCTGTTTTATAGTCCTGTAGTACTGATTTTATAAAATTGGGTGTTCCAGAGTGTGGTGCATACATGTTCATGACTGTAATATCTTCTTGTTCAATTGTTCCTTTCATTAAAGTGAATTAACCCTACATGTCTCTTCTGACAAGTCTTAATTTGAAATCTATTCTGTCTAGAATTGAAAAGCTTGTTTGCTTCTTAGGGCCATTTTCTTTGAATGTTTTTTTTTTTTTTTTTTTCCCATCCTTTCACCTTACGATAGTATATCCTTGAAGGTGAGATGAGTTTTTTGAAGACAACGAAAATATGGTTTTTCTTTCTTGATCTGCTCCTCTACCCTGTGTCTTCTGACAGGGGAGTTGAGACCATTGATAATTGGTATTCTTATTGAAAGGTGTGTGTTCTATACTGTCATTTTCATTTCTTTGTTTTTATAAGATGGTTGTGGTGTAATTCCAGAACTTGAGAGGCAGAGGCAGGCTGATCTCTTTGAGTTTGAGGACAGCCTGGTCTACCTAGTGCATTCTAGGCCAGATGGGGTTATAGGGAGAATCTGTCTCCAAAAAGGAAAAAAAAACTGTTAATTTCTTTGTGTTTGTGTCCTTATTTTGTGTTTCTGTTATTATAACTTTCTTTCATTTCTTCCTGAACCTCTTGGGTATATTCATTCCTTCCTTTGGTTCTTTGTATTGCTTAAAATATTCTCTGTTGTGCTTGTTGGTAAGACATGAATTCTTTCAGCTTATTTGTGGTATGGAAATTTTCTGTTACCCTTTAACCTTGATAGTTTTACTGGACAAAGTATTCAGGGTTGTCATTCATGGTTGTTTAGTACTGGGAATACTTTGGTCCAGGCTCTTCTGGCTTTCATAGTTTGCATTGAAAGTCAGCTCTAATTCTGTTGGGTTTTCCTTTATGTATAACTTCTTGTTTCTCATTTTGCAGTTTTCAGTACCTTCTATTCAGTACATATAATATTTTTACTATGATATGCTATGGGAACTTTTTGTTCTGATCATGTCTAAGTGGTGTTCTATGTGATTTTTGAATCTCTATATGTATATGGGTCCTAAATTTTGGGAAGTTTTATTCTATAACCTTGTTGATGATCTGTTTGATACTATTGGTCTGAGTTTCTTCTCCTTCCTGTATGCCTTTATTTCATAGATTTGGTTGTTTCATGTTGGCCCACATATCCTGAGTATTCCATTCTTGCATTCCTTTGAATTTTGCAGTCTTTGCTTAAGGAATCCAAATCTTCAACTTTATCATCCATTTTTGATATTCAGTTTTCCATTTCATTCATTCTGCTTGTGAGACTTTCTCCTGTTGTTTCTAATTAGTATATTGAGGTTTTTAGTCCTGTGTTCATTTCCATTTGAGTTTTCTTCACTATTTCTCTCTTTAGTGAATTTGATTTCCAAGTTATGATTTTTTTAAAAAAGAAAACTTTATTGAAAATTTCATACATGTATGTAAGGTATTTTGACCAAATCCATGCCAACTCCCTCCCCTCCAACACGTCCCATACCTCCCCATCACTTATTTCTGACAACTTTTTCCTCTTTATTTCTTCTTTCTTCCTTCTTTCCTTCCTTCCTTTCTTTCTTTCTTTCTTTCTGATTTTTTTCTTTTTTTTAAAAGGTGGATATTTTTCTACTTGATATTTCCTTAAGTTGTAGATTTGTATATTCTTGGGCTTCCATCATCAGTTTATGCCTTCCTCTTTGAGTTCTTTGAGTTATGTCTTCTTGAAATTCTTTGATCATGTTTATGATTGTTCTTTTAAATTCTGTGTCCTGGGGTTCTACAGGGCAGTTCTCAGTGTTGTTTGTGCACTTCTGTAGGACTCATGGGTATTGTTGGGGACATATTTTCCTGGTGTTTCATATTGTTAGTGTTTTTGGATTGCCATTTGGGTGTATGGGTGTACTTTGTTGGTTATTTGTTCAACAGGAACTTCAATACTGCTTTTGTTAAATTTAGTTTTGGTTTTATTAATATTGTTTATGTACCTTAGTTACTTTTTGTTCAGGTGTGGAAGACAAATTGGTAGGTATTTCAAGTTCTTGTGGGGTAGTAGACTGGTCAGAATCCTGGCTGAGCAGGTCTGTCTGCCTGATCCACAGGCTAGGAAGTTGGCAGTGAGGGAACTGCCTGGGGAAAGACTTAGGGATCTATGGTATGGTGTTTAGTTAAACTTGTTTAGTAAGCTAGTCCTGGAATCTGAGGTGAAGGAATTGGAAGTTGCCTGTGAGAGAGTTTGACAGGCGAAGGGGTGGGAGCAGATGAGAGAAATGGGGTAGAGAGGCAGTGGGTCAGATCTGACTTACCAGAATCCTGACTGAGCAGATCTCTTTTATTTATTTTTAGTTTATGTGTGTGAATGTTATCCCTGCATGTGTATAAGTGCAGCCATGTTGTACAGTGCCCACAGAAGAGAGAATAGTGGGTCAGATCCCCTGTAATTGGAGTAACAGATTGTTGTTAGCTGCCATGTTATTGCTGGGATTAGAACCCATATCCTCTACAAGAATAGCCAGTGCTCTTAACCTCTGAGTCATCTCCCCAGCTCTTGACATACTTTATTTTACAGTGTATATAAGCATATCAGTCACATGGTTTGTATCCCCTTTCTCTCCTGAAATTGAGTTAATTTGTACTAACTAAATTGCAGGAGGTAACAGGCTGTATCCTGAGATGCCTTCCATATCTGTAGCAAACACTTGTTCTTCCTTGTGTGCCACAAATGATTGGTGTTGTTGGGTTGGCATGTTCTCTGAAAAGACTAGCAACCCTTTGGCTATCTGAACCCTAAGAGACACCATAGGAATGGAGAGAGACAGTCACCCCTCCCATCCAATGGGTCAGCTTCAATTGCATTAGGGGGTGGGTCTAAGGACAGACATGGAAGGAGGGGGGGGGGCTTTGTCTTCTTAGGCTGGCAGGCTGGCGTGAGTGGATCTGGAAACCTCAGTGGAGATGTAGGGAAAGATGCCCACAGGTGCCCATACCTTTGTAAGTAACCCCTCCCAGATATCATAAACTCTGTAAGGAAACACTAATAAATGTCTTTGTCCCCTAAACTGTACCTTAGAGTGGAGTCGTGTTGGCTTTGTCTGTAATAAAGACAGCAAGGGGAGAATAGTTTGCTGTGTGCCTCAGAGGGCCTAGGAGCCTAGATTATAGGCACTGTGGGTCTCCCAGAAATGAATTTGACTTTACAAGTGTGTTTGTAAATGAACTAGTCAAATAGTTTATTGTTTTTCAGGAGTCGTTGAAACATAGAACTAAATCTACACTTGCCAAAATTTACTTAATAAGCTTTAAAATATATCATAGAATGCATGAAATCCAGTGGTGGCTATGGAGGGTTACAGATACAGGGGAGATCTAAATATTATTAAGATGTATGAAATGCAGAAAAGTTCAATAAAATATATATTGAAAAATCATTGAAAAAATAATTTACACAATTCAACAAAAAATTGACCTTGATATGTTCCTGGATACTATCAAATTGAAAACAGTGTCCACTGAAAAATGCATTATAAGCTAGATATTATATCAGAAAGCCAGGAAATGAAAGTACTGAATTCTATTCTAAGAAGAATGAAATGTCTTAATATTCTTTAATTCATAAAACCTAAAGATATATACACTTAAATAATTTAAGACAAGTTTAGTGATTATGTATGAAAGGTATAAGCTTCATAATTTATTATTTTATGCTTTTATATTATGGTATAGATAGCACAATAAAATGTCATATGCTGTTTGAGATTATTCAGAAGCTGACTTCTTAGAAGCAAGTGTGCAGCACCTCACACAGTTCAGATCCAAAAACATTCATGCCAGGTGTCCTCCAAGATGACTTCTTATGATACAGAGGGTAGAACACAGCA
Source organism: Nannospalax galili (assembly GCF_000622305.1). NCBI lineage: Eukaryota > Metazoa > Chordata > Mammalia > Rodentia > Spalacidae > Nannospalax > Nannospalax galili. Next base: position 2,965,317 of record NW_008342018.1, on the reverse strand, counting down.
AAACAGTCCATGAATAAAAACTGTGCTTTAAAACAGCTAGAGGGGAAAGCATTTCCAAGAGAGGTTGCTATTGTTTGTCCCATGATATAAATTATGTATGCATACACTGACAAAGAGAAGACATATGCTCAGCCATGGGAGACTCATTCATAGAGAAAAGGCTCAACAGAGTACTTATTTGAGGCAGTCATGTGAATGCCTCAACAGGGCTTCCTCTGTTGATTTCTACCAGCTATTTTGAGCAAATATTTTCATGATGTCGTACCACCTACCTATCTATCCATCATCCATCCATCATCTATCTATCTATCTATCTATCTATCTATCTATCTATCATCTAATTTATCATCTATCTATCATCTATCTGTCTATTTATCTATCGTCTATCTATCTATCTATCTATCTATATCATCGATCATCTATCTATTTAAATATCATCATCTCTAATCTATCCACAAATCACAACTATTCTATTTGGCTTGGTTGATACTTGGTAAACTCATTCAGAACTAAACGCATGGCTGTAATAGAGTAGTTCTAACATTATTTTTTATTGAGCATTTTAAATTTCATACACTATTTTCCACTCATGGAAACACAAACTGGTGAGAGTATATCCCAAGAACTAGTCCAACATCTCTTAAAATCCAGTTAATAAAATTGAAGTAGTAAATAGTTCATAAATATATTAAATATTATTAGTTTGTACTTTATTTGAAGCATTATGAAATGTAGGTTTCTCAATATATGATCCAGTAATAGTTGGAGTTACAGGTTCTTGTCAGCCACCTGTTATCCGTATTGGAAACCTAATGTGGGGCCTCTTGTAGAACAACAGGTACCCTAAACCACTAAGCTGTTTCTCCAGGCCATTCAGTATATATATTTTAATAATCTGAAATGTCAAAAAAAGTAAAAGTGAAAAGAGTAGCAAAACTAAACTGAAATAATTATCAATGCTAAATAGAACAAAAAGATCTGTCAGTCAAACTGTTTATTTCTCTGCAGAACATAACTCCTAGAGGATGTTTGATATATTTGAAAAATTCGTTACATTTTAGATGATATAGGAAACAGCAAATAATTTTACTTGTCTAAATAGTTATAATCTGAATGATCTATAATCACTTTAGAAGATATTTAATTATTGTGAGAATGAGTTCACAAACTGCTGGAAGCCACATCAAAAAGCCATTCCAAGTTTTAAGATGAGCACATACTGCCATCAAACAAATATTTGTAATACATACTTTTCATTAGGCCCCAGAGGCAACAAAATATTTATTGAACATGACATAAAAGGCTGAATTTTTTAAGTGACATAATTTCCCAAATGAATCATTGAACTACCTTGTTTGGAAATTTAAAAGATCATAAATATTATAAATCCAACCTGAATTCTGCATGTTTTCAATATTTTTTCCTTAACATTTAGGTAGAAAAATAAGCATGATATATTGTAATTATTTTTCTAGTTATTACCAAAAGAATATGAGATATTGCATGGGTTTTTTTGAAACTAAAATGTGCCTAGATCATTTTTCCTATACTAATTGTTTTCTAAAATGAAAAAGAAGAGCTGGAGAGAGAGAGAAAAAAATAGCAGAACAGCACAACAGAAACTGAGATTCCAAAAACTAAACCTTCCCAGTTTCTACCACTGTATTGGACATATGCTACTAATGCATTTCAATTTTACAATACTTCATACTGCTATTAATACAGTATTTAATTATTAGAAACCTGTCCAATATTACTGAAATATTATACAATACTTAGGACCATGCCTCTATCGTTTCTGGTTGTTATAGTGAAAAGACATATTTCAAAAATTAAACTAGTATTCATGGAATAGTGAAGAGGGTGTCTAGTGGTCTTCCAGTGAAAATGAAGGGGCTGTGTTTACCCAGAGAGCAGAAGGGTCCATGTCATTTGTCAGAACACTACATCACTGCAAGAGCTAGCACTTCCATGAAGTGCTTTTGTTCTCTAATGCCATGCAGATCAGATCATAATCAGTAAAGTTTATAAATATGAGATTGGTTTAAGAAAAGGAACTTTTACCCAGCTAATATTGTTGGTCATCCATGCAGCACCCTATATCAGAATGTAATTTAATTCCCCAATGAAGAGTTATTCAAGCACAGCGTTAATGAGCATCAAAAATGGGGGGAAAAGACAGTTTTCATGGAGTGGGAGTTGAATTAAATGTCCTATACAGTTCTCTCCAAACATAACATTTTGTGAATTTATAATAACCATCCAAGTCCAAATTAATGACACTGACCACACATATTTTAAACTACCTTTGAGAAGATCAAATTGAGTGCAATTATTTATATATTTCTGAGTTTTAAAAGGAGTCAGAAAACATTTCTGTAAAAGACTAGTAATAAATATTTTGGGACTTTTAAGCTATACAGACCCCGATCTATGTAGATACGGTATCACTGGGAGACATCTAGAGAAAAAAAGAGAAATTACAGGCATAAATAAGCAAGGCTGTTCTCTAATAAAACTCTACTTGAACTGAGGCAGAATATTGCTTCTGGCCGATGGACCACAGACTATGAAGTCCCGAATAAGATATTTGTTGCTATATTATGTTAATAGCTCAAAGATGCCACTTAAGAAGCATTTTGATTTTGTTTGTTCTGTCTTTAAAATTTGCCTCACCTCAAAGGAAATACTGCTTTTATGATTTAACCATTTGACTTTTTTATGATGTCTATAAATTTTCTCCATAACTAATATTTCATAAGTACATGACATGTATTTTCAATCATTTGAACCCTTTTGTCACTCCCATCTCCTAAAACTCCCTTTTATTCATGAATAAAGTGTAAGTATTATTTAAGCAAACAGATGAACTGTCTGTGATTCATATGCGGAAACAGGTCACCAACAATACAATAAAATAATTCAGAGCTTTGAGAATTGGGATACGTAGGATGGTCAGAGCCAGCAAAACTGAACATCTGGAGCTGCAGTTAAAGGTCCGTGAGAAACAGCAGGCACCAAGAGCAGTGGCACATCTGGTTAAAGCTAGGGAAATGAATTCCTCTGAAGTAAAGCATGATGACACATAACTTTTATTGGTCTCATTTTATCAATGCTGAGTATGTCAAACTTCCCTTGCACACTTGCCACTTCCTCCTTAGGACTACAGAATAGGATGGTGGCCCTCCAGGAAGTCCCTGGCTCTCTTAATTTAATGGATTTCTGTTGCCTTGGACATTTTTGGAAGATACAAGCATTGAAAGGCTCTATTTATACTTTCCATAAAGTTTAATATCTAAGATTAGTCTTATACCTACTATGAGCACTGATTTCTTTAATGCTTTTTGTTTGGTTTGGTTTGGTTTGGTTTGGTCTTTTTGCAGGGTCTACCTGTAGGCCCAGCTGTCCTGGAACTCACTATGGAGACCAGGCTGGCCTTGAACTCATAGAGCTCTGAGTTTAATGATTTGATTAATTTGGATAGAGATTGGTAGAGTTTTCTGGAATGGCTTAAACCTATTGAAGCTTGTACTCTAATTGCATAATTTTACTAAAATCAACTTGCAACTTCTGCCTGCATTCCGCTATGCTTTCATTTTTGACTCAAATAGCATTTCAACAAGGTAGCTTTTAATATCAATTGGTTTTTCACTGTTGTGATAAAATACCTGAAGAAAGCAAATTAAAAAAGGATGATTTCATTTTGTCTCCCAGATTGAGGGTGCAGAGTATCATGGCTGGGATGGTGTGGTGAAGAGAACAGCTGCAGATGTGGTGCAAGAACTTGAGGCACTTGGTCACCTTGTGTACACAGTCAGGAAGAAGAAAAAGAAGAATGCTGGGGATCACTTGGCTTTTCCTTTTTGCTCAGTGTAAGACCTTGGTCCATGCAACAATTCCACTAACATTCAAAGTGAGACTCCTTTCCCTGCCTAAACCTGTTTGGAAATGCCAGGCTAAACTCCGGCAATGGACAGGTTGTGGATTGCTCTTTTTGCATTTTGAATTCCAATGTACAATCAATTCTTGTGCATGTATATATGCACATATGTCTATGTGTATTGCACATTTTGTTTAATATACATTTTTCTGTGAGCATGCACAGGTGTCTCTGACAGGAAAATGAATATTTTTTTTTCAATATTTTAAAGTCTAAGCCTACATAGTCTACATAGCGAGTTTCAGGACAGCTGGGGCTACAGGGAGACCATGTCTCAAAAAAAGACCAAAAAAATAAAAATAAAAAATAAAGTGCAAGCCTAATAGTTTTTATGCACTATTTGATCCATAGAAGGGTCTCAATAATTATTTAATGCACAAAGACATGCTTAACTACATGATGTTTAACAATCCATCTGAAGAAATTATTTCATTTTCATATTCTTTAGTAGTTTCTAGAGAAATTACTTACACTACTCTGACCAACAACTCCAAAGGAGGTTTCTCTTATGTAGCATTGTGTTTCTTTTTATATAGTTTTCAGTTACATGCACTCATGTACAGATATTGTATGCATCATACCACAGACTGTTGCCACAGGCCTTGACTACCTCCCAGAATTGAAGGGAAGATTCTGTTATTGAAGACAGAACATATTTTGGACACTGGACTGAGAGCAATAGAACGGGAACGGACCTGGAAGTATCCTCCCTGAAGACTAACTCTCATAGTTCTTAAGTTCTAGAGAATGCTATGCAAGCTTTTAAGGGAGAAAAATTAATCAGTGGTCCAAACCCAGCTTTAAAGACTGAAAACCATAATAATGTCAGGCAAAGCAAGCATATTAGTACAGCAGTGACACTTTCAACTTGGGGACTATCAATAGTTATCTAATTTAACTTAAAACTCTCTCGATTGGAGGGAACTCATTGTGGTACTATAAACATAGCCATGGCTGGAGAGGTCAAAGATCCTAGAGAAATCCTTACCTCTGCCACATCTCTAGACAAATGTAATGTTTTACTGTGTGCTAAATATGAATCTTTATATTTGCAGGCAAATATATGATTCATCACCCATCAGAGAAGTCTCTTTTTGCAATAGATAGAGACTATTACAGTGTTCCAAAAATAGTTACACACAGAGAATGTGTCTGAGAGATGCCCAACACTGTGATATATCTAAAATGGAAGCTCTATATCTAAGGCTCCTGTGCCAGATCAGAACAGTGAGTAAAGACAATGCTAAGGCATCTATCAACTCTCAAAAGTGAAGTGTCCTCATTGAACAGAGTACGATCCACACAGAAGGCCACAACTGGCCAATGTGTAAAGAATAGGAGACTGCAGAATATGAGTCCCTGGATAGGAGTCCTATATTAAAATTCACCCCCCCAGTGCTCAGGGATCATTGCTGAATAGGGGCTGGGAAGATAGTAAGAACCAGGGTTGGTACATGATCATAAGAAAACAAAATCTTCCAAGACTCATATGAACTTACAGCAATAGTGACAGCATGCACAAGACCCATGGAAAATCAATCAGCCAAAATTCTAGAATAGACCTGGGGAAATGGCCAGGTAGCCCCAACCTTAGCAAATGATGAATTCTGGGTGAAGAAGGGTCGATTTTCTTTAAGGGAGTGGATCTAGACAGGCTGACAAGACTCCAGTGGATAAACTTACACTGAAGGACATCTGAGCTCACAAACTTGACTCAAAAGCCTTAATATATGTGAAAGAATGCAAGAAATATGGGAGGCGTATGGGAGTGCAGATGGAGGGGACCTAAATATGATTAAGATGTATTGCGTGAAGTGCACAAATACTCAATAAAAATACATTGAGAAAAAAAATTACATGTTCAATTCTTTCAATGTCGCTGTCCAAACCACTACTGAGATTAAATTTAAAAGATAAACAAAGCACATTTTTAATAAACAACTTTATATTCAGAAAATGAAGCTGTTGCAACTTTGATGATAAACATAACAGTCTGTTTGAAAAAGAATTCAAAGGTATTTTTATTAGTCCTCGTTCCCTAGATTACTCACTGTCAAAAGTTGCAGGTGTTAATCCTGAAACTATCTCCCCCTGTGTGCCTGTTCTTTGAACTTTACAGAGAGGTTTACATGGCTGGATGGACTCAGTATGTGTTGAGTGGATTTACTTTCACTGTCAAAAATTTTATCCATTTTGCATTTTCTTCTCTTAGTGAACAGTAAGACTCATGATCAGGAAAGAGAGAAATATCACATTCTTATAAAAAGAGTCAAGACCAGATATGAGGCCACCAATTTCCAGATTTTTAAGAATTAAACCACGTAATAATGAAAAAATATGATTTTCATGTACCAGAGTTGGTTCATTTAAATGAGAACTAATTTATATAATCTGAAGCTGCAAATCTGACATTATTATGATTTTAAAAGATATTTTTAATCATATGTATTTTTTATTATGTATGCATGTGTATTCTTCTGTGTGTGCACATATGAAAGCAGGTGTCCATGGAGTCCAAAGGGGGCATAGAACACCCTGGAGTTGTAGTCAGGTGCTGGTTAGCTGCCTAGTGGGGGTACTTTGAGCCAAATTTAGGTCTTCTGTGAAGTTCAGCAAGTGCTCTTAACCAGAGAGCCATGTTTGCAGCCACCATTGGCATATTTTAAATAAGCTAATCCATGCCCAGAAATAGACATACATGGTGATGGTTAATTAAGAGTTAATTCTCAGGGATGGAGAGGTGGTGTGATGATTTGAATGAAAATATCCCCTATAGGCTCCAAGTATTTAGACATTTTTGTCCCCACATGGTGGCACTGTTTGGGGTGATTTAAGAAGGTGCGACTATCCTGGAGGAAACACGTCCTTGGGGGTGGGCTTAGAGAATTCTTAAGCCTTGCCAGATCTCCAGTTGTTCTCTTGTTTCCTGTGCCTGCTAGAAGATGTAGAGCTTAGCTGCCACTCTTCTTCTCCAGCCACCTCTGCCGCCATGCCTCCCCACCAAAATGGACTGTAATTCCCCTGGAACCGTAAGCTCAAATAAATTATTCTTCTATAAATTGCTTGAGTCAGTGTTTCTATCACAGTAACAGAAAAGTGACCAATGCAGTAATTGATACCAGAGTCGGGTGTTGACTGTGAACAACCTGACCATGTGGGATTTTGTTGGAATGTGGAAGACTTTGGAAGGTTGGGCTAGAAAAGCCTTTGGCTGCTGTAAACGGAGCTTAACAGGCCTTTCTAGTGAACACCTGGAAGAAGGCAGTGCTGAGAACAATGTAGTACCAGAGGGAAATAAGGACTTAAGCAGCACTTGGGATATTTCGGCAGAGTCTGGCTGGAGCCCTAGACCCAAAAGCTTGCCTGAGGCTCAGTTGAAAAGTAAAGGACTAATTTCTTTGCCAGAAGAAATTTCAGGACAACCTAATGTTGAAATGGTAGCGTGGATATTAAAGATGAATATTATGCAGATCTACAGTGAAAAAGAGCAAATAGGGCAGAAAGAAATATGGTTTGGATTGAAAAAGAGCCCTAGAAAGATAAATGTTGGAGCTTTGGCAGGTGCTGGAGAAGATCCCTTTGATAAGGAAATTAAAATGATTAAGGAGGGGCCTAGAGATTCAGACTTAAACAGTGGAGAGAGTACCTCCAGGGCAAGACCACACCCAGTTAAGTCTCCAACTTGTGAAAGGAAAATGCTGCAGGGGCATGGAAAAATTTCTAAAATGGATAAAGCAGGCTGGAGTCTAAGCCAAACTTGCAGTCAATCTCGGCAGTGTTGTTCTCCCAGTGCTGGCTTTAGAGGCATGAAAAATGAAAGAGTGAAGGTGTCATCAGTTCTTCTTCTGAGGTTTCAGAGAGCCTTAGAGGCCAGGCAGCATGAAGAAGGGATCCCCCTGCCTAGAGAAGGCCCTGTTAGGCCATTGCTTGAAACTGTGAAGGTGAAGCCTGGTTGGAAATGGAGACCCCAAGAAGTTCGTGATGCCAGAGCTGTGAGGCATTTGCCAAGAAGACATGCATACAGTGAGTGGTACCAGCACGAGAGAGATGTGTGTTGCACACAGCAAAGCTAGAGAGGCTGAGCCATCTAAGCCCTTTGGATTTGGTGTTTGCCCTGCTGGTTTTCGGTCTTGTTTTGGTCCGGTATTTCCTTACTATGCCTCCATTCATCCCTTTGGGAATAGTAATGAGTATTCAGTTCCATTGTATGTTGGGACTATGTAATTTATCTTTTGATTTTATAGAAGCTTATAGTTAAGATAGCTATGTAAATCCACTTTGGACTGGGGACTTTTGAATGGTATTGAGACTGATAATGACTATGGGGACTTTTAAAGTTGGACTAAATGCATTTTGCATTTTATATGGCCATGAGCCTATGGAGGGGGGTGGTCAGAGGGTGGACTGTGATGATTTGGATGAAAATGCCCCCCATAGGTTCCAAGTATTTGGACATTTTGTCCCCACATGGTGGCACTGTTTTGGGAGGTTTTAGAAGGTGTGGCTATCCTGGAGGAAGAATGTCATGGGGTGTGGCTTAGAGAGTTCTTAAGCTTTGCCGGATCTCCAGTTGCTCTCTTGTTTCCTGTGCCTGCTGGAAGATGTACAACTTAGCTTTTGCTCCTCTTCTCTAGCCACCTCTGCCACCATGGCTCCCCATCAAGACGGTCTGCAATTCCCCTTGAACCATAAGCTCAAATAAATTCTATAAATTTCTTGGATCAGTGTTTCTATCATAGCAACAGAAAAGTGACCAATGCAGGTGGTTAGCAGTTTAGAGAAATGACCACTCTTGCAGAGGACCCAGGATCAATTCCCAAACCCATATGGTGGCTACCAACTGTCTGTTAGTGGAATTCCAGGGGATATTATGTACTCTTCTGATCTCCATGAGCAATGCAGGACAAAGGTGCACTTACACACATGCAAGCAATATACTCATACACATAAAATAAAAATAATAAATAAAGAAATTATGTAGTGTATGCTTTGGTATAGGATGCAACTCTGGAGTCAAAATTTCAACACTAGTATATCATAAA
>NW_008342018.1:2953128-2956219 GCF_000622305.1 Nannospalax galili | reverse complement strand
GCATTTCTCTAATTACTAAGGATGTTGAGCACTTTTAAAGGTGTTTCTTAGACATTTTTATTTGTTTGCTTGAGAACTCTATTCAGGTCAATGGTCTATCTTTTTATTGGGTCATTCATTTTCTTGTTTATATTTTTGAGTTCTTTATATATTCTGGATATTGATCCTATGTCAGATGTATACTGGTAAAGATTTTCTCCCACTCAGTAGGTTTTCTCTTCATTTCCTTGGTTGTTTCTTTTGCTGTACAGAAGATTTTTTGCTAAATGAAGTCACAATAGCTGATTGTTGATATATAATGCCTGAGCAACTGAGGTCTGATTTAGAAAGCCTTTTCTACACATATCTTGTAGGGTTCTGCCTTTGTTTTCTTCTAACAGTTTCAGAAGCTCAGGTTTTATACTAAAGTCTTTGATACAATTGGAGTTGACTTTTGTGCAGGGTGAAAGATAAAGGTCCATTTTAATTCTTCTACAGTTGGAGATCCAGTTTTTCCAGTACTGTATGTTGAAGATATTGTCTTTAATCTAATGTGTGTTCTTGACAGCTTTGTCAAATATTAGGTGGCTGAAATTTCATGTATTCATGTGTGGGTCTCAAGTATGTGAAGAATGGGGAATGCTAGTAAACTGCAGGTGGAAATGCAAACTTGTGCAATCACTAGGGAAAGCAGTCTGAAGAAATTTCAAAAAACTAAAAAGTAATCTACCACGTGATCCAGTCATACCACTCCTTGGCATATACCCAAAAGATTCATCCTATTGTGGAGGTACCTGTGCATCCATGTTTATTGCTGCTCTCTTCACAATAAGAAGTAGAGGCTTAGTGACAAGGAGCAGAGTGCCATTCAGGAGAGTCCTCCCTTCAAGTGGTTGGTCAGAGTAATCCAAGAGACTCCCCAAACAACTCAGGCTACTGCCAGAGTTCTTGGTTTTCTCCTAGAACTCGAAGATAAGACCCTACTGCTGAGGACAGGACATACTTTGGGCACAAGACATGGAGCAATGGGGCAGGAAATGACCTGGAAGCCTCCTCTGTGAGGACTAGCTTTCATAGTTCTAGAGGATATTCTGCAAGACGCTAAAGGAGAAAATCAATTGGTGGTCCAATCCAGCCCAAAAGCCTAATAACCATACTGACCAGCATAGCAAATTACCTCTATTTGTTTAGTAAGGACAATGTATCTGGTGGGTAATCAACAACTATCTAATTGGACTTAAAACTCTCTCAATGGAAGTGAGCTCATGAGTAGCACTGTAAACATAGCCAAATACAAATGTCTGGAGAGTTCATAGATCCTAGTGAATACCCTAACTCTGTCATATCACTAGACAAATGAAATTTATTACCATAAACTAAATATGAATACTTATATTTACAAAGAGTTATATGGTACACCACTCATCAAAGAATTTTTTTTTTTTTTTTTTGCAACAGATGGAGGCTACCGCAAAATTCCACAGCTGGTCACATACAGAGAATATACATCTGAAAGATGCCCAGTCCTAGGTGACATATCTACAGTGAAACCTGTACACCTAAGACTTGTGGAACAAAGAGGAACAGAAAGTAGAGAGAAAACCAGTGTACCCCTTAACTCTCACCAGTGATACTTCCTCATAAAACAGAGTGCAATTCACACAGAAGACCAAAACTAGAGAAGTTTTAGAGAATGAGAGACTGCAGAATGTGTTTCCCTTGGTAGGACTCCTACATTAAATTTCCCACTCATGGGTCAGCGACCATTGCAGAAGAAGTGGCATAAAGATTCAAGGCCAGGAGTTTTTCCATGAAGAGAGGGAAACAGGCTTTCGGGCCACTAGAAGCTTGTACGTATGAACTTGCAGCAATGATAGCATCGAGCAGAGGACTCATACCAACTCAGTCAGATAAAGGTCCAGAGTGGAAGGAGGGAAATGGGTTGCAGTCTAGCCATAGCATGAGAACTGCTGCAGATTGATTATTACTGGTTGAGGGAGAGTAGAACTTACTTATCTCTAGGGGATGAATTTTCATTGAGGGATACCTGAGTACAAACATTTGACTGGATGTATGTTGGAATACATGAGATCCGGCAGTGGGCGGGGTGTAATGACATGGATAGAGGGGGGGTGTAATTTGATTAAGAACAGTTTCATGAAATGTGCTAAAAAAACCCACATTTTTTAAAAGAGTTAATTCTGGCTGTAAATGGTGATTACTCACTAAAACAAAATTTTCAACATAAGAGTAAAAGTTAAAGTCTCTCAACAGAATTATATATTTTTACAATCTAGCAGACTTAACTTATACTTTTGTAAAATTTTTTTGAACTTCCAGAAGTCTGTTAAATCTGAGTGTCATGATCTTAAATGATGAATGAATCTTGAGAAGGAAAGAGGAAATTGTAGACCTAGAATCTGGACTTTCTACCCAGGATGGAGGAGGAGAGGGCGCAATGCACAAAGAGTGCTCACTCTGCATTTCTAAACTATTTAATCTCGGGGAGGGATTTCCTCGAGATTTTATTATAACTTCCTAAAAATGTTCTAATTTTACTGCTTTTTAAATTATTTTGTAAATGTGATATGACACGGAAACACTTTTCATAACTGATATATTTTTTTTTTTTTAAGAGTGCTCACTCTGCATTTCTAAACTATTTAATCTCGGGGAGGGATTTCCTCGAGATTTAATTATAACTTCCTAAAAATGTTCTAATTTCACTGTTTTTTAAATTATGTTGTAAATGTGATATGACACGGAAACACTTTTCATAACTGATTTTTTTTTTTTTAACTTGTGGATCCATGTGGATTGCAGGGATTGAACTCAGGTTTTCAACTCTGCATTTCTAAACTATTTAATCTCGGGGAGGGATTTCCTCGAGATTTAATTATAACTTCCTAAAAATGTTCTAATTTCACTGTTTTTTAAATTATGTTGTAAATGTGATATGACACGGAAACACTTTTCATAACTGATTTTTTTTTTTTTAACTTGTGGATCCATGTGGATTGCAGGGATTGAACTCAGGTTTTCAGATTTAACAGCAAACAGTTTTAACTGCTCAGCCACCTCACTGGCCCTTAGTATAGTTTTAATTTGCATA
>NW_008342018.1:2909976-2951146 GCF_000622305.1 Nannospalax galili | reverse complement strand
TTGATCTTAGCCAGTCTGACTGGGGTAAGGTGAAATCTTAAAGTGGTTTTAATTTGCATTTCCCTGATTATTAGTGATGTTGAACATCTTTTAAGATTTTTCATAGCCATCTTTACTTCTTCTTTTGAAACCGTTCTGTTCAGCTCCTTAGCCCATCTTTCAATTGGGTTGCTTCTTGTCTTGGTTCTCTGTTTTTTAAGTTCGTTATATATTCTGGTAATTAAACCTCTATCAGATGTATCGCTGGTGAAGATTTTCTCCCATTCTGTGGGTTTTCTGTTTGTTTCCTTGGTTGTCTCCTTTGATGTACAGAAGCTTTTTAGTTTAATGAGGTCGCACTTGTAAATTCTTGCCCTTGTTTCCTGGGCTATTGGTGCCCGGTTTAGAAAGTCATTTCCTACACCTATATCTTGTAGGTTTTTCCCAACGTTTTCTTCTAAGAGTTTCAGAGTTTCAGGCTTTAGGCACTAAGTTGGTCTGGGTGAAAAGGATCAGGAAACAGTATTATTTCCCCTGGTGTCTGGGGACCCAAAACTAGGAATGGTGCAGTGCCCAAACTAGGAGTAGAGAACAGTGGGGGAGATGGAAGGGTGAATGAGGTTGGGGGAGTCAAGGTGTGGAGGGCTCTGCGATAGACTTGGCCCAAGTGGCCTGAGGATAGGAGAGCAGGTTAGGAGAGTTAGCCGGTGGTGCAGGTTCTGGGAAGCAGAGAGAGGTGAGGGTGGTGCCAGGTCCAGACGCAGTGCTCTTGGAGCCCAAGGAAGGCACTAAGTTGGTCTGGGTGAAAAGGATCAGGAAACAGTATTATTTCCCCTGGTGTCTGGGGACCCAAAACTAGGAATGGTGCAGTGCCCAAACTAGGAGTAGAGAACAGTGGGGGAGATGGAAGGGTGAATGAGGTTGGGGGAGTCAAGGTGTGGAGGGCTCTGCGATAGACTTGGCCCAAGTGGCCTGAGGATAGGAGAGCAGGTTAGGAGAGTTAGCCGGTGGTGCAGGTTCTGGGAAGCAGAGAGAGGTGAGGGTGGTGCCAGGTCCAGACGCAGTGCTCTTGGAGCCCAAGGAAGGCACTAAGTTGGTCTGGGTGAAAAGGATCAGGAAACAGTATTATTTCCCCTGGTGTCTGGGGACCCAAAACTAGGAATGGTGCAGTGCCCAAACTAGGAGTAGAGAACAGTGGGGGAGATGGAAGGGTGAATGAGGTTGGGGGAGTCAAGGTGTGGAGGGCTCTGCGATAGACTTGGCCCAAGTGGCCTGAGGATAGGAGAGCAGGTTAGGAGAGTTAGCCGGTGGTGCAGGTTCTGGGAAGCAGAGAGAGGTGAGGGTGGTGCCAGGTCCAGACGCAGTGCTCTTGGAGCCCAAGGAAGGCACTAAGTTGGTCTGGGTGAAAAGGATCAGGAAACAGTATTATTTCCCCTGGTGTCTGGGGACCCAAAACTAGGAATGGTGCAGTGCCCAAACTAGGAGTAGAGAACAGTGGGGGAGATGGAAGGGTGAATGAGGTTGGGGGAGTCAAGGTGTGGAGGGCTCTGCGATAGACTTGGCCCAAGTGGCCTGAGGATAGGAGAGCAGGTTAGGAGAGTTAGCCGGTGGTGCAGGTTCTGGGAAGCAGAGAGAGGTGAGGGTGGTGCCAGGTCCAGACGCAGTGCTCTTGGAGCCCAAGGAAGGCACTAAGTTGGTCTGGGTGAAAAGGATCAGGAAACAGTATTATTTCCCCTGGTGTCTGGGGACCCAAAACTAGGAATGGTGCAGTGCCCAAACTAGGAGTAGAGAACAGTGGGGGAGATGGAAGGGTGAATGAGGTTGGGGGAGTCAAGGTGTGGAGGGCTCTGCGATAGACTTGGCCCAAGTGGCCTGAGGATAGGAGAGCAGGTTAGGAGAGTTAGCCGGTGGTGCAGGTTCTGGGAAGCAGAGAGAGGTGAGGGTGGTGCCAGGTCCAGACGCAGTGCTCTTGGAGCCCAAGGAAGGCACTAAGTTGGTCTGGGTGAAAAGGATCAGGAAACAGTATTATTTCCCCTGGTGTCTGGGGACCCAAAACTAGGAATGGTGCAGTGCCCAAACTAGGAGTAGAGAACAGTGGGGGAGATGGAAGGGTGAATGAGGTTGGGGGAGTCAAGGTGTGGAGGGCTCTGCGATAGACTTGGCCCAAGTGGCCTGAGGATAGGAGAGCAGGTTAGGAGAGTTAGCCGGTGGTGCAGGTTCTGGGAAGCAGAGAGAGGTGAGGGTGGTGCCAGGTCCAGACGCAGTGCTCTTGGAGCCCAAGGAAGGCACTAAGTTGGTCTGGGTGAAAAGGATCAGGAAACAGTATTATTTCCCCTGGTGTCTGGGGACCCAAAACTAGGAATGGTGCAGTGCCCAAACTAGGAGTAGAGAACAGTGGGGGAGATGGAAGGGTGAATGAGGTTGGGGGAGTCAAGGTGTGGAGGGCTCTGCGATAGACTTGGCCCAAGTGGCCTGAGGATAGGAGAGCAGGTTAGGAGAGTTAGCCGGTGGTGCAGGTTCTGGGAAGCAGAGAGAGGTGAGGGTGGTGCCAGGTCCAGACGCAGTGCTCTTGGAGCCCAAGGAAGGCACTAAGTTGGTCTGGGTGAAAAGGATCAGGAAACAGTATTATTTCCCCTGGTGTCTGGGGACCCAAAACTAGGAATGGTGCAGTGCCCAAACTAGGAGTAGAGAACAGTGGGGGAGATGGAAGGGTGAATGAGGTTGGGGGAGTCAAGGTGTGGAGGGCTCTGCGATAGACTTGGCCCAAGTGGCCTGAGGATAGGAGAGCAGGTTAGGAGAGTTAGCCGGTGGTGCAGGTTCTGGGAAGCAGAGAGAGGTGAGGGTGGTGCCAGGTCCAGACGCAGTGCTCTTGGAGCCCAAGGAAGGCACTAAGTTGGTCTGGGTGAAAAGGATCAGGAAACAGTATTATTTCCCCTGGTGTCTGGGGACCCAAAACTAGGAATGGTGCAGTGCCCAAACTAGGAGTAGAGAACAGTGGGGGAGATGGAAGGGTGAATGAGGTTGGGGGAGTCAAGGTGTGGAGGGCTCTGCGATAGACTTGGCCCAAGTGGCCTGAGGATAGGAGAGCAGGTTAGGAGAGTTAGCCGGTGGTGCAGGTTCTGGGAAGCAGAGAGAGGTGAGGGTGGTGCCAGGTCCAGACGCAGTGCTCTTGGAGCCCAAGGAAGGCACTAAGTTGGTCTGGGTGAAAAGGATCAGGAAACAGTATTATTTCCCCTGGTGTCTGGGGACCCAAAACTAGGAATGGTGCAGTGCCCAAACTAGGAGTAGAGAACAGTGGGGGAGATGGAAGGGTGAATGAGGTTGGGGGAGTCAAGGTGTGGAGGGCTCTGCGATAGACTTGGCCCAAGTGGCCTGAGGATAGGAGAGCAGGTTAGGAGAGTTAGCCGGTGGTGCAGGTTCTGGGAAGCAGAGAGAGGTGAGGGTGGTGCCAGGTCCAGACGCAGTGCTCTTGGAGCCCAAGGAAGGCACTAAGTTGGTCTGGGTGAAAAGGATCAGGAAACAGTATTATTTCCCCTGGTGTCTGGGGACCCAAAACTAGGAATGGTGCAGTGCCCAAACTAGGAGTAGAGAACAGTGGGGGAGATGGAAGGGTGAATGAGGTTGGGGGAGTCAAGGTGTGGAGGGCTCTGCGATAGACTTGGCCCAAGTGGCCTGAGGATAGGAGAGCAGGTTAGGAGAGTTAGCCGGTGGTGCAGGTTCTGGGAAGCAGAGAGAGGTGAGGGTGGTGCCAGGTCCAGACGCAGTGCTCTTGGAGCCCAAGGAAGGCACTAAGTTGGTCTGGGTGAAAAGGATCAGGAAACAGTATTATTTCCCCTGGTGTCTGGGGACCCAAAACTAGGAATGGTGCAGTGCCCAAACTAGGAGTAGAGAACAGTGGGGGAGATGGAAGGGTGAATGAGGTTGGGGGAGTCAAGGTGTGGAGGGCTCTGCGATAGACTTGGCCCAAGTGGCCTGAGGATAGGAGAGCAGGTTAGGAGAGTTAGCCGGTGGTGCAGGTTCTGGGAAGCAGAGAGAGGTGAGGGTGGTGCCAGGTCCAGACGCAGTGCTCTTGGAGCCCAAGGAAGGCACTAAGTTGGTCTGGGTGAAAAGGATCAGGAAACAGTATTATTTCCCCTGGTGTCTGGGGACCCAAAACTAGGAATGGTGCAGTGCCCAAACTAGGAGTAGAGAACAGTGGGGGAGATGGAAGGGTGAATGAGGTTGGGGGAGTCAAGGTGTGGAGGGCTCTGCGATAGACTTGGCCCAAGTGGCCTGAGGATAGGAGAGCAGGTTAGGAGAGTTAGCCGGTGGTGCAGGTTCTGGGAAGCAGAGAGAGGTGAGGGTGGTGCCAGGTCCAGACGCAGTGCTCTTGGAGCCCAAGGAAGGCACTAAGTTGGTCTGGGTGAAAAGGATCAGGAAACAGTATTATTTCCCCTGGTGTCTGGGGACCCAAAACTAGGAATGGTGCAGTGCCCAAACTAGGAGTAGAGAACAGTGGGGGAGATGGAAGGGTGAATGAGGTTGGGGGAGTCAAGGCGCGGAGGGCTCTGCGATAGACTTGGCCCAAGTGGCCTGAGGATAGGAGAGCAGGTTAGGAGAGTTAGCCGGTGGTGCAGGTTCTGGGAAGCAGAGAGAGGTGAGGGTGGTGCCAGGTCCAGACGCAGTGCTCTTGGAGCCCAAGGAAGGCACTAAGTTGGTCTAGGTGAAAAGGATCAGGAAGCAGTGTTGGTTCCCCAGGTGTCTGGGGCCCCAAGACTAGGAATGGCACAGGGCCCAAACTAGGAGTGTAGAACAGCGAGGGCGGGGGGATGGAAGGGTGAATGTGGCTTAGGGAGTCCCGGTGTGGAGAGCTGCGCTATAGACTTACCCCAAGAGGCCTGAGGATAGTAGTGCCGGTGGTGCAGGCCCAGGGAAGCAGAGAGAGGCGAGGGCTGTGTCAGGACCAGAAGCGGTGCTCCTGGAGCCCAAGAAAAGGGACTGAGTTGCTCTGGGTGAGAAAGATCAGGAAACAGTATTGGTTCCCCAGGTGTCTGGGGCCCCAAGACTAGGAATGGCACAGGGCCCAAACTAGGAGTGTAGAACAGCGAGGGCGGGGGGATGGAAGGGTGAATGTGGCTTAGGGAGTCCCGGTGTGGAGAGCTGCGCTATAGACTTACCCCAAGAGGCCTGAGGATAGTAGTGCAGGCTAGGAGAGTTAGCCCCATAACTGATATTTTTATTTTCAACAACAGTATTAGAAACAAGTTTTTTTAACATGAGTTTGAAAAAAATTAAAGTCAAATAATTTGTGCCATATAGTTATTTTTATTAGACTAATAAATTTAGGGAATTGTCACAATTTTTCAAATAAATTAATTTATCCTGTAACAAATATGGCACATTTTTATTACTAGTCGGTAGGATTTACAGCCATCTTTTCCATTTCAGCTCTCATAAAAGAAATAACATCCCTATATTTAGAAATATTAGACAGTTTACCTACATAGTTAAAAAGTTGATACCCCCCTGATGATAGCATAAGACAGTAGACTGATAATAAATAACATGAGAAGTCATCTACAACATCAAATGTTTCAGTTATCATAGTTGTGAGGTATAAACAAATATTTTGTTACAGGATTGTTATAATGTAATATTTATAATGTCAATAAAGAAGAGTTAAGGAGACATACCACAGTCTCACTATTTTTAAATTTGCTTAATTTTATCTTAAGTTAAAGTTTGTGTATGTGTGTATGTTCATAGGATTTAGGGGCCCCTGAAACTAAAGGTTTTGAATTTCATTGGAGCTAAACCTTGTCCATACTGGGAATATAGCTCTTGTCCCTGCTTGAGCAGCAAGCACTTTTGACACCGGGCAATTTTACACCATCCTATAAAATAAATCTTAAGAAAAAGAAATAAACAAGAGCCATGCATGATAGTGCATGCCTTTAATTTCAGCACTCAGAATCAGATGGATCTGAGATGAAGACCAAACTGGTCTACATGGTAAGTACCAATTCGCCATGCTCTATAGTAGGGAGTCCTTGACTTACAAAAAAATAAAAAAGAAAAGAAAAGTAAAAGGAAAACAAAAAAGGAAAGAGAAAGGAAAACAACAAAATAAAAAGTTAATGTGTTGGAAGCAAAACAGTGAATGAACCAAACAGATTATACAATTTATACACAAGACATTTACCAACAAGACGTTTTTGATACATCCTAATCATACAGCTAATTTACAGGAGAGTATCACTGAGCTATATAAAGAATATGTACATATGTATTTTCAAATGAATATATCTATTTTGATGTATAATATGTTATAATTATACTATGATATTGAGAATGTTTTATCTTTATACCTTATGCACTTGTGTTCTAATTAATGATTAAGCTTTTCTTACTCTCATTTAAACCACTTAAATCACTGAATACATAGCTATGTAAGAGCATTTAAAGCATTTGATTTGACATATCTGAAGTCTTATTCATTATTTGAACACATAAGAAAATTCCTAGTTCAATCTAGAATGCCATGCCTTTGATTTAGAGGTGGACAGAGACTAAGAACACACACACACACACACACACACACACACATGCACACACACATGCACACACATATCCCCTTTTATATATACACACATTATGTATAAAATAAACATAAAAATCAGACATGTTATAAATGCATATGCAATTTAAGTGAATAATCTGTACAAGAAGTGAAATTTATTCCAAATTCTAAAATAAATTTTGCTACTTATAAACAGTATATAGACAAGCTTATGAATAAATATCAAATACATTTTCTAGCATATCACTTTATAAGTTTGAAAAGTAGACTGTCAAAAATGAGCATTTTCTAAAAGGTTAAATAAATTGTACTGCCACTGAATTAGAGATGTTGAAAGATCTTAAAGGTCACCTTTTCATAGAATTTTACTTGTTTATCAGCCATATTACTCATCATAGATCTATAAGATAAGCTTTATAGGCAGGTCAAATGTCAATATTTCCATGGATAGATGATATTTGTTAATATGGTTACTATATATTATCCCTAACTTAAGTTTTTCAAGCTAGTAAATCATCAGATATTTAGTTTTATTAAGGTTGAGCATGCAATTATCTCTCCTGAACATACACAGACACACTTACTTAATCAAATCGAAAGCCAGTGTTTTAAGTCCAATAACAAATTACCCAGTTTGCCCATGCTATTTATCACTTCCTTTTTATTTTTGATAATTTGATACATGAGCATTGTATTTGCATTATTTCCATCCCTTCCAGACTCCCTCATACTCCTCTTATGCCCCCACTCCATATGCCCTCTCTATTTCTTGTTCTCTTGTTTAATTATTGTTACACATATAATAGACATAAGTCCAATAACAAATTACCCAGTTTGCCCATGCTATTTATCACTTCCTTTTTATTTTTGATAATTTGATACATGAGCATTGTATTTGCATTATTTCCATCCCTTCCAGACTCCCTCATACTCCTCTTATTCCCCCACTCCATATGCCCTCTCTATTTCTTTTTCTCTTGTTTAATTATTGTTACACATATAATAGACACATACATATATATATACATACATACATAGATACATACATACATACATCTGTAAATAGATAGCACTGAATCATGTATACCTGTATTTAGGGCTGCTGATTGGTGAATTGGCATTAGATAACCTCTCAGATAGCTAGTCCCTGGAGAAAACTAATTCTCTTTCCCTCAGAAGCCATTGTTTGCCTGTAGCTCTTCATCTTGAGGTGGTACCCCATGACATTTCAACCATCTACTGGGCATGCCAGCTGGTTTGTCATTATGCAGATCCTATTGGAATGTCATATGGATATTTCACTGGTGTGACTTCTCTATCATGTCTAGAATATATTCATTATTAGCAGGTATCTTATTCCTCTGGCTTTTATGTTCTTTCCACTCCCTCTTCCTAGAAATTCCCTGAGACTTGGGTTTAGAGATTGGATTATAGACGCATCATATAGGGCTAGACGCCTCACAGTCACTAATTCTCTGCACTTTGACCAGTTATGGAAGTTTTGAATAGTCTCCATCTCTCACAAAAAGAACCTTCTTTGATGAATGTTGTACATACACTTGTCTATACATATAAGGATATGTATTTAGAATATAGTAAGATAATCTACTGATATAGGAAAGCGACCAAAGTTATCCTTTAGGGTCCATTAACTCTCAAGTTCTGTGTACTTGGCTATGTTTACAGTAACTCACTTGAATGAATTCTCTCCCACTGAACAAACTTTAGACAATTGTTTATTAACTCCAACATCAAAGTTCCACTACTGTGCCAATAGAGTACAGTACTCATTACTGTTGCTACCCATTACTATGATTCATAGACTTTACAGCAGGGTAGGATCATGGTTTGCTTTTCTCCCTTGACAGGATGCATAGAATCTTCTGAAAAAGGAGAACTAATCTTCCAGGAGGAGATTTTCAGGTAACTTCCAGCTCAGTTGCTCCAAGTTGTGCATATACATTATGTTGTAGCACCTTTCTTTTAAATCTCATGTCTGTTCTGGTAATTGTTTTCAAATTCAACTCAAAAACCTCAAATCTCTATTGATACACATTTCAGTTTTTAAGTGATATATAGTACAGTAACTAATCTTAGGAAATTAGGAAGACAGTACAAAGGGGATATAACTTAGTTACTATTAATAAAAACTGTAAAAGCTTTGATAGAATGGAAGGAAATTTAATTAGTTTCCATCATGGATTAGGCAAAAAATTTGCCTGAATTGTGAAGAATTGAACAGTCCCTCACTGATATATGATTTATGACATCTTTTCATTTTACTTCTCATTTTTCAGAAGAATTACTCATTATTCATTAGAATATTTCCTGGAATATAATGAACATTTTATAAAAATGTAGTTAATAAGTGAATGAGCAAACTTGTTAGCTATTATCATTCCCAAACACCACTAGGGTGACTTTAGGTGCTAAACGAGAACACAAAGATTTTATTTCTTTACATCCAGCAATATAAAGAATACAAACTAATTTCTAGATTTATGTAGGTTCAAATAAAAGTTATCTATGAATTAGTGTTTCTAAAATAAGTTTATATCAGAAGGCACATAGGTAAATGAAACACAATGATTGACTACATTTCCAATGACTTGTCCTAGATTATATTATGTGACGTGTTTGACAAAGCCATTGGATTTTCTACATCTTATGCAGTAAACACTTAATCTTTCATGTGAAAAGACATTCTTTGGGAATTGGAGATGGCTCAGGGGGTAAAGTGCTTGAAATTCATTCTTGATGACCTGAAGCTGGATATGTGAAATGTGTATGTGTGTGTGTGTGTGTTTAAGCCTGAACGAATGCAAGCTCGAGTGTGTGTGTGTGTGTGTGTGTGTGTGTGTGTGTGTGTGTTTAAGCCTGAACGAATGCAAGCTCGACCAGAAAACATCCCAGCCTAGATATTAGGAAATGGGTAAGAAACTCCATCTCACTTAAGGAAATTGTGGCAACAGATGTTTGCCACATTTAAAGCATGTGACTTTTATTAGATCAGCCAGTCTCCACTGGATGGACCCACAGTGATGGACATTAGGAGACGCAAATTATATTCCATAGAATTTATTATTTATATAATAGAGTACATTAAATTGGGTGGTGGACAATAAGAAGTGGGGATAAGGGAAGGGATCTAAATACCACCAAACTATATTATATGAAAATCAAAAAATTTCAACAAAAATGTTTTTCTGTTCATTTTTTTAGAGATTTTGTGCATTTCTTTTTTTAAAATTAAAAACTGAAGATTTCTTTTATTGAGCTTATAAATTTTTTCATAGAGCAGTTCTTCATCAAATTTATACCCCTTCAAACCTCCATGCTCCCACACTAACCTCCCCACTGGACTTCCTGCTTTCTGCTACACATGCTGGCACAATGTTAGTGTTTCCCTACTGGGAGATGGAATGTGGGGATGGAATTGCTGGAATATCATGGGCCAGATAACCTGGTGAATCACTGCTCAAAATATGAAAAACCTGTGTGAAAACAAGCTAGGTGAGGACTGACATTTAAGGCTGCCTTCTGAACCCCACAGGTGTGTGCCTGCATTCACACATGCAGGAACATGCAGTCACACACACACACACACACACATACACACACACACTAAACTATTGATGATGCTTCAAAACAGTCTTTTGTCTGCTTTCTCTGTTATTCATATTCATATCATTAACAAATACATACAAATCTTTGTAAAAATATTGGGACTGGAGTTATGGGTCAGCAGTTAAGAGCATCGGCTTCTCTTGCAAAGGACCTGGGTTCAATTCTCTGCATGTACCTGGCAGGTACCAATCATCCATAACTCCAGATACAGGTAATCTGACACTTCTTCAGATCTCCATGGGCGTTGCATGACACAGGTGCACTTACATGCAGGCAATACACTCATACACATAAAAATAAAAATAATAAATACAATATCAAAAAGTTAACAATAATAGGTTGACAAAGTATCTAAATTGAGTCTTTTAAAATGTATTTTGTGATAATAATATACTTTACAACAAATATAGCATTGTATCAGTGTTCATTCATCTAGATTGCAAAACATATCTTTTTTTAATTAATGTGTATGTAGTGTGTGTGTGAGAGAGAGAGAGAGAGAGAGAGAGAGAGATGAGTGTGCAGGTTCACTTGCCCAATGTTAGAATACGAGGAGGTCAAATATCAACGTCAAATATCTTTGTCTCTCCACCTTATCCTTCTGGGATGGTTTCTCTCACTGAACCCAGAGCTTACAGTTTCAGTTAGCCACACTGACACAGAGAATTTCTGAAGACAATTTAAGAAATATCTACAATTTCCTCAATCAGATGCAAAAGGTGCAGAGTATTAAGTAGGCCCCATCCCACATATGAGTCATAAGAAAAAAAAAATCTATTCATAGGGAAGTGTTGTATTCTTGGCCACTTTAATTTTTTTACAACACAAAGAATCCACCAGATGACTGTTAGTAATGAAAACACACTGAGAATGAGTGCTCAGTATAAACAGAAAAAAGCTCCTAAGGAATAGTCCCAGAGCATCAATGCAGTTTGATATATAGCTTCATAATTTTAGCATTCAGAGAGCCTAATGGCTGCTGGGAAAGTATATTAAACCACAGGTGTTTTGAACAAATATTTCTCCACATTAAATGAAACCTGCCCTGAGACCCAGTCACAGCAAGTTAGAAGGAAATTAAAATTCAGCAAATACTGTTAATCCTTTCTTATTCCAGAGTCTTGTGTTGGTTCTGAAGAATTCACATAAACACAAGTCTGTAAGAAAGGGTTCCATGGGGCTGGAGAGATGGCTGTCAGTTAAAAGTACTGGCTGCTCTTGCAGAGGACCTGGGTTCTATTCTCAGTGTCCACATGGCAGCTAACAACCATCATTGACTCCAGTTCCAGGGAATCCGACACCCACTTCTGACACTGTACAATACTTAAACACTCTCAGGCAATCCATCATACACCTAAAATAAAAATATACGAATTTTAAAAAGGTCGCAGATTATTCCCTTATGCTAGGCAAATTGTGCTACAATATTTATGTTATTGATATGATGGTTGTCCATTCGTTCAAATCCATATAAGTGCAAATGAGAATGTGGAGCTATTGCTTCAAAAAACATGAGATATTATAAACACTATTACACATAAACAATATGTACTAAACAGCAGAAACAAAGACTCTGGCATACATTTTCATGCTAAGTAAGAGAGGGTTTAACTTGGCTAGATTTCTGATGAAACTGGCGATGACCATGATGCTAAATGTATGTTTTTAATGTTATGTTTTAATTACTAGAACTTAGGAATTTTAACTCTTTCATTAAGTAGCAAAACATTATGGCCCTGGACATTCATTCTAGATATGCCTTAGAAAATTTGACTCAGTGGAAACAGATTTTGTGTTTTAGAAGAGTGATGAGCACAAGTAAAACATAAGACAACTCTCATAAGTTTGTATTGAGGATGAGAGAACTATAACCCAAGATTTCCTCCAACTTTGATAGAAGGATACATATAGTCCAAGTTAGTTTCTTATATAACAGTCCCTTGTATCTTATTAGTCAAGTAACTTGTGTTCTTTTGCTTGGAACTTTCTTTGAAAGGAAATACTCTTAAAGTGCAAAATAACACATTTGCAATAGTTTAAAGATTCACAATATTATCTCTTATGTTCCTCAAATGAAACAGAATCCCCTTTTAAAAGGAAGCCAATTTTTTTTTAATTTTTTTTTATTATTTTTATTTTATGTGCATGCATGTATTGCCTGCATACAGGTAAGTGCACCCATGTCATGCAATGCCCGCGGAAGACAGAAGGGGCAGTCGGATTCCCTGGAACTCGAGTTAGGACAATTGTGAGCTGACCTATGCGTGCTGGGGTTCAAACCCGGGTCAGTTGTAAGACTAGCTAGTGTTCTTCATCACTGGCCATCTCTCCAGCCCGAAAGACAAGTATTTTAAACTCATAATTTCTTAATTAATAAAAAATATAGTTTTCTATGGATGACCAACGTAGCATAAGATGAATTTTCATGTAGAAGCAATATATTTGGATGTACTTGAAAAAGTAGCCTTAATAATTTCCGAAGTGGAAGTAAGAATGCATTTGATCTCAGTATTCAAAACCAGAATAAATTCTAGCTCAAGTGAAAAATAATTTCAGATATATTTCAAAATTATAAAAATAGATATCTTATTAAATCTATCAAATTCAAAGAAGAAAGTGGGATGAAACATAAATATAATGATCTAATGTAAATGATGACTATATTAGGCTAAGTACTTGGCAGTTTTATATTTATAATGGAAGTACAGAGTAATAATTACAGACAATGCATGATATCCAACATATGATATTTTTATAGCCACAGTATATTATTTAATCTTCATAGAAATTTAATATGGGTAGTTTAGATCTTTTTCTCTTGCAAATAACCTTCAGTGTCACAGAATTTAAACACTGTTCAAGGGCTCACTGCACAGTAGTTGTGGATTTGTGATTCAAATGCCAGGCAGTGTAGAAAGCCTGTTTCCGAAGGTCAGTAAATCCCATCAGCTTTAGCTTATCATATTCCTATTAACAGACTATGGTGACTAACTGTTTATACTAATCTTCCTCGCTTCAGAGCACTCTATAGAAATAAAATACGCCACTGAACAATAGGAATTTGAAATTGACAACAACTTTCACATAACAAATCCCCTCTTCTAGATTTTAAACAAACATGCAAATTGAAGATTGCATATTTCAAGCTGAGTGTTGCTTAGATTTGAAATATACCAGGATATAGTTTTGTTTAAGATATGTGCTGTACCCTAAATATGAATTCTGCAGCCTTCAAAATAGAAATCTTTAAGGTTCCTTTAATTATGTGCAAAGATAACTATGAAACAAAAAGCAACAAAATAATAAAATGTAGGTTATGCTCACAGCAGAGAATGTGATGTGGAACATTCATCCAAACTGAACTAAATGAATCAGAGGTAGAAAATTGATATTAGCAAAACCTTAATCACACTGCAGCAGAGTTGCAATTATTTGACCCAATATATGAGAGATAATAAAAAAAATCTATGACTTTCAGAGTGACTGAATACTTTTGCACTGAAGTACCAAGTATAAGAAAGAACTGCAAAACCTCAAAGCTTTGCTAAAGAGGCAAATAAATTAAATATATTGCATGTTAGTTACTGGTAGATATTAAAACCAAAATATGTGAAAGAATATAAATGGAAAAATGTTGTCTATAATTAATAGTTGCTTGTATATCATCACTCTATTTTTTACCTTTCCATTTCACTTAATAAGGCTGCTGTCAGTTTGTCTTCATTAAAAGTGTTCTTTGTGGGGATGTTCTAAAAGCCATTTCTTCTCAAACATCTCTAACAGCCATCACCTGACTACTTATCTTTGAGTGTTCAACAAAGCTATTATTGCTCTAGTCAATTTTTCCGGCTTATAACCTTTGAAACATTTTCTGTTTCCACTCCTCATAGCTTTTAAGTTCTTCACATAAAATTACCTACTTATATATCTGGTATTTTTGTTAAACTAACAACCCCTCAATACAAGAGATGATATTTAACTTATAAGAATCATGTGATTAATGTCAAGTAAATATGCACACACACATTAATGTAATTGATGACAAAGAATTAACTTTAGTTTATTAAGCAGTACCTTCTTTTGAAAGAATATGCTGTAGCCTCAAGAAAGTTATAAGGCCATATACATTTAGGAAACCAGACATGAGTGGGCAAGATTTTCCATTTTTAATAATAGGCTGGCATAAGCTAAAAAGTGGTAACATGGTCCACTCAGTAATTTAATAAGCCTTAGCAAATATATTTGGCATAAATGTTTGAATGGCAGAAAAAATGTTATTTTGCTGAAGGAAAGCAAAGATGAAATGATTGCCTACCACATGTAGATATGAGTAAAGAAATATACCATTTTTATAAAATATTTTCATGTGCATCTAATATCTTAGATAACTATATTTGAAAAACTGAAAATTCTGATTTTTAAAAAAATATTTATTATTTTTATTTTATGTGTACAACTGTACTGCCGGTAAGTGCATCCATGTCACGCAATGCCCGCTGAGGTCAGAAGAAGGCATCAAATTCACCTGGAACTGGAGTTATGGATGGTTGTTAGCCATCATGTGGGTGCTAGGAATCAAACCCAGGACCTCTTCAAGAGCAGTCAGTGCTCTTAACCACTGAGCCATCTCTCTAGCCCTATATATTGATATTTTTAAAAATGAAATTGCAATTTAAGTATGTTTAGAATTCACTTGAGACCTGTCCTGTGCCTTAAAAAATTATTCATGTTTTTGGAGCTGGATAGATGGTTCAGCAGTTGAGCATACTGTCTGATCTTGTAGAGGACCCAGGCTTTGTTACCATCACTGATATTATGGCTGACAACCATCCTTAACTCCAGTTGCACAGGATCCACTGTCCTTTTCTGACTTCTGTGGGCATTGCACAACATGGATGCACTTATATACATGCAGGCAATACATTCATACCCATAAAATCTGTGTTACATTGAACTTAATGATCAAAGTTGCCTGTATACTAAGGGTCCAAAGTGAAAATTTAATTGAAAATCTATTAACTGAAGGCCTGTATGTTAAACTCCAGTTGGCAGGAAACAATGGTGATCCAGAACTCTAGTGCTTTCAGTCTGTACTGACTGATGTCTTCACGTGTAAAAACAAGCTGGGATGGTTTGTTGCTCATGTTACACATTGGTCTGGAAGTAGATAATATCAATATATGAATGAAAAGGGCAGAAAAATGTTTTTATGACTAATTACTAAAAATTACTAAAATTACTAATAAACATATCTTTTTACATGAAAATGGTCTCCTGTGAAATAAACCTTATATGGTTTTCTCATACTAACAAAGTTTTAGATGAAGTGAGTATCACAATTTTAGAAAACGTTTATTCTTTGTATCTAAAATTTTCACTATCATCACAGTCTTTTTTGAAATATTATTTAGAATGTTAAATCTTATTACATGTTTGCAAAAGCTTTTCCTAAATGCTTATCTATAGGAGAAAATGGATTTTAGGAATGGAGATGCAATAGCTCATGACAGCATATTGGCTTAGCACATGTGAAGCATTTAGTTTCTTCTCTAACACACACAAAAATACGCAGAGATTAATATAAGTAAATAATAGTCATAAAGGTAATTGAGTAAGATAACAAGCATTTTTCCCCCTTCTAATTACTCTGAATCTTCCCCTGTGTTCCATTATCTTGAACACTCCCAACATAAGTAATTCTCTACCCTTGAATATTTTGCATTGTATGAAGAATTTTTCAAACTACTTCAATTTCTAGAAATGCTTCAAATACCTATGTCCTGTGTGTGGCTAAAGCATGAGAGGGTGAAATGAAGTCACCTCTTAGCGTCCCTGTATACTAATCCGTAACTGAATAAAACAATAATGTTTTTTTCTTCTTGCACAGCAAAGTGCACACCTTTTTAAATTTAATTTTCAATAGAAACACTTTTCTTCTTTCAGCGTTGAACTTCACAATTGAATATAGCCTTCCAGGTCTTTCAGATTGTTTCTCATTTATAGCTCCACTTTAACCCAGCTTCCTTCGTCACTATTACCAATTACAGCAAAACATCTCTGAAAATAAGCTCGCTGATTGAGTCAGATCCAGAGAGACATTCAGTAACAGCTTCACATTTGCTTAATAACCTTGTCCTCATCTCTAATCCATGAGTTTAATTAAACTCTGTGCTTTTATTTCCAAGCATACATTTCCAGTGTTATTTTCCTGACTTCAAACTAAGGCTTGCCCCTGACAAATGATACTTGAAAAATTAAAAGCAAAAGCAGTGAGTCAGTAAAAACTGCACCATTCAGAGCTCTGTATTAGATATTATTCATCAGGACTGCAATGTGCAGTTCATTTCCACATTTATGTTATTTAATTGAAAGTTTTGTGAGAAAGAAACTGTCAAGAAGATGGTCTCTGAGAAGAGTATTGAAATACAAATTTGTTAACTGAAGACCTGATCATTAAACTCAGGTAGCACAAAGTTAAAATGAATAATCAGAATACTAATTGACATTGAATTTAAGAACTGAAATGAATAAAAATGTAACTATCTCTGCTTGTTTACATTTCACAGTGCAAAACACATTCGTTTAATTTTTAGTCTTAATTTTATTAAGGCATAATAAAAAGGAGCAAAAGATCTTAGACTACTTAAACACATGACTTCATATGACCTTAAAATTGCTCTTCAGGATGTAAAATGGGATAAAAGTGTATTAGCCTGTTATGTTTGGTGGTTTAGCCTGGAATGTGAAAGATATTCAGGGCTCTCTAGACACTTCATTTCTTCATAAGCTCATTTTTTTGCTGTCCAGTAAAATGACTTAGTGCTCATGATCACTTCATAAGCGTTTCTCTTACCCTAACCTTCAAATTGTTCAATTCTGATCTACCTTCACCACAAGTTTCTTGGATCTGTTATGATTGCAAGACATTCTTTTATGAATGTCATATTTTTGAAGGATCAGAATTTAATCTTTGCTCCTAGATACAAAAGCATCCTGGGTACAGATGTAATGTCAATTTTGGTTAGTTTTCAACTGTATATAAATAGTCCTTTAATTCTTTATTAGAAGAAAAAACAGGCAGATTTTTCATGACAGCACTAGTCCATATGCACGTCAAAACTGGAACTTAACTTGTAACTATTTCTTTGTTTATTTTTGTTCCACCAGAAGCTCCTTTTCCAGACTTGTGGTCCTTTAATCTTTACTCATTACTTTTCCTTTTTACTTTTACTAGCCTAGAGATTCACTTAATAAAAACTAAAAGAAATATTGTACACATGAATACAGAAGACTATTTATTGTTATAGCTAGAGTTTTAGGGCAAGAACCTTAGCCTGCTGCAGACTCAATAAGTTAGGACTGGCAATGTTTCCTCATGACAATTAAAGAGGCTAGTAATGATTAAACGTAGAGAAAAAAAGGATTAAATCAATGCATTGGGGAGGTAAACAAATTAAGGGAGTCAAGTGACCATGAGTTTAATTTTTGGTCACTGATACGAATTTTAGGTTTAAAAATTGAGACGGGGACATGGGCTGCTTGAAGTCTTGGTCAAGATGTTTTCTTACCATCATTGTCTTGACTGGGTCCTATATAGTGGTGTGAGAAATTGCAAATCTGTTAATCAAAGGAGAGGAGTGATTGGATTATTCTAAGATGCCCTGCTCCAGGATTGAGCCACTCGGTCAGAGATAAGTGTTCACATAATGGGGCTGTTATTTCCAGCAGGATATTCTGTTTCCGGAATCCAAGGTGACTATAGGTTTAAACCAATGATTTATCTTTGTCTTTAATCATCAAGAGGGATGAGATGAATTAGTGTTACAAATACTCTAGAATGATTCTAACTGTATAGCTATACAGAGTCAAAGGACAGTCCAGGGCTGAGGCGATGGCTCAATGAATGAAACACTTGGTACAGTAGCTTAAGTGCCTGAATTTGGATCCCTGGCACCCCCACATCCTCCCAACTTCCTGATTCCTTTTTTTAATAAGCCACCAAGTCCAGTTTGATGCTGTCTATACATTCTTAAGTGTGTGATTATTCATGGTAATATAGTTGTCCTATCAGTGGCCAGAATTTTAAATAAAATGAACTCTCTCCTAAGCAGTCATTCAATATCCATAGATCCTTATCTAAGGTTGAGCACTCTTGCAGATAATTTATTCTTAAACATATCACTGAGGAAGCTAAAGAAACTGCTCTGAGAAGTTTTCCTAAGGTTCTACCTGTCTGATAGAGGACTCACTTTTAGAAGGATCAGGGACTACTTTGGAGGATTCCTAACTTTCCCTTGTAGAAAGACTTATGACTAGGTGTCCCAGAATTCTGATGATTTCCTTATCCTTATCTAATGCCACCTAGAAGATGAAAGTTGCTCATATAGCTCTAAATTACACAGGAAAAAAATTATTTAAAACTTAAATGCTCAAATTCAGAATTAATGGGAAAATTTTCAAAACATAAAAGGAACAATATCTCACACCAGATTTTAATATTTTCATTCATCAACTTATAAACCAATGTTTCATAACAAGGTGGTCATGGAAAATGCAAAAATTCTGAAGTCTTGTGTCAAGGCGAGGCATCAGCTCACAGAGAAGACATGGCAAAGTGGACATTGATAGTGCTAAGATTGGTGGGGAGTTATCCAGGCAACTAGAGAACTCAGAAGAGACATTGCCAGCCTCCAATGAGAGGGGCATTTGTGAGCGAAAACAAAACTCTTCGAGCTATCTGCTGGCTCAGTGGTTATCAGTGAACAATTACCATTTGCCATCCAAGCTTATAATCGTAGATATTTGTAGATTTTTCAAGAGTGGGCATTCAGCAAATGTTTGATGAATAAATGAATATCATTTAAAATGACTGATTACGTCAACAAGAAAAAGTTAAATCATATTCGCTGTACTATAAAATGAGCCAGGAAAGTATGTCATAGGTTATTGAAGATTTCAATCAGAACAGTCATAATTAATGTTTCAGTTAGTTGCTGAGAGCATCTCAATCATTTACATGAAGTATGTTTGTGAACTAGCTCATTCCATTCGGTAATGATGTCAGGTAGATGAAGCAGAGTTACTGTAATAATTTCAAAGAAATATTCTCAACTTAACAAAAGAATGTTCTTATCTAGTTTCTACTGTTACACCTGAAAATCTTTGTATTTTTTCAATATTTAACTTGAAAGAATTAAAGCTGTGGTAGCATTTGCAATTAATATGGAATTTCTCTGCTATCTTAAGTGACATGCCGTGAATAAAGGAAATAGGCATTAACCTTCAAATGGTTTCAAACACTTCTGGCCAGAGATAGTAATTTACACATTGAGTATCATTCATTTCTATATTCCTGAAAAACATAGCAATTTAAACTTTGTGTGCAAGTTCAGTGAAATGGATATTGTATACAATTCACTTTATATGCCATGAAATTGTATTACGTTTTCTGATTTTAGTACGGTAATTTATTGTAGCAGTCTCTGAATAACCATGGGTTATTACTGCAGGATCCCCCCTGAATACCCAAATTGCAGCTGTTGAAGGGAATAAAATAAAGGTTATAGTGTCTATGTGTTCTATATGCATATATAGTATATACTGTCCACCATCTAGAGATTGTTTCCAACACATAAAAATGTAGGTGATGTCATTAGTGTTCATACAATATGCTTAAGGAATTATTTGAAAGAAGCTTAAATTTCTGCTCCTAATGTGTGTTTCTAGATAAAACAGTGATGCATGTGAAATACAACAATGTTGGATGTCATATAATTTTTCCCCTCAAAGATGAACTCACACCAAGGGACTTTGGAGTGCAAAAACTTGAGTTGCTAGGCCTTAGCATATATGACAAAATGCATTAAGTCCTTTGGGGAGGTATGGGGAATGCAGATAAGAAAGGGAGGCTAAATATGATTAAGTTGTATTGTATGAAATCCACATAAATTCAATAAAATGATTTTAAAAATTGAACAAAGCTTAGGGGTTTGGTGTTTGAATCATTGGACAGTATGTTCATGAGTAGTTTTTATTGGAAATGCTGAAAACTCGCCATTCAGTTAGTTATCCAACCACTCCCATTCTATCTGTGTGGATTCTTGCAGACAGCTCCTGTTCTATTGAATACGTTCAGAAAATTCTTGACCACTCCAATGTCTTGAAGAGTACCTCTGTGATTCCATCCAGAAGTTTCAGCAGTCTTGTTTTATATACTGCACATTTAAACATCACTGACATAAACATATGCACGTATTTAATTCATTAACTGATGAGGCATGTTCTTAGATTCCTCAGAGCTATTCATTTGAAACTATTTTCCTTCACCAATTACATAATTAATTTGAAATATCCTGTTGGGGACCCCTGCTGTTTAGGGTAGCAGTCTCCCCATGTCCGGATAGCCACAAGCTGGCTCGGCGCAAATGGGGAGATTCCCCTTCTCAGCAGGGCGCCTTCTGCTCTCCTCCCTGACTTACTTTTGAAATGCCCATCACAAGATACATGCCCTCTCTCCGGCACAGGAGCTACCAGATTTTAATCAGGCATTGTCTAATAGCCTGATAGAAGCTCACCGCCCTATGTAAATGAAGCATTCCAGGAGCACCTATCAGCTAAGGCTTCTTCTACTGTCTCCACACTATAAATAGTCCTAGTTTTACCCCAATAAAGCTGGAGCTGGAGCTGAATCACTGAGATCTGAGCTGAGTCACTTGTCTGAAGCTGTAACACTAAATCCTGTGATCCAGTCTCCCCAGGGGGGGGCTATCCTTCCGTCATCGACTCACAAAGACCCTGCTTTCACCATTTCTTGCACCTCCCCTTGTGACCTGGTGGCCAACAGTTCTCGAACTTAGAGAGAGAGTGCATGGTGGAAATTGAAATGGAACCCAACCGGGCAGCTGACAGCGGTCCTAGAGCCGCCAGCTCCGGTAGCAGAGACCCACGGCAACGCAGTGTGCAAAACCCATGCACCCCAGTGGCAGAGAGCCAGGGGCCCAAACAGCAGATGTGGCCCTCAGGACCTGCTGCACTCCAGCGATGTGTGGGAGACCGGTGCCACGCCAGCAGCTGGCACCCTGAGATCCCTGCATGCCCATATCTGGTGCCCAATGTGGGGCCTCTGAACTTTGCACCAGCCAGTAGCTGGTGCCCCCGGAAACACAGGATTCGTAAGTACCTCTCCCACCAGGAGAGAAGCAAAAATCTCTTCTAATTTCCTCCGTTTGTTTCCGGTCTAAAAGTCTTCGTGTGGGACCGCTAAGGACAGAGCGCCAACTGAGGCTTCCTGGTCAGGGCTACTCCCTGATGTTAGCTGAAGGTTTCTTTGACCCCCTAACAGACCCCGACCGCCTGCACAAGTGTAGACAAAAGACCATCTATCTATATATCTTTCTGATATAAAAAGCTGGTGACGCAGCGGCCACTTAAAAGTCAGTAGGATGGCTGCCAGTCTCTCAAATCTGTGGGAAGGCCTGTGCTGGAAGCCAAGTGGAATCCTCTGAAATTTTAATTTCAGGCACATTCCCTTGGAAACCATCACTTCACCCCACTTTTTCCATCTGAACACTGTTAGAAAAAAATCCCCAAAGTTCCAGGGATCTCCACGTAAGCCTTGGAGTCAGTTTCTAAGGAAAACTTCCCTAATCGCTTTTGTCACCCTGCCCCCAGGCACTCAAGCCACTGCTAAAACCAGTTAAGTGAGAATTTAAATTAACTAGCCCCTGCTGAGTACCTGAGAGTTCAAGGTGGCTCGTGGCCAGAACAAAAGATTTAAAAGTGACATTTTTTTTTTCTGCAGTTTAAAGGCTTGTAACCTGTCAGGGCGTTCCATCCCCTAGTGTCAGACTGCTGCAAAAACATCTTCCTTTTATAATGGGAAATTCAACATCACACCAGAAAAAAACTCCAAATTCGTTCCCTTAGAGCCTTACTTAAATCAAGAGGGCTTAAGATCTCCCAAAAAGAAAGCTTAAAATTTTGGAATGAGGTGTATCAATTCACACCCTGGATCCTATCAGCAGACATACCTGATCTAGAGGTCTGGAACTTTCTTGCGCATCTGGCTCGTAAAAAAGAAATCCAAGAAAGGCATAATTTTCCCCTTTCCTTTTTCCCAATAATGGCAGCCATCCAGCAATGCTTAAAAAACCCACCTAAGATTGGTGAAAGCTTACAAGCACCAGAAAATAATAAAAGAGAGGTTTTAAGTGATTAAAAAAACCCCTGCAGACTGCCCAGTAGCAGATTCAACAGCTCCAAAAACAGAATTTGACCAAGTCAGACAAAACCCACCCATCAACAAAATTAACTCTTACCCCCTTCTTGCTGATTTTACAAGCCCAGATATTAACGCCCAGACTTCAAAAGCTCCCAAAGATCCTCAGAATATCCAGTGTGTCACCTACTAATTGAAAGTAAGAAAGTTCTTTGAAAGCATAATAATAGATTTCCTGGCTGGCTTACACACAGGCATGGAGTACACTAGTCATTCTTGATATTACATTGATTTTGGTTTGTTGAAACATCTTTTTGATTTCTATCACCCTTCTGATGATAATGAGCATCCATAATATTAAAGTCATGAGAAATGAAAATGTGAAGATCTTTTGCTGCTGGAATGACTTCAATCAACACCTCTTGTTTACTTAAGATATTTCCTGTGTATTTCTATTCAAGTTCATTGGGGCTCAGTGGAAAAATGTTGTTTTTTCTAGTTTGCAAGTAAACTAAATAAACTGATACAGCTAATAAGTCATATAAAATTACTAATACCAAGCACTGTGCTTTTAAAATTTTGTTATTATTTCTGAAAATAATTTTATTTCTAAAAGGTGAAATTACAAGTCTCTGAAGTAGATTGAAAAGAAAAACATTTGCCTTGATACCAGCATTATGCTACTTTCAAATATGAATAAAGAATTCAGGTCATGAATTTACAGTGTTTCATGATTATCATGAAATCGTGAACTCTTATTTGGTGAGTACTTCATATACAAATATATAATAAAAACAAATACAAATAACTGTTTTTCTTATTTTAGATGGAATTATGGACTCTACTCTCAGATTGTAAAATCAAAACTTATGCATATATGTGCAAACATGCAAATATTTTCTTAAATATAGTTTGTTTCTTAAGAATATTATATTTCCATTTCAAAACTTTTTTACAGTAGTTTTAAACTAATTTGTTTTCAAATAGAAATAAATCCCATTTCAAAGTAGTTGAAGGAGTCATATTTATGCTTTCATGTAGGATATTTGTTTATCCCTTAGTGTTTGCTCTTCTCTTGAGCTTCTGGCTCTGATTATAGTCATGTCAGTAGACAACCTCTGCAAACGTGCCCATATCACTTCTTACCATATATTCAATATATTATGTTTGGTAACCTGCTTAATCTTACTAAGGTCATTTTTCATATATAAAAATAAATGTAGTGTTTATTTCTATTTTTTGGATAAGAAAATTATACACATTACCTATATGCTGAGCTATTGTCTGATACCATTAAGAACTCAATGAAGTTTACTTGCATTGTTTGGTTGACAATTGATGTAAAGAGTGAAAATTTAAATGAATGCATGCAAGCATCTGAAAGGAATAGGGAATAATGCCTTGGTTATCTGAAGTGACACACACACACACACACACACACACACATACAGGCATATATCTATATCTATATCTAATCTATATATATGTCTAATATATTTATATATATACATGCCAAAACTTTTTAAAAAATCTTCCTGTAAATTAATAGAAATGACATTAGATATGGACTGCTTTGAGAAAACTGTATAGGGTGAATTTCCTAACCATATACATGTGAACTCATCACAATATTTTACCTGTATTATTTTCAAGAGAAATATGAACTGCTGCTAAATTAAAATACCCTGTTTACATGTGGTATATTCATTCATGACGGCATACGTGTACATTTTTTTAGGAATTTTTCTTTTTAAAAAAAAATAATTCTTTAATATCCACATAATTAGAAGAAGCATTTCATTATAACAGTATTGACATATTCAATAAATATTTCCATAGCTAAGATATATCTCTTTCAAAATTGGCTGTAAATTTTTAGGTTTACAGTTGAATTAATACAGGTACAAAGTATTATACTCAGTATAAACCTTATAAGAAATAAAATTGAATCATGTTTTAACCTTTTAAAAAGATCTCCATTTCATTATTAAAATGTGCTGTTTCATACAGAAAAATTCATTTTTTAATTTTTAATTTTTATTTTAATTTTTTATGTGTGTGTGTATTGCTTGCATGTAGGTATTGCACCGAATGTCGTGCAATACTCGCAGAGGACAGAAGAGGCTGTCAGGTCCCCTGGAACTGGAGATATGGAAAGTTGTTAGCAACAGTGGTTAGCTGCATGTGGGTGCTGGGATTTGAACATGGGTCTTCTGCAAGAACAACCAGTGTTCTTAACCACTGAGCCATCTCTCCAGCCCCTGAAAACTCATTTTTAATGCAACTAACACTTAGATGTTTGCACATGTGTGTCTAATCTTTATATATCTGATTATTGCTAATCACACTTCGTTACTTTCTGAGATCGTTGGCACATGAGCATGGATATAAAGTCATCAGGTAGATTTCAACAGTAATGTTTTTCATATCTACTAATTAACATGAAGCAAATTTTTATGCTTAAACTTATTGTTTTTATTTATTGATTTTTTGTGTGTATTTTGTATAGAACATCCCAAACAATTTTATTCGTCTATATAACCACATCCCAAGTGACACCCTCCCATGCACCCCCCAACCTTGGAGCCCATATACTCTGTCATCCCTCTTACTGTCCACTGTGTTGTCAGTGCCCCCCAGCCATTCCCCACAGATTATCCATCTGCTGAGTCTGATTAGCCTATCTGTAGTTTCTTGTTTTTAGGAAAATCAACTCATCTAGCAGCAAGCTGTTGCCAATATTCGTTTAGAGAAGATTGGGTTCTACTGTTTATTTTCCTGATTCTATGCAGGGTTACTGTCCAGGAGTCTCTAGGGCCACCCCAGCCAACAACTCAAAGGAGGGTATCTCCTATCTGGCATTGTTTCTTATATGGACTCTTAAAAAATTATATTAATCCCTTTAATCTTTGATTATAGTATCCTTTTGTGTGTTTAAGACTATGCAGTTGTCCCAGATAAACAAATTTATTTTTACTCTTAAGGTCATTTGAAGATCTGTTCCTCAGTGGTCACATGGGCTTAGGAGAAGCCACTTGCTCCTTTCCTCTACCAGTTCCATCTATGTGAAGATAAGTCAAAGGTCCTCCTCAACCACGGATGGCTTCACTTGGATGCATGAAGGAAATGTTTCCTCTGTGTTGACCCTCTCCTTTGTAGACTGGGCACTGGTTCAAGTCCATCTGGTGGGGTCTTCATGGCCTCCCTGAACAAGAGGACAGATGACTCACCACAGTTACAGGACATTTTGAGAGATGCTCCATAGTCCCCTGGAACTTAGTTGACCTTGGAGGGCAAGGAGAAAAAACTGTCTTTTAAGTCCCTCTGACCAAATTAGTATAGATCTCAAAGCATGGCAGTTAAACATCCAAGAAGTTTAGTTCCACTAGGCTGGGACTTTTAATTACCATGTTCTATGTAGATAAACCTTGGGCAAAGACCAACAGTTCTCATAAACCATGACTATACATATATTATGTTCCTTGAGCTAATCATATGTATGCTTTGTCAGTAGGTTGTTGGATTAATATGGTTCGCTTTTTTTTTTCACTAGCTAGGCATTATTTTCTCTCACATTGTCTAACCCTTCACCATGGTTTCCCCATTTAAAGTGTGCCCATTTTTCCTATTTCTCCCTTAATAATACCTTTCTCTTATTTCCAGCCTCTCTTGAGCTCCTTCTTTCCCTTTATCCCCAAGGTTCTTTGTATAACCCTCCCCCCTCCACTTAAAATAACCCCACTTTTATCCATTTCTCCTTTATTAAAACCTGCTTCCAACTGTTCTGTTTCCGAGTCTTTCTTTTCCTTTATCTCCCTGTCTCCTTTTCATTATCCTGGTTGTTATAGTTATGTCTGGATACATACTCACTTATAAGTGTTTGGTGCTAGGATCCACATATGAGGGAGAACATGAGTTGTTTGTTTTTCTGAGTCTGTGTTATTTCACTTAGTATAACAGTTTCTAGAACTATCCATTTACCTGCAAATTTCATTATTTCATCTTTCATTACTGCTGAGCAAAACACCATCAAATAAATGAACCGCACTTTCATTATCCACTGGTCAGTTGAAGGACACTTAGGTTGCTTCCAACTCTTAACTGTTGTGAAAAGAGCAGCAACAAACATGGATGTGCAAGTCTCTGCAATAGGATGAGTTCTTTGGGTATATGCCAAAGAGTGGTATAACTGGGTCAAATGGTAGGTTCATTTGTACTTTTTAAAGAGTTCTCCATACTGCTTTCCATAGGGGTCGAACAAGCTTGCAGTCCTACCAGCAGTGGATGAGTGTTCTCCTCTCCCTACAACCTCGAGAGTGGTATAACTGAGTCAAATGGTAGGCTCACTTTAGTTTTTTAAGGGCTCGCCACATTGCTTTCCATAGGTAAGAACTCCCAAATACTTTTGACGCTTTGGAATCTCAATCAGTAATTTTCTTTAAAAAGTTATTTGGAGCCACTGACAAAGCTTAGTGGGTAAATGCTCTTTCTCCAAAAATGGAGGACCTCAGTTGATCCCCTAAACGTTGGAAGGAGAGAAATAAGGCCTGCACATTGCCCTCTGACCTTCACAAATGCACACATGCACACAACATAAACACGCACACACAAAATAAACACATAGACACACACATACAAATAAATGTAACTTATAGACACACAAACATACAAATAAGTGTGACATGCACAACAAATCAGAGTAACATGTGCACACACAGATACATGCACAAACACACAAAGATAAATGTAAAAACTCAAGTTGCAGGGAAACCGACATGCCCTTTTGGCCTGTGCAAGCATTGCACATATGGGTGCATTTACATGAATGCAGAATAAATATACTCATATAATAAAAAATTTAAAATGCATAAATATATTTTCTTAAAATTAAAAGTATCCAACTACAATGAAGCTCTAAAATATTTATAACTGTCTTGTTTTGCATATGCTAAATTAGTTTTTTGTGTGTGTGCTTGTGCAGATGTGAGTGCTTCTTTTTGTACAGATGCATGTGTGTGGAGGTGTATAGGCATACATGTGCCAGTACATGAATAGGCCAGGTGTCAACCTCAGAATTATTTCCACAGGGCTGTACACCTTGTTTTTTGAACCAGATCCTCTGACTGTGCCGAGACATTGTATTTTGCTGTGACCTGGGCCTCACTGCTCACTTTAGATTGGCTGATCATTAACCCTCGGAGATCTGCTACCCAAGTGCTGAGTTTACAAGCATGTATCAAAAAGCCAGAGTTTTATGAAGGTGCAAGAATAAAACACAATTCATGTTTATGTGGCAAGCTCTTTAGTGACTGTCCTGCCTCCATGGCTTCACTGTCATTGTCTGCACAATATCTTACTTGGAACTGTGTTGTCTCTTATTTTCACTTCAGTTCTTAAAATGTAGACAGAGAGTGTGGCTGAAACCCAGAGAAAGCAAATGAAATCAGTGTTTAGGTACATACAAAATATTGAGTGCACTTTAAGAGCAAGTCGTTAATTTAACATATCAATTTTATCTGTAAGGAAATGCTAATATGTTAGTGTACAAGAAACTTTACATAATAAAATGCTAACAACCTTACGGGTATCCATTCACCATAAAACTAATTTCACACTTAGTCTGTTATGTAATGTGCTATGAAAATAGCTCTTTGCTTCAAAATAATATTATGTGAGCGTGTAGGAATTGGGTATTGTCCTTTGAAATGGAGATTGCACAAATAGTAATAAACTCTCAGATTTGATGGATCATTTTTTAGTGTTTTACATATTTAAAAAATGATTTTATTTGTAATAACCAAACATAGGTATAAAGAAGGCAAATACAGATTACAAACTATATACACAAGGGCACACAATTTATTTTACATTGCTACAGTTGGTTGAATGATGAGCAAAAATTGTACTTATATATTTCATATGCACTCTAGTATGACATAATAAGGCTTAAAAAGTCTAATTTGTGTCCCCCAAAATCCCTCAGTGTCTGTCTGTACAGTGGAGACTGGTTAACCTACAAAGATACCCATCCTGGAAAGGGACTGTCTCTGCCCCTCCCAGAAGTCACCTGTTGCTCCAATTATCTTAGGCAAGGTCAGAGTTTCTTACCCACATCCTCATGTCTATGTTAGGACTTTTTCCTGGTGTGAGTTTGCATGGTACTTGTGCATTCTGTCCCCAATGCTGCGAGTAAATGACCATCTGCCTGAAAAACTCTGTTTCCTTGTGTTCATCTACCTCTTCTGACTCTTACAATCTTTCCACCCCTCCTTCCTCAGTGATCCCCAAACTATGGGAGCAGTAGTTTGTTAGAGGTGTCATATTTATGGAAAAGTGCTCTGTAGACTCTTGTCTTTATATGTTGAGTATTTGTGAGTTTCTGTGTTAATCATTATCTGTTGCATAAGGAAATTTACTTGGTGGGAGTTGAGAGACACATTAATCTATGTGTATGACAATAATTCATTAAGAGTCAGTTTAACACAATAACTACTTAATAGAAAACTAGTATTAGATTCTCACCTATGTCCTATGATCTGTCTACTCTCAGGTTCCTAAGCCTGATATCAATGTCAAGTATCAGCTCCCTCCTAGGAAGGAGAACTTAAATCCAGTTAAAGAGTGGTTGATTACTCTCATAATACTTGTGCTGCCGTTGCATCAGTTGGCATATCTTGCCAGGTCAGTTGTTACTCTAATTTACAGGATTCGGAGCTGTGTAAGGAGGATTATTTTTTCCTTCTGGTAGCTTGCATTGAACTTTCCAGCACTATGAATGCCAGCCAGTAGAGATGAGACTCTGAAATCAGCATTAGCTTGGGTTTCTTCCATGTTTATTCCACAGCTCTTATGTAGGTCTTCAGCAATAAGGTCTTACCATAAAGTGCCAGTGGGTAATTAAGAGCAGCAGCAAAGACAAGTATTGTTAGAGGGTCTATAGGACTCATGCTCAACAGCTTCCAGAGAAAGTATTGAGTATTGTTTATTAGCATATGGTATCTAAAAAGTGTTAAGTTATAACTTATTTTGATCACATTTCATGTTATATATATACTTTAAGAAGCTTCTATACTGGTTAGTTTCTTATTGACTTTTTTTAAAGGTCTTTAGTGTTACTTATATCTCCCCATGTCCTGTGACCTGTCTAACCTTACGTTCCTAAGCCTGATATCAATGTCATGTATGGGCTTTATCCTAGGAAGTGGACCTTAAACCTAACTAAAGAATTGTTGGTAACTCTCCTCATATTAGTGCAGCTATTGCTCCAGAAGGACTATCTAGCCAGGACAGTCATTATTTTAGTTCACAGGATTCACAGCTGGATAAGCTTGGTGGTTATTTTTTTTTCTGCCGGTAGCTTGAACAGCACCTTCTAACACTATGAAAACTAGCCAGTAGAGGTGAGGTTATTAAATCAGCACTAGCTTGTGCTGAGGCAACAAAGTCATCACCTTGCTTGTTCTACAGTTCATATATGTAGTATCTTCAGCAACAGTTATTTGTCACCCAGTCATGGCAAGCAACCAAGAATATGGGCAATAGTCAGTAATGTTTCAGGGTCTATGGACAACAGCTTTTAGAGAGCGAGTTCATTCCTCAATTTAGCATGGAAAGTTCTTCATCCTCTTTTAAATATGACAGAAAGTTTTACCAAGTATAGTAGCTTGGGATGGTAGGTGTGGTCTTTCAGAACATGAAACACAACTTTCTTAGTCCTTATAGCTTGTAAAATTTGAGGTGAGAAAGCACTGTTGTCCTGCTGGGCCTGCCTTTATTTGTGACTTCTTGTTTCTCTTTGTAGGCATAAATTTCAGAACACTTTCTTTGTCTTGCTCATTTTGTGTTTTTGCTGTAATAAGAAAGAACAGGTTTTGTCTCTGATGTTATTTACTATTCTAAATGTCTCTTTGATGCAGACAGGCATCTTTCACTAGATACAAGAAACTGTACAGAGATTTTATTGAATATCTCTGCTATGCCTTTGGAATGAACTTTTTCTTCTCTTCTGTCCATAACTCATAGATTTGGAATTTTCATAGTGTCATACAGGTTATTCTTTTCTATTCGGATATTTTCCTTAATTTATATTTGCATCTTTGCATTGAATGAATGTTGGTTGCAGTTCCTTTACAAGTGTATTTCTTTTTTATTTTTTTAATCAAAGAAATATGCTGTCTTCATGTGTCTGTCATATTTTGACAATGCTCATAATGTTATAATAATATTTTTATGCTGACCCTCAATCAGGGATCATT
Source organism: Nannospalax galili (assembly GCF_000622305.1). NCBI lineage: Eukaryota > Metazoa > Chordata > Mammalia > Rodentia > Spalacidae > Nannospalax > Nannospalax galili. The sequence goes on along the minus strand of NW_008342018.1, from coordinate 2,920,509 downwards.
TACAATATCAAGTAACTGTTTGGGGTTGTCATGATTAACTTCTATCTTCAACATACCCAGGAAGCAGGAAGCTCAGTTGGGTGATTTGCTCTTTCAGATTGGCCTATGGCACATTTTCTTGATTGTGGAGTGATGCAGGAGGGCCCAGGCTACAGTGAAGGGTGCCACCCAAGGGAAGGTTGGTTGTAAGAAACCTGACCACAGGCTGAAGGTTGTAGTCCTTGGTTGTAAGAAAGCTGACCACAAGCTGAAGTAGTAGTCAGTAAGAAGTGTTTTTCCACGGGCTGGGCTTCAGTTGCCACCTCCAGATTTGTGCCCTGAGTCCCTAACTCACTTCACTCAAAGATGGACTTTCACTAGGAAGTAAAAGATGCAATTAACCTTTTCCTCCTTGAGTTCTTTTGGACAGAGTGCTTTATCAAAACATGAAAACGTTAACAAGGACTGGACACAGTGAACACTACCCACATGTCAACAAACTTACTCCATAAATGTGTTTATTGTGCGTACTCCCCCAATTAGTCATTGCTTTGTCCCTGTCTTGGACTTCTTTCTTGATATTCAATTCAAGCACCAAGATCCATGTAGAAGATTCAACATATTCCCTAGAAGATTTACTTAGGGAATAGCATAGGAGTATTTACTACTTGTATTTATAACCAAAATCTATGGAAAGTAGTCAATTTTAGGTAACATATATGCTTTTAAATCTAAGGCTAAGATATTTTGCTGATAAATAATTTGATTTTGATTCAGTATAGAAAAAAAGCATTTTATGATAGCTCATTCATTCTGTTCATTATGAACTTACATGTATGTTTTCGTGCAATTGTTTTGTGTAATATTTCACAACATCCAAATAAAGCCATGCAAATTATTTATTTGTGCATTCTCAGGAGCTATAGTAGCCTTTCAAAATAACTGTAATTATTAATAAAATAAACTAAGTCAGAAGATTTTTGTTTTAAAGATGAAAAGTATATGTTTCTGAATCTAAAACTTTCTAATTTAGTTTTATATTTATTTAGAAAATATTAGGAAAATGCTTACTTTGAGAATGTGCATAGTTTATATTGAATAGTAAAAGATGAACACAATGATTTCAAACATAAAATACGGATAACGCCTAACAAACAACCAAGGCATCTCATTAATGATTTCTCCATTATAAGCAGTTAGCGGGATGAGGGGATTCATGTACACACTAATTCTGTATTATATATTATTACTGTGACAAATGCCTAGAATAAGTCACTTAAAAGGAGGAGGATTTCTTTAGACTCCTGGTCTCAGACATCTCAGTTGGTAGTCTCTACCTTGCTTTGAGTCCTGTGGTGAGACAGAACACCATGGCCAGGAGCAGAAAATAATCTTTGGATTGGCTGACTTTTGAATGATAGTCCCATATTTTTTGGGAACACATATCATTAATCTCACCCTCCTCCAAGAATGTAAACTTTCATCAGTGTTTTGAAGTTACCAGTAAGCAAAAAGAAAGGTGTTGTAGTCTAACTATCTCTTTCAAAAGAGAGTGGCCCAGATTACCTAAATTCTTTACCCCCCGGGATCCATGCCTTAAACGATCTACTCTTCCCAACAGTACCACAGGCTATGATCAGGCCTAAGCACATGGTCTTTGCAGCATGTGAGAGATCAAAACCACCAAAATGACAGAGGAAATGTAGAAAAAAAATTATAAATATGTGTCTTTAACTACCAATATCTTAATAAGAAAATAAGAAAAGCATGTAGAACAAAGATGCATGAGATGATACAATAACAGAGATTAACTGAGGAATTTTGACAAAGTTATTCCTTAAATGAGTCTTCCAATTTGAAGTTAGATATCTGTTAGAATTATAGATGACATGTATTTTTGAATGACTTGTAAGATAAAAGTCATAAATATTGCAGGTCAGAGAATGTCATGTAAAATATATTCTTCTTGTTTTATGCTTGGACCCTTGGGGGGTCTTCACTCTGACATCAGCTGTTGCTATAAGTAGAACAGCCCTGAAGCATTTAGCTTCTAATCCTCTTAATTTCTGAAATTGAAATAAAGATGATTCCAAGGAGAACATGTAAATCCTTATTTGAGATAATTTTTATCATCCTAAGCCTTTCATTTCTTCTGTACTTTCTTATGAAGTTTCAGTCAAGGATCAAATAGAACTCAGCACATGGCTAAATGTGAACATTATCCTCAGAGGCTTGTAGAAATGGTCTTTTCAGACACAAATAACAAACAAACAAAAAGACCCCACAAACCCTATAAAACTGTCATAACTGGTATATAAGAATAAAATCACTAAAAAATGAATATATTAAGAGAACCTCATGGTCCTCTAAAAATAATAATGGTTACTTTCATAAGAACAACATTTTGGCTTCTCTATGCATCAAAACAATGAAAATGGAAAAAAGTATAGAAGACAGAAGAGGGATGAATGATGCCTTCAAAGTCTTAGGACTGGTATTATCAAACCTGAGTTCTAAATCTCAGGAAAGTATTTTATTATCATATAAATGAATCTGGGTCAACTTTAGAGATGTGAGTTTTTAGAAAATTTTTCAATAATAAGTCTTAGAAAAATCAAAGGAAATACAAAGACGCGTGTAGTTTAGCTAAGTGGTAGAGCACTTTCTTATTTAGAATTCAAGCCCTTGGTGTATCCCTAGCACACACACACACACAGAAAGAGAAAACAAAGGAAGAACAAAACAAAACCATAAAACCAAAAGTTAAAACAAAAATCTCATTTTGCCAAGGAAAAGAATAAAATAATAATCTGAACATATCAGCTTTTCAAAATGAAAGGAAACTATATGATAGATTATAAATTATTTATCTATGAAAAACACTATCAGTCTTATTTGGCCATAAAAAGATGAGAAGATAAATAAAATATGGCTTGCATAAACAATGGAGCATTTTTTCAGCCATAAGCAAAATTGAAATCTTGTCATGTATTTTGAAATGGATATATGCAGTTGACACCTTTTAATGCTTATAAAACGACCACAGATAAGCATGGTATGTTACTCTGTATTTGGGAAATGAACTTTTACAAAGTTCGAAAGTAGAATTGTGATTACTAGGTATCAGGAAGGGTGCAAGGCCTGGAACAGGAGAGAATGGTGGTTGGCTCTGATCAATGGAGACTGTATGTATGTATGTGTGTTTGTACATATGACAGTATGGTATATAACTAGTGGCCAGTAAGAACAAAAGTTTTAGAACTCTAACTGCATGCATTTAAATAAAATATCTGTACAAGCTTATGAAGTATATTGTAATATCTGTAATTTAACAATTAAAACACTAGTTCACTGGAAATCTGAACACCTAATTCAAGGTCATAGGTTGTAAGAGCTGTGATTCCACTCAAGATGAAAGTGAAGACCTTTCCCCATGTAGCTGTGCTATAATTCACTAAAAGTGAGAAGTATTTTACTTTTTAAAAATATTTTATTATTTTTATTGTATGTGTATGAGTGTTATGCCTGCATGTAGATAAGTGCACCCATGCTGTGCAATGCCCGCAGAGGACAGAAGAAACTGTCGGATCCCCTGGAACTGCCATGTGGGTGCTGGGAATCGAACCCAGGTCTTCTGTAATAACAATCACTATTCTTAAGCACTGAGCCATCTCTCCAGCCCCAAGAACTATTTTACTTTTACTTAGTATACCAAAAGGAAATACTAAATTCATGAGGATTATGTTCATAATAACTTTATACCCTTTTTTACTACTATTAACTAGAGATTTTTACAAAGACTTTCTGAAACTTCAAGACATGTTTCCATAGAAAAAATGCTATGAGAAATTGTAATTTCTTAGAAATTTAAATACTCTACATTTCTAGAAATCACAAAGAATTGAATTTCCTCTTTACACCAGAGCAAAAACATTAGCTAAATAATTCTACAGAAACTAACTTAGATAAGTGAAATGTGAGTTTGTATGTGCACATTTTTGTGTATGTGTGTGTACATATGTGTGTTTCTGTGAAAACTTGTTTGTATGTTTTCGTCTGGTTTTGTGCACATATATTTGTGAATATGTTGTTTGATTGTTTCTGTGTTGTTTGTGTACATCTATGTGTTTGTCTGTGTTTGTCAGGAGAGTAGCAAATAACTTACAATATCACAAATTTCTGTTTGATTCTGGACATCACAGACCTTGTGGTACCCTTCAGCATTCATTTTATTGATAAAGGCTCTCAAGAATATGACTATCAAAACTCCAAATGCTGATATAGCTGACCATCTGTGAAGACTGGGCATCAAGTAAGTTCCAAGAACATCCCTGCTTACCTTTGTTTGCATATTAATGCCATCAAACTGTGACATGTCCCTTGTTGGGACTGCTTTCTTGGCATTTCATATTTCATCAAATATCATGATGAAGGCACACTTTAACCATATTTTCATGTATCCTGGCATATAGCATTAAGGAGTTCAGTGAAGCATAGCTATTCTCATTTTCTGCTAATGTGGAAAACTCTTTTAAAATCTCAATAAGGAATATGCATGACATGTAACAATTAATTAGACAGAAAGAATATGTCAGATTTCTGGTGACAGTGCCTTAAACTTAAGCTTTTTATAAAATATATATTTAAGCAATAGTCATTGAACATTTAACTCCAGTACACTGCAACACAATACATCAGCTGTATGTATTTCCCATATTTTGTTTTCAACTTTCATTTCATTAATTTTTCCTTATTACTCATGCACGTGTATATTAGAACATATTCTTAAAAATCATGCCCATTATTCTTTTGGATTCTTCTCTTAGAAAAGCAATAAACATTTGGTTTTATAAACTGGACGTGGTGGTGCATGCCTTTAATCTCAGCACTAGGGAGGCAGAGGCAAGCTGTGAGATTGAGGATAGCCTGATCTTCATAGTGACTTCCAGAACAGCTGAGGCTACACAGACAACTGTCTCACCTCACTTTATTCCCTTTTATAATTACCTAAGTATGCTATATTGAATAAAAGAGTAATGTTTTTTTGTTTTTATGACTTATAGAAGTCTTTAAATTAATAGGTCACCATCCATTATAAATTTTCTCCATTTTGAATAGCTAATTTAATAGATATAATTATCTGAGTAAAAGTATACTTTAAGTCGAAGCAATTTCTCAGTATGAATAATATCAAAATGCTTCAGGCCCATAGGTTCAGTGTAGAATCTTATTCTGCTAATTCTTTAAATAAATGTTATTTGGCTTTGCCATGTTACTAAGAACCACATGCCCAATACTAGAAATAACAGTTAGACTTTCTATACACTCTTAATAATTACAGTGTTTTGTATCTTTGTTTTGAGACATAAGTAATTTATTCAGGTATGGTTCTTTTCCTTTAATGAAAATACTACCAAGTAAGAATGATATGCAAAATTATTAACTAAATATTTCTTTTTTCTAAAAGTATATTTTATTTATTTAAGTTTAAAGAGGGTAAGGTACAAATTTTGTGACATCAAGGGCTATAAGCAGATATTCAAAAGCCCATTTATTCTAAAGACTACTGAACAAAACCCTATTTCACAAGAAATATAAGAACTGAAAAAAATGATGTATTTTTCTGTAGGAAAAAATATAAAGTCATTGCATATTTTTAAGTTACATGCTCAAAGGCTTATAGATAGTGTAATTACTAAAAATAGTAAATTCAAAAAGACATGAATTACAAAAGTAAAAGCGCCCTTGTATCTCCTTGATTCAGTTATTTCCAAGATAAATCTTTAAAGAGCCTTCAAATTTTTTGAAGTCTTTAACAAGAATGTACTGGGAAACAGGACCCAGACTGCTCTGGCTTCCTCCATGCTCAACAAGGGTGCAGGGTGAGGCAACTGAAGTACCCCTTCAGTGGGTCTATCTAAAACTCTCCCAAATTTCATAATTCTTATCTCTAGGGGGAAAAGCAAGTCCTTGAATTGTGACTAGGAGATGTGAAGGAGAAGTAATTAGCATTATAAGTTCTAGACAGGGAACTAGAAAAAAAGGGAAAATATGGCAATTTTCAAAAGTTCATATGAAAGTCCCCTGGAATTTCTTGACAAGGGCTTCCAAAAGCATCACTCCGTTGGGTTCTTCCTCATTTTCCTTTTGTCTTCCAAGGCTAGACTCTAGAGTGATGGATTCAGGATTTCCTTTCAAGCACTTTGATAGCTGTTGGAGTGGTTAGAATCAGTGTCAGTTCTCTCTCAAAGGCTTCTAGATAGGGAGAGAAAAATTTATCCATCATTTTAGATCAATAGCTACATGTGCGCACTACAGTACTAGAAACCAAGATTTAGGACTTTGGGTAATCTCTTCAGAGGATGGTGTGATAAGAGTAGGGGGTAGGAATTGGTTAGGCAGTTAGGGAAAAAAGACCCCAAAGAAAAGTAGCCAGTTTCATGGCTAAAAGTCAACATGTCCTTGGGCCTCTTAGCAACACACTCTGTTCTGAAGGCCAAAAATGTAAAAGTATCTGGGAGCTTGTATCTAATCCTTAAAATATTTTAGGGTTACCTCTTCAGAGGGGGAATGTTATAGTAGCCAAAAGGTCCATAAAATAAATAAATAAATCAATGAAGAATAAACAGTACATGAAGTTTTCAGAAAAAAAGTGATGGGGAGATATGGGAGGAGTTGGAGGGGACGGAGTGGGCATGGATTTGATCAAAACACCTTATATGCATGTATGAAATTCTCAGTAAATCACTTATTTAAATAAAAAACATAAAAAAGAATATGTTGGCAAATCTTAAATATGTCTCTCCAATGCAAGTCCTCCTTTGCCAATCTTGTTAAATCTCACCTTCTTTTCTTTTGTATATTTTTTCAACTGAGCTTTTAAAATTTCATACATTTTCCACTAAAATCCAGGCCTCCTCCCCCAACTATACCTCACCCTATCCCTCCACTGAACTCTTTGAACTCTGGTATACATTCTGAGTCCTATTCATTCAGGTATTTGTACCCAAATGTCTTTCCGTGTAAATACATCTACTGAAGTCTATTCAGCCCATCCAGTGGTCATATGTGATTCATACTCTCCCTCACCCAGCAGCAATCAGTCTCAAATGGTTCTAAATCTAGTGCTGACCCACAACCTATTTCTCACCTCCCCTTTGATCCTTGATTACTGAGCTGACATGGGTCCTGCATTCGATGCGACCTCTGCTGCAGGCTCACATGAGCAAGTCTTCATTTGCCTGGAAGCCTCCACCTCCTTATATTCATGAACCAGCCCTGGCTCTTACAATTTTTCTGCCTCCACTTCCACAATGGTCCCTGAGCCAGTGGGTGGGTGAAGGTCATGTAGGTTTCCCATCCTACACTCTACAGTCTCTTATTCTCTGACACTTGGCCAATTGTGGCCCTTTCTGTGCATTGCACTCTGAGTTACATGGAAGCCTTACTAGTGAGAGTTGAAAGGTGCATTAACCCTCTCTGTAAGTGCAACTTCTCATTTAAGTGCCTTTTTATTATTGCTTTTCCCCTCACCCAGTTACCTAATTCCTTTTACCTTCTGCCCGCATATTCTACCAGGTCAGCTTTAGAATAAAATGTCAAAATCTATGTAGCTAAACTAGTCTTTTCATATTATTTAAATGATAAAATAAGGCTCTTCAGTTGCAACAACTTTTGTGTTAGCAAAGTGTGAATATGTTAAGCACTTTTTTCTTAAAATGTGTTTTTATTTTTAAAAATATTTTATTTATTTTATTTTTAGTGCATATGTGTGCATTGTGTGTATGTGTGTAAGTGCACCCATATCATGCAATATCCATGGAGGTCAGAAGAAGGTGTCAGATCCCTTGGAACTAGAGTTACTGATGGTTGTTAGCTGCGTGTGGCTGCTGGGAATTGTACCCAGGTCATCTGCATGAGCAAGTGGTGCTCCTAACAGCTCAGCCATCTCTCCAGTCCCAAAATGTGTTTTGAGTTTTTGTGAGGCTACAATACTTCTGTCATCTAAACTACTGTAGATGTATCAGTTTAAAGCAACACAAGTTTATATTCTCACTGTGTCTAGCAGTCAGGAGTCTGAACAGGATGAGGTTGGGTCCTCTGATGAGGGTATCAGAATGCTGATACCAAACACTGTGTCCATAAAACCCTATTGACTTCTAGATCTCAGGGACTTCATGAAATTAAAAATGAAAACCGCTGTTGCCCTTAAATTCAAACCTCTATAGTAAGGTGTTTAGCTCCCAAGTATTGCTCCTGTCACTACACCTGCCTGATTCCTTATGACTATTAGAGAGAATCACTTCCTTCTCAAAAGATCCACTTGCTGATATCAGGGTCAAACAATGTAATTTTGGATAGGAGTTGATAGGTCATTTCCCTCCATATCAGCTAAATAATCCCTTCATTTCAATATACACAATAATTTAAACTAGACAGTAAAATTTGTTGCATGTGTTATGTAATATAACTGAACCACAAGAGTAACACCAGAACAGGTCATGAGTCTGTGATTCTCTCCATCCCATGCAACTTCCTCACATTTACAAAGATTTTTTTTAAATTATGTGTGTATATGTGCCTCTGTTGCCACGTGCAAAGGAGTGCAGGTGACAGTGGAGACCAGAAGAGTGCTTCCCATTCCCTGGGGCTGGAGATACATGTGGTTGTGAGCTGCCTCACTTGGATGCCAGGAAATGAATTCAGGTCCTCTGCAAGAGCACTATATATTCCTAGTTTCTGAGGTAACTCTCCAGCTCCAGCTTCACAATTGCTAATCACTTCTGATATTCTCTTTCCATCTTGTGTAAAATTTATTTTCTACTCATTAGATATTTATGTTTCTGGTAAATATCTTAGGTCTGTTCCATTCTAACTCAATAGTCAATGCTTTATCATTCTTTTGCATGTCTCTGAAATGGTTTCCATTTATGCATAAAATTATTAAAGTTTGTGCCTGTGAACAGATTCATTTTTTATCTATATCCTCAAGCTCATGAATTTTAAAAAAAACATTGAATGAGTACAAAGCAATGGGTATTTTCAACCACTCTTGCACTTGGTAAAGGATAGAAGAGCTATCAAATTGTGTAAGTCAATAATTTCATTTTCAGTTGATTTTCCAACATTTAGCCCAGACCATAGTTTTACCCTCGAGTTTTATTTTATTACGCTTGGCAAAATAAAGGAACTCTAAAGTGTCTAGTTGTCATAACCTATGAATAAGGATTGCAGATGTGTTTCATTTCAGTATTTTAGATAAGAAAATCATTTGGGATTATCTGAGCAGCTCCAATGTAATGATAAGATTAATCGGGACTTCTCATGGGATAGGAGATAATATGTTTATGTTGCTTAGACTCTGAAGTAGTGGGAAGTTTATTACAGCAGTAGCCAGAAATTAACAAAGTTTTTGTATCTGGAAATCAGGTATTGCTCTAACACTTGAATATATTGAACTGGGTGTAGAAATTGGCAAGGAGCACAGGCCAAATGAATTCTCATTAGATGACAGAAGAAATCCTAACCAACATTTAATAGACTTTTGTAACTGTAAATGACTGTGGTAGGGAGAAATCACAATGATAACTGTAAGAAGCATGCATTCTATTGGATAATATAAGCATGCTGAGTCTACTATTGGTGAAATATAGACGGTAAAATTGATCTTGTGGAAACTGTGCAAGATATGAGGTACTTGTAATTGGAAACTGGATGTTTCTGTTATTTAGTAGAAGACATCTTATTGAAAAATACCCTATAGTTTTTTGAAAAGCAGAACTTGTAAGTGATGCATTGGGACATTTAGCAGAGGAGGTAGAACCCAATCCAAATATATAACATGTTAAATGCAGTTCTAATAGACTGTACATCTATACACAAGACAAAAAATATTTTGGAAATCTTTTTTAAAGGTTAAAACCTCATTTAATTTTATGTCTTATAGGGTGTGTAGTGAGTACAATATTGTATAACTGTAATAATTCAACTGTAAACCTAAAAATGTACAGCCAATTTTGTAAGAGATGCAGCATAGCTCAGAAAATTGTTACTGAATATGTCAATGCTGATGTAAATAAATGCTTCCTAAAGTATGTGGTTATTAAATAGTTAAAGAAATATTTTGGATAAAAACTTTTCAAATATATGTTCCCTCCAAGAGAGATATTTTATATTTGCTGACATATAAAAGTCAAATAAATCGACTATCCTCAGACCTCTTGGGGTAAGTCGATAGTGCACCTCTCCACGCCGGGACTCCCTAAGCCACATTCACCCTTCCATCCCCCCCCCGCCTCGCCGTTCTATACTGCTAGTTTGAGCCCTGCGCCATTCCTAGTCTTGGGGCCCCAGACACCTGGGGAACCAATACTGCTTCCTGACCCTTCTCACCCAGAGCAACTCAGTCCCTTTCTTGGGCTCCAGGAGCACCGCTTCTGGTCCTGGCCCTGCCCTCACCTCTCTCTGTGTCCCTGGGCCTGCACCACCGGCTAACTCTCCTAGCATGTACTACTATCCTCAGGCCTCTTGGGGTAAGTCGATAGCGCAGCTCTC
>NW_008342018.1:2892260-2904032 GCF_000622305.1 Nannospalax galili | reverse complement strand
ACACACAGATAATTTTAGGAGATTCCAAGTCCGTTCATACATGAACACTTCCTGAAATTTCCATACTTAAACAATTTGGGTAAATAAAGTTCAACTCTCTAGACAAACATTATGAAAACTTTTTCTGTGAGTTTTGTGGGCTAGCAGTAAATTACAATAAACTGCCTTGTAATTCCCCCTCACTCCTAACATTGTCTGGGATATGGTAGAGTGGACTTTCTGTTAAGAATGACATCTGTGAGTAATGAACAATTATTAAAATATTGACTGCAGGCAGATCTCTGTGAATTCAAGACCAGCCTGGTCTGCATAGTGAGTTCCGGGACAGCTGGGGCTACAGGGAGACCCTGTCACAAAAAGAAAAAAGAAAAAAAATTGACCATTGTGATGGTTTGAATGAAAATGTCTCCCATAGGCTCCAAATGTTTGGACATTTTGTCCCCACATGGTGGTGCTGTTTGGGGAGGTTTTAGAAGGTGTGGCTATCCTGGAGGAAGCAGGCGGTGGGCGGTGGGCTTAAGCCTTGCTGGATCTCCAGTTGCTCTCTTGCTTCCTGTGCCTGTGTGGTGATGTGAGAGCTTAGCTTCTGCTGCTCCTGCTCCAGCCACATCCAGCCACCATGCATCCTTCAGACTGCAAGACAGACTGAAATTCCCCTGAAACTGTAAGCTCAAATAAACTCTTCCTTCTATAAAAAAAAAAAAAAAAGTCAAATAAATCAGTGGAAAGCTATTAGATAATAGCAATAAGATAGGCAGAGAATCTGTAGTAATCTCAGAAAAAAGTAGGACTTACAAAAGAAATATTACCAGAGTGAAACATTAAATATTCACAAAGTGATGCCAAAACTTGACATAACCTTGCCGACATGCAAAAATCCTTAAAAAGAAATCAATTGTTAATATTCACCATACCGAGCAAAAATATAAAACAGAATTTATGTATACATATGGAATCTTATTATACATAAACATGTGTCATTATAGTAAATACTAAAATTTCTCTTAAATAGATTAGCAATATGGAAACAACAGAAAATACATTCTAAGTTCCTTCGTCATTGGCTAACATTTTTATAACACATTGTTTCTAAAACATCTAAATACATTTACCAAATTTCTCTGATTTTCTTTGTATTTTAGTTCTTAGGGATCAGTTGCATTTTATTTCCCAAACTTGATTACACATATTTTGTTTTCTCCTTTATGCAAATATATGTTTCAGTTACAGCTTTAAATCTATGAGCTGCAGATAGTGACAAGACCATTCCCTTCCACCTTTCATTCCAATGTGTAAGAATGAATTTTGTGTACAATTGTTCTATTTCCATGTCTGACTTGTGGAAATCAAGAGGCTGTGACAATGACATTAGCATAGGGAAAAAGTCTGGAAACACTGTTACGTAGGTATGAAGAATATTTCCTATTTTTATCTAAATCTGCACACTGTTACTGTCTCTTGTCTACTTACCAGGTAAGTGTGATGATTGTCTAACTATTGATTATTTACTTATTTATTTATTATCTATTTATTAGTTTATTTACATTTAACAACTACCATTGCTTCTGGGCACTTAGACAAGCAAACAATCCACCTTAGCATCCATGTATATTTTCTTTTTCTTTTATTTATTTTTTTGTTTTTTGTTTGCTTTTTTATTTATCTTGATGTTGTTGCTTATTTTGCTTTTGAAACAGGGTCTCCCTGTTCCCAAGCTGGCCAGGAACTTACTATGTAGAACAGCCCAGCCTCCATCTCACAGATATCTATCTCTGGCTGCAGAATGCTGGGATTAAAAGAACATACCTTGCAACTTCCCTGTATTCTAAGTGATATTAGAAAAGACAAATTGTTATAGGAACATGAATTTATTTTCAGTTTGGACAAACATAGAAGAAAAAAGAATTCTAGTTTTTATTTGTTTTTTCTGTGCCAGTGTAATAATTTTATTCTAAGGATGAACCTTAAATCAGTATTTTTCTTAATTTATTGTTTTTATTTTATGTGTATGTGTTTATGGCCTGCACATAGGTAAGTGCACCTGTATTGTGCAATGCCAGTGGAGGACAGAAGAAGAGGCTGTCGCATCCCATGGAACTGCAGTGATGAATACTTGTTAGTTGTCAGGTGAATGCTGGGATTCAAACCCAGATCTAGTGTAAGAACAGCCATTGTTCTTAACCACTGAACAATCTCTCCAGTCCCTTAATCCAGGATTATTAGTTTAACTGTAAAACCATAAGATCTTTGTGAAATCTGTTTCTGAGGGGAAAGTTTGTACTTTGGTCAAGGATTTCAGCCTTTCCATTTCCCAGATTGGGATTCCTGGGAAATTTTAATTCTTTTAGGTTCTTTGTTTTAAGGAATCCATTTTATGTTCTTATAATACATTTTCTCTCACAGCGAATCTGCCCTCAGCACAGCAACTCACCCAATAATCAGTCTGGTTTCTCTGTACAAATACCCTTCATGACGTATCTACAAACCATAAAACCCTCAGATAATTCAATGGATTAAATATTTCCACCATATAGTGATCTTCGGGTGTTAGTAGCTCTGATGAGTAGTGACTGGTGCAGATGGTGGAACCCTACTGAATATTACTGTCATGATTGTCCTTGTGGTTCAGCTACTGCAAGTTATGTCCTCCAATATCACAGGTAAAAGATGAGCATGTGAGGCTTAAAGAGTCCATTTGGGAAGGAAAGAAAAATGTTGTCATTCTCCATAGATACTACATATAGCTTTCAAATCATTGTGCTGCTATGGAGAGACAATTAGAAGAAAACCTTCCAAATAGCAGGGAAAGGTATTTTACTGATGTCTCACAGCCTTTTTTTACAGTCTCATCCTTATTTTGACTACAGGTTCTGTGAAGAATATAGTTTCACTAGCCAGCCTTGTTTTCTTCTATTCTAACTGTTCTCCAATGCAAGAGAGACTTGGAATAAGTTATGTCATATTGTTAAGGTTAGATATTGTTGAAACAGTTATGGGCTCTATACCCAAGATTAAACAGCAGTAGTTCCAATTTGAATTTGAAACATATTCATTGTGTGAAACAGTCATTACAATAAAAAGCAGCTTCATTCTTTTATGTTTCTCATTACATAAATGGAGTTAATGAAAACTAAGTAAGTTTCCTGAGGAGACCCATTGATAAGCATCAGCACAGCACCTATATCTATTTGAGTACAAATTAAAGTGTAAACCAGTACAGTGAACTGAACAACTTAGAAATGATTATGCAAATTGCCAACATATTTGTAATACAGCAAGTTCACTGATAATCAGAAAGTGAAATTTAAGACAAGAAGATGCCTTTTCATTTATATACTTGAATGACTTTTTATAACAAAAAATGTACACTTAAACATGCCTAAAAAATATTTGGAGCATTGTAAATTACTAAAGTTTCTTTCAAAATAATTCAGTATTGTTTATCAGAAATCTATAATAGCTTCTCATCTTTAAATAAACTAATTATCTTACTTATAAAAAATTAATAACACAAAAGGTAAAACATTAGACAACAGTAATACCAGTGTCCTATGGTCCTACCTCTCTTGAGCTGCTTCTTTCCCTTTATCCCCAAGGTCCCTTCCCCACCCATTTAAGTAGCCCAAATTTTATCCATTTCTCCCTTAGTAACACCTGTTTCTACTGTTCTCTCTCAGGTTCTTTCTTCATCTTTACCTCCTTGGTTACTTTTCATTATTTTGGCTCCTGCAGTTATGTCTGGATACATACTCACTTATAAGGATTTGGTGCTAGGATCCACAGATGAGGGAGAACATGCATCGTTTGTTTTTCAGAGTGTGTATTTCTTCACTTAGTATAACAGTTTCTAGATCCATCCATTTACCTGCAAATTTCATGACTACGTCTCTTGTGCATCCATGTTTGTTGCTGCTCTTTTCACAATAGCTAAGAGGTGGAAGCAGCCTAAGCATCCCTCAAAGATGAGTGGATAATGAAAATGTGGTAAATTTATACAATGGAATTCTCCTCAGTGGCATTATATATACATATTAAAGCAAAACCGCCGCAGAGACAATTACACAAGCATATTGGAAGGAGAGTTCATAAGACATCACTTGTTAAAACATATGCATAGTTGCCCACCCCCACCTTGTCTTTGGTCTCCTGATCTGCCTGCCACAGACCTGCCTACAATCCTGACCTGCCTACTCTCCTGGGAGAACCTGAACTAACTTTCTTTTTTAAAAATAACTTATTGGGAATTTCACACATGAATATAAGTTGTTTTGATTAAATCCATGCCCATTCCTTCTCCTCCAACTCCTCCCATATCTCCTCATCACTTTTTTTCTGATAACTTCATATACATTCTTCTTCTTCTTCTTCTTCTTCTTCTTCTTCTTCTTCTTCTTCTTCTTCTTCTTCTTCTTCTTCTTCTTCTTCTTCTTCTTTCCGTCTTCATCTTCATCTTCATCTTCGTCTTCATCTTCATCTTCTCCTTTTTGGGGCTTTGTGCTACTCTAACTTTCCCCCCTCTGAATAGGTAACCCTAAAATCTTGTAAAGTTTAGATAAAAGCTCCAAAATACTTTTGACATTTTTAGCCTACATTTTAAAATATTTTATAGTGATTATCTGTGTATTTCATACAGAACATCTTAGTCATTTTTGTACCCTGTTCCTCTTTGTCACTCACCCATAGTCCCCCCACTAGATTTCATGTGTTGTCATTGACGTTAAGACCTATGGAATCAAGTTAGTGTGTCCAAACATCCTTTGGTGCAAGTTTATTCACTGAAGTCTACTCAGTCTCTCCTAGAGTCACACCATTTAAGAAGATCAGCTCTTCCTCACCCAGCAGTAATCAGCTGACAATTTTTCTTCAGATCAGGTTGGAGCCTGCTGCTCATTTCCACCATTCTATGTTGGGTTTTTGTCTGCTTGAGTGTGCATGGGTCTTCTCTATGTTGACACCATTGCTGTAGGTTCATAAGAGCAAGTTCTCAGGAGCCTGTAAGACTCTATTTCAATATGTTCATGTGCCTCCAAGCCTGACTCTTACAATCTTTCCAACCTTCCACCCCCTCTCTGCAATGATCTCTGAGCCCTGGGTGGGTGAAGTGTAACATAGGAGACCTATCTAAGGACTTGAACTCGGAAGATGCTTATTCTATGCAGTTTGGTCATCTGTCTCCTTCTGTGTTTATGGACCTCTGTTGTGTGAGGGAGCTTCATTGCTGAGATTTGAGAAATGCACTGGTATTATATACTATGTTCTGTGAGACTTGGGTGTAGAGGTTCCATTTTGGATGTGTCACACAAGAGTGGGCATTTGACAGACAATCTCTGTGTGTGACCAGTTATGGAACTCTGTATTCATCATCATCTCTTGCAAGAGAAGCTTCTTTGATGAGAGGTGATTAGCATACTTGTCTCTAAATAAAATGATTGATATTTAGCACATAGTAAAAAGTTACATTTGTCGGGGGCTGAAGAGATGGCTCAGTGGTTAAGAGCAATAGCAGTTGCAGAGGACATGGGTTTGAGTCCCAGCACCCACATGGTGGCTACAACTCCAGTTAACTCCAGTTCCAGGGGAATCTGAAGCTCTCTTCTGACCTCTGTGACATTGCTTGACACAGGTGAACTCACATACATGTAGACAATATACTCGTACACATAAAATAAAAAATTAATAAAATATATTGTTTTAAAAATTACATTTGTCTAAGACTATGGCATCCTTGTATTTTTGTTTATTTGTTTGTTTGTTTTTCTAACATCTATGACCTCTCCAGTCACATGTATGTAGCTATGTTTCAGTACCACGCATGAGTTCCCTCTCATTGAGTGGGCTTTAAATCCAATTATGTAGCTGTTGATTACCCCAAGATACAAAGTGCCACTACTCGCACAATATAGTTTGCTGTGTTGATCATTGTTTTGGTTATTAAGCCTTAAAGCTTTGTTGGACCATTAATTGATCATTCTCCCTTAGTAGCTTGCATAGTCTTCTCAAAATATATGAGAACTAGCATTCCAGGTATTGGTTTCCAGGCCATTTTCAGCTCCATTGTTCCAAATTCTGAGTCCAAAGTATGTCCTGTCTTCAGCAGAAGGGACTTGCATTCAAGTTCTGGAATGTAGTCAAGGGCAGTGGCAATAGTCTACATAATTTGGGGAGTCTCTTAGAGTACCCTACCTGACAACTGGAAGGGAGTTTTCTCCTGTCTGGTACTGTTTCTTGTTATATAGCCCTCACCTATATACATGGATTCATGTAGATATATTGTACGTGCAAGTTTTCAGTAGATTTTTGAATGAATGTTTCCCTCTGTTATTTCATATCCATTAAGACTTATCTCCTCTCTCTGTGTCTTTCTCTCTCTCTCTCTCTCTCTGACCATAACTTCTCCCACCTCATTTCAAGTACTCCTATTTTCCCCATATCACACTTGATAATACCTGCCTCCTGTGGTACTACTCACCCTCTCTTGAGGTCCTTTTTTCCCCTTTACCCCCTTAGTTCCTCGTATAATCTTCCCTCTCCCCTCTCAGTCAAATGCCCCAATTTACCCATTCTCCCCTTGGTAACACCAGTCTCCTACTGTTCTTTCTTGCCAGGCTACTTGTATCTCTTTATCCCCAAGGTTCCTTTGCATTTTCATGGTTCCTTAAGTTACATCAGGATATATACTCACATATAAGGGTTTGGTGATAGGATCCACAGATGAGGGAGAACATAACATCACTTGCTTTTCTGAGATTGTGCTACTTCACTTATTACCATTTCTAGTTCCACCTATTTATCTGCAAATTTCATAATTTCACCTTTCTTTGTCATGGAGTAAAATTCCATTGTGTAAATGTACCACATTTTCTCTATCCACTCACCTGTTGAGTGACACAGGGTGCTTCCATTTCATATCTATAATGAAAAAAGGAATGAAAAACAATGAATATACAAGTATCTCAGCAGCAGGATGAGTCCTTTGGGTATATGCCAAGGAGTGGTATAACCACGTCATCTTAGTTGAGTGGCATTTAGGTTTCTTCCATCTCTTAGCTATTGTGAAAAGAACAGCAACAAACATGGTTATACAAGTGTTTCTACAACAGGATGAGTCCTTTGGGTATATGCCAAGGAGTGGTATAACCACGTCATATGGTAGGTACAGTTTTAGTTTTTTAAGAGTTCTCAGTACTGCTTTTCATAGTTGTTACACAATTTTGACTTGCACCAGCAGTGAATGTGTGCTCCCCCCTCCCTACATTCTCTCTAGCATGTGGCACCATTAGTTCTCTTGATCTTAGCCGGTATGACTGGGGTAGGGTGAAATCTTACCTGAGGTTTTAATTGTATTTCCCTAATTACTAAGGATGCTGAACATATTTTATGATGTTTCTTAGTCATTTTTTTCTTTTATTGAGAAGTCTCTGTTCAGATCCATAGACCATATTTTATTTTATTTTTTATTTTATATAAATAATTTATTGAGAATTTCATACATGTATATGTTTTGGTGAAATCCATGCCCATTCCCTCCCCTCCAGCTCCTCCCATATCTCCCCATCACGTTTTTCTCATAACTTCTTGTACTCTTTCTTCTTTTATTTATTTGTTTTTATGAGGCTTTTGGCTACTTTAACCTTCCCCCTTCTGAAGAGGTAATGCTGAAATCTTTTAAGGATCAGAAAAAAGCTCCCAAATAGTTTCAACATTTTTGGCCTTTGGAACAGAGTAGGTTTTAAGAGGCCCAAGTCCATTGTGAGTTTTAGCCAAGAAATTGGCTACTTTTCTTTGGGGTCTTCTGACCCTAACTGCCTAGCCAATTCCTGCCTCCTATTCTTATCACACCATGCTCTGAAGGGGTTACCCAAATCGCCAATAGGGAATCAGGCACAGACCACTCTGTCTTCTTCCATGCTGAACAGGGACGCAGGGTTTGGAAACTGGAGTACCCCTTCAGTGGGTCTATCTAAATGACTCCCAAATTGCATAACTCTTTTCTGTAGAGGGAAAAGAAAGTTCTTGACTGGTGAATAGGAGACGTGAAGAAGTAAAGGCAAGAGTAATTAGCATTACAAGTTCTAGACAGGGAACTAGAAAAAAGAATGGCAATTTTCAAAGGTTCATATGAGAGTCCATTGGAATTTCTTGACAAGGGCCTCCAAAAGCATCCCTCTATTGGGTTCTTCCTAATTTTTCTTTTGTCTTTCCAGGTGGACTCTAGAGTGATAGAGTCAGGATTTGCTTTCAGGTAGTTTGATAGCTGTTGGAGTAGTTAGAATCAGTGTCAGTTCCCTCTCAAAGGCTTATAGATACGGGGAGAAAACAAATTTATCCATCATTTTAGAACAAAAGCTGGTTGTCTCCCTTAGCTACAGGTGTTCACTACAGTATTGGAGAACAAGATGTGAAGTCTTAGATCTGAGCAGCACATTCTGGTAAGCACCAAAATCAACAATGAGAAATAATTGTCTAAATAACTTTTTATATAGACTTAAGCCTAATGTCTGGGAAATGTAATCCCTTGACCTCTTAAAGAAATATACTGATGACTTTACTCTTTGGTTATATTTTCCTTTTGGGTGTTTAAGACCGTAGAGTTGGCCCAAATAAATCAATTTATTTTTACACTAAGGTTATTTGAGGATCTGTTCCTTGGGGGTCACATGGGCTTGGGAGGAGTTCCTGACTCTTTTCTTTTACCAGTTCCATCTATGTGAAGATAAGTCAAAGGTCCTGCTCAACCATGTCTGGCTTCACTTGGGAGTATGAATGTTTACTGAGTTGACCCTCCTCTTTCTAGACTGGACCCTGGTTCAAGGTATCCCTGAACAAGTGCACAGGTGACTCACCACAGTTACAGGACATTTTGAGAGATGTTCCATAGCCCCCTGGAACTTAGTCAACCTTGGGGGCAAGGGGCAAAAGCTGTCCTTTAAGTCCCTTTGACCACATTAGTATAGGCCTCAAATTATGGCTGTTAAACACCCAATGAGGTTAGTTCCACCAGTCTGGTACTTTGAATTATCATGTGCTATGTAGATAAAGCTTGGGTAAAAAACAAAATATCCTCAGATAAACTTTGACTAGATATATATTTTGTTCCTTAAACTAGTTGCCTAAACTATGATCATGGACATTTTAAGATTATGTATATATTATTTTTGTCTCATCCTTTATATTTCATAACAAACCTGAACAGACTTTCATCACTTGCTTTGGCTTTCTCATTTTTTCTGTCTAGTTTGGAAAATATCTCCATTCCCTTATCCTTTTAACATCTTTTACACTCTCATTTTCTTTTTTTAATAATTATGAGACACAATAGCATTAACAAAGAAGTTTTCCATCTGTTGTGAGACTTCTTTCCTGGGGATGCTAAGCAAAGCTTATTCTCTTCCAAGGTTCTAGTTCTAAGCCAATGTTTGACTAAAGTTTTACTGGGGAACCAATGAATTTATTGAGCTTACTTACCAAGGTAACTAAGGAGTTGCTGAGGTGTATTTATGACCTGAGGGTATGCACACTGGCAAGCCTTTACCCAGCATGGGCCATGCCTTCACTTTCTAGCCTTACCCAGATTGTATATTTTAGCCCTCCCCAAATCCATGAGGCCATGTGTGATTAGGGTCAAATTGCATACAGTTGTCTCAGAAGAGTGGCTGGATACTCCTCGGTGAGGGTCCAATGACCCTGCTTGGCCCTCCTTTAATGAATGAGCACAACTGTTAACAAGCCCAATTGTGACAATGTTTAGTGATCAGGCTCAACTGAGGTCGTTATGATGGTAGTTCGTTCATGCAGAAGGGGTTGCTATATAGCATCATCTTATGTAAAGGACCTGGAATTTAAAAAGCATTTGCTGCTAAAATCCACATATGAGGGAGAATATATGTCATTTAAATTTCTGAGTCTGTGTTATTTCATTTAATACAACAGTTTTTAGATCCATCCATTTACCTGCAAATTTCATTATTCCATCTTTCTTTACTGCTGAGTAGAACTCCACTGTGTAAATATACCACATTTGTTAGCCACACTTCACTTGAGTGGCACTTAGGTTGCTTCCATCTCTTAATTATTGTGGCAAGAGCAGCAACAAACATGGTAGTACAAGTGTCTCAACAATAGGATGAGTCCTTTGGGTATATGCCAAGGACTGGTGTAACCGGTCATATGGTAGGCTCATTTTTAGTTTCTTAAGAGTTCTCCACACTGGGATTGCATGAGTTTGCAATCCCACCATCAGTGAATGAAAGTTCCCCTTTCTCCACATCCTCTTCAGCATTTGGTATCATTTGTTCCCTTGACCCTAGCCAGTCTGACTGGGGCAAGTTGATAGATACATTAGGGAGGTTTTAAATTGCCTTCCCCTAATTACTAATGATGTTGAACACTTTTTGAGATGTTTCTTAGCCATCTTTATTTCTTCATTTGAGAACTCTCTGTGTAGATCTTTAGACCATCTTTTAATTGGGTCATATGGTTTCTCAATTCTTTGTTCTTCGAGTTCTTTATAAATTCTGGATACTAAACCCTGTCAGAGATCACTGGTGAAGATTTTTTTTCCCATTCTGTG
Organism: Nannospalax galili; assembly: GCF_000622305.1. Lineage (NCBI taxonomy): Eukaryota > Metazoa > Chordata > Mammalia > Rodentia > Spalacidae > Nannospalax > Nannospalax galili. The sequence goes on along the minus strand of NW_008342018.1, from coordinate 2,893,462 downwards.
CATTTTCTCTTAACTTTTTTGATTTTTTCTTTTGCTGTGTAGAAGATTTTTAGTTTAATGAGGTCCCACTTGTTGATTGATAACCTTCGTTCCTGAGCAACTGCTATCTGATTTAGAAAATCCTTTCCTACACCCATACCGCTAAGATACTGCCAATATTTTCTTCTAATAGTTTCAGGGTTTCCAGTTTCACATTGAGGTCTTTGATCCATTTGGAGTAGACTTTTGTGAAAGGTGAAAGATTAGGATATAGTTTCATTCTTCTATAGGTGGAGATCAAGTTTTGCCAGCACCATTTGTTGAAGATGCTGTTTTTCCTCATGTATTCGTCAGGGTTCTCCAAAGAAACAGAACCAGTAGAATGAATGCATATGTATAGAGATTTATCAGCTTAGCTCACAGGATAGATTTCCAGTAGTCCAACAATGGCTGCACCACACTTGAGAGGCTGAGAATCCATAGTCACTCAGTCCACGTGGCTGGGTGGCTCAGTAGTCCCAATCTGGAGCTGAAGGTCTGATGAATTCCAAAAGATCAGCTAATCTTCAGTCTACAGCAGCAAGACGAACTCACCAGCGAGGGAGAAGGCAAGCAGCAAGAAGCCAGATGCTCTCCTCTACTGTGGCCTTTTATATGGGCTGCCATCAGAAGGTAACACCCACATTTAGGGTGTGTCTTCCATCTTCAGATGATCCAATCAAGAAGACTGCATTCATTTCAGTTAATCCCAGATCCAATCAAGTTGACACCCAAGATTAGCCATCACACCTAGATTGTATGTATCTTGGAACCTTTTGCAAATATCAAGTGGCTGAAATTGCATGTACTCAGGTTTGGAACTTCAATGATGTTCCATCGATCTGCATGTCTGTTTTTACACCAGTACCATGCTGTTTTTAAGACTTTAGCTCTGTAGTACACTTTGAGATCTGTTATAGTAATCCCCCCAGGGTTGCTCTTTGTACTCAGGTTTGCTTTGGCTATCTGGGGTCTTTTGTGCTTCCATATCAATTTAAGGATTTTTTTTTTCAAATTCAGTGAAGTATGTCATGGGGATTTTGATTGGGATTGCATTGAATCTATATATTGTTTTTGGTAGGATGGTCATTTAATGATATTAATTCTTCTGATCCAGGAGCATAGGAGATCCTTCCATCTCTTGGTGTCTTCCTCAATCTCTTTCTTTAGTCTTTTAAAATTTT
>NW_008342018.1:2888630-2890256 GCF_000622305.1 Nannospalax galili | reverse complement strand
GAATTATGTCTATGTCTGGCAAAAGCAATGTGGGGGCACATGAACCAGTCCAATTAGTGGGTAAATAAGGATAGGCCATGTTATTTCCACATACATAAATTCTTCCCCCCCCAAACAGCCTGTCTGAGAGGTCTTGACGAACCTAGAGCAGGTAGTAAACATAGCTAATCCAAGATCTACATCAAAGGAATTATTTTGAAAAGGATTAAAAAGACAAACAGATGTATTGAAGTAACGGGGCAGGACCTTAAAAGGCATGGAATAGCTACAGTTATCTGGAGAGCTGGGAACATGGGTGCGGCATTGGAGGTAGGTCTGATGTAAGGCACTGTCTCCAATAAAGGAACCGAGAAGGCCAAATAAGCACTATCGGTATACAGATTAAAAGGGGACTGTGTTATTTTTTGGAACACAGCAAGAATAGCTTGGATCTCAACTAATTGTGCAGAGCTAAAGGGTGTAGATATTTGACTTATTTGTCCATTGATCATGAAGGCTGCTCGGCCATTGGAGGAGCCATCAGTGAATACCAAATGTGCTTTAGGTATGGGGTCTCTTTTAGTTACTTTAGGAAATATAACAGGGACTGGGCTTTTGTTAAAGAATTGGACCAATTTATTTTGGGGGTAATGATTATCTAATTTTCCCTGAAATGTAACACTATTAATAGAGCACTCATCGAGGTGTCTGTTAGCCAGGAAACCTGGGAAGGACTGTAGGGGGGTATTATAACATCTGGTTCCTTCCCAAACAGTTTGCAGGATTGTTCCCTGCCGAGCTGAAGAATTTTCACTACCAATGAAGGATAAGTGGGAAGGACCTTGTTGGTTGTAGAAGGTAGATGTACCCAATAAAGAGGATTGTCTCCTTGCCAGAAGACAGCAGTGGGAAAAAGGGGGGTGGCGAAAACTATGAGAAGCAATTGCTTAGTGGGAGGAAAATAATCAATAGTTTGTTGAGAAATGGCCTCCTCCACTAGGGCAAGAGCCTTAGAAGCCTCTGGTGTAAATTGACGGGGAGAGGTGGGGTCAGCACTTCCCTTGAGTATATCAAAGAGTGGTTTTAATTCTCCTGTGGTTAATTTTAAGTAAGGCCGGAGCCAATTAATATCTCCTAAAAGGTGTTGGAAATCATTAAGTGTTTGGAGGGAATTTTTCTGAAGTTGTATTTTTTGAGAAACTATTTTATGAGGGAAAAGCTCGAAACCCAAAAAGAGCTGGGGAGGATTTAGTTGAATTTTATCTGGGGCGACTTGGAGACCCTGTTGGTGAAAGGCATGAATTAATTGCTGAGCAGCTGAGTATACTAGTTTAAGCTTGGGTCCTGCTAAGAGAACATCATCCATGTAATGGATAATATAAAGGGATGGGTACTGGAGCCAGAAAGGATCAACAATTTGAGCAACAATTTTTGGCAAAGAGTGGGGCTATTAGCCATGCCTTGAGGTAGTACCCTCCATTGAAAACGAGGCATAGGTCCAATGAAATTAACAATGGGTAAACTGAAAGCAAAGCGTTTGCAATCCTCTGGATGGAGCAGAATAGAAAAAAAGCAATCCTTAATGTCTATTATCACTTTATAATATCCCTTGGGAATAGCTACGGGGGACGGTACGCCAGGTTGCAG
>NW_008342018.1:2866507-2885076 GCF_000622305.1 Nannospalax galili | reverse complement strand
TTAGAAGGGGTTGAAGAAGTTGGTCAAAGGTTACAGCATTCTTATGGGTATAGGGTGGGGGACTGATCACCAGGTGTTCCAAGAGATTACTGCATGACTTATCTTTTCCGAGAACTGTTTGCAAGGGGAAGGGAAAGATAACCTTGCCATAAATTCTTTCTCAAGGTTACTAGTGCAGGCAGAATGTCCTGCTTAAGTCAACTGTTTGTAGAGCCATATTATATTTTTTGGTAATGAATGTTGTTTCTCCAGCTCCCGACATCACTGTAGAGATCTTTGGTGTCTTTGGTCAAATTTATTCCAAGATATTTTTGCAGCAATTGTGAATGGGAGCATTTCCCTGTATGCTTTCTCTAATTGCTTGTCATTGGTGTATAGAAATGCTACTGATTTTTTTAGATTGATTTTATAACCTGCCACTATCCTGAAAGTGTTGATCAGTTCTAGGAATTTTCTGGAGGAACCTTTGGGATCTCTTAGGTATAGTATCATATCATCTGCAAAAAGTAATAATTTGACCTCTTCTTTTCCAACTAGTACTCCTTTAATTTCCTTCTCCTGTGTTGTTGCTCTAACAAGAGTCTCAAGCACTATGTTGAAAAAGAGTGGAGATAGTGGACATCCTTTTCTGGTTCCTGAATTTAATGGTTATGCTTCCGGTTTTTCTCCATTTAGAATGATGTTGGCTATGAGTTTGTTTTATATAACTTTAATTATGTTGAGGTACATTCCTTTCAGTCCAATTCCCTCTAGGACTTTGAACATAAATGCATACTGAATTTTGTCAAAAGCCTTTCTACATCTGTTGCGATGACAATGTGTTTTTTTGTCTTTGAGGGTCTTTTTTTCCCTTTATTCTTTGGTTTTTGAGTTCTTTATATATTCTGGATGTTTTACCTCTGTTAGATGTGTTGCTGATGAAGATTCTTTCCCACTCTGTGGGTTTTCTCCTCACTTCCTTGGTTGTTCTGCTATAAAGAGGCTTTTAAGTTTAATGAGGTCCCACTTTTGATTGTCAACTTTAATGCCTAAGCAACTGTTATCTGACTTAAAACGTTCTTTCCTACACCTGTATCTTGTAGCTTATTGCCAATGTTTTCTTCTAACAGTTTCAGAATTTCATGTTTCACATTAAGGTGTTCGATTCATTTGGATCTGATTTTAGTGCAAGGTGAATGCAAAGGATCTATTTTCATTCTTCTACAGGTATAGATCTAGTTTTCCCAGCACCATTTATTAAAGATGATGTCTTTCCTCCAATATGTGTTCTTGGCACTTTTGTTAAATATCATGTGGATGAAATTATATGTTCTCATGTTTGAGACTTCAGTCATGTTCCATTGAATGGTGTCTCTCACCATGCACAAAAGTCAACTCCAAATGAATCAGACCTCAGTATGCAACCTGAGACTCTGAAACTGCTTGTGGAAATCATATACAGCACCCTGGAAGATTCTGGCATAGGAAAGGACTTTCTGAATAGGGCTTCAGTTTCACAAGAATTAGGATCAAATATTGTGACCTCATTAAACTGAGACGCTTCTTTAAAGCAAAGTAAATATCCAAGAAAACAAAAAGAAAACCCACTAAGCAGCAGAAAATCTTCACCTGCTACACTTCTGACATAGGATTAATATCCAGAATATGCAAAGAACTCAAAAACATATAAACAAGAAAGTAAACCACCCAATAAAAAGATGGGTAAGTACCTTAATAGTGAGTTCTCTAACAATCATATAAGAATCCCTAAGAAACACCTTAAAAATGCTCAACATCCTTAGTAATTAGAGAAATGCAAATCAAAACCACTTTAAGAACTCATCTTAACCTATTCATACTGACTAAGATCAAGAGAACAAAAGATACCAAATGCTTGTAAGGATGTGGAAAAACAGGAACTCTCATTCATTGCTGGGGAATTAAAAATTTATTCAACCACCACAAAAGCAGTGTGGAGAACAGTTAAAAACTACAAATGAATCTAAAATGTGATCTGGTTATACTAATCTTGCATACAGCCAATGAATTCATCTGACTGTAGAAATGCTTGTATGTTCGTATTTCTTGCGGTTATTTTCAAAGTAACTAAGAAATGGAAATTACCAAAATCTCCCTCTACCAAGGAATAGATCATGGATAACTGATGCATTTATAAAATGGGGTTCTACTCAGTGGTTAGGAAATAAGAAATCATCAAATTATCAGGTAAGTTGGTAGAACTAGAAACTGTTAAGTGAAGTAATGCAGCCTTAGAAAAATAAGCAACATATGTTTTCCCTCATTTGTGGATCTTAGCACCAATCCTTTATATGTGATGGACTACATATCCATATCCTGATGGAACAGGAAGAGCCAGGAAAGGAACCTTTGAAGTAAAGGGAAAGACAAGTCTGTGATGGGGGATAGTATTAAACAGATCTTGCCAAGGAGGAAATGGCAAAATGGAGATATTCAACTGGGAAGGGAGGAGGAGGGAGGAACACACAAGGAACCATGGAGATAAAAGAAAAGAACCCATAAAAAGCAAATAATAATAGGAGACAGGTATTATCAGGTGAAAATGGTGGTACTTTAACTGGCAATGGAGAGGGAGGGTAGAGAGGGAGAGAGAGATGAGAGATAAATAAATCTTAGATGGTTAAAATCCAGAGAGAAATGCATTAACCCCTCCCCCCAAAACCCTGAAAAATACACATCCAATATTTGAGCCTGGGTGCATGTGTATATCAGAAAACGACATGATAAGGAACACGATGCCAGACTGGAGAAATCTTCGTTTTGGGTTAGAGTAGTCAAAGAAATTCCCCAAATAACACAGTCTATTGCCATATCCCTTGGTTACTCCCCATAAATTGAAGATAAGACCCCTTTGTTGAAGACAGGACATACTTCAAACAAAGGAATTGAAGCAATGGAGCTGAAACTGAACTGGTAATTTCTTCTCTGAAGTCTAGCTCTCATAGTTCTTGAGGATACTGTGCAAGTTATTAAAGGAGAAAATCAATCAATGCTTCAACCCAGGTTTAAAACCTAGTAACCACACAGAATGCCACAGCAATCTTCCTCTATTGGTCAATAGTAGCACTTTTATATAGGGGGTAATCAACAGCTGTCTAATTGGATTTAACACCCTTTCAGTAGGAGGGAACTCATAGGTAGCACTATAAATGTAGCCAAATGCACGTCTGGAAGGTCCTTGATCCTAGAGAAAACACTATCTTTGTAATATTTCTAAATAAGTGAAATTTCTTATTATATGGTAAATATCGATCCTTATAATTACACACAATATACTGCAAACCACTCTTCAAAGAAGCTTCTCTTTGCAACAGATGTTTCACAACTGGCCATACACAGAGAATATGTGTGTGAGAGATGCCCAATGCTAAGGGACACATTCTACAGTGCAACTTCAACATCTAAGGCTCATGAAACATAGTGGAACAGGTGTTAGCAGAATACTATTACATCCCTCAAATCACACCAGCAATGCACTCAGAAGGGGCAACTGACAAATTTTAGAGAATAAGATAGTAGAGTATATGTCCCTTGATAGGACCCCTACATTAAATCTCACCCACCCATGGTTTAAGTGTTTCTGCTTGCAGAAGAATGGGTAGAAAAGACTTTAATTGCCTGGGTTAGTGAATGAACAAAAGGAAACAGATTTTCAGGTCTCTGGGAACTTGCTCACATGATCCTGCAAGAATGATGACAGTGTTAAGGTTCAGATAGCCCTGCTCCCTCACCAACAGGGTCTCAAAGACTTCTCAAGCTCCTGAGAAAAGGGAACCAAGCTGATAAGCACCTTGGTCGTTGAAGTCAAGAGATGCAGACTTTCCTCCAGTGTTTGGCCAACACAGCAGGCTTCCCCTTTGATCTCTAAAGAGAACAGGTTTTTCACCTTGTTGCAAAATTAAAACAGTTCATTTTCTCCTATGATTACACATTTCACCTACAGTGAAAAGCTCATTAGTAGAACACCTATGACTGGAAAATAAGATATTAATTTCAACTGTAGTTTTCCATGATGCCCATATATATATTTACATATAGAGAAAGTTAAAATTTTCCAAACACTATTATGTATTATTTTGTATTTTTTCAGATAAAAAATTTTCACTGTGTAAGATAATACCTTTGAGGGGCTGGAGAGACAGCTCAGTGGTTAAAAGAACTGACTGTTTTCATAGAAGAAGCATGGTTTGAATTCCAGCATCCAAGGGAGGCTAATAACTGTTGTAATTCTAGTTCGAGGGGATCCAATGTCTTTTTCTTTCCTCTGTAGGTGTTGCACGACATGGGTGCACTCACATGCATGCAGACAATATACACATAAAAAATAAAAATAATAAATACAAAAGATAACCCCTTGAGAAATATTAATATTCAGCTTTTATAACATGCCTTTAGAAATGTAGTGTTGATGTACTAAGTGAAAGTATCAATTGTCACATGCAGTGACCATATATCAAGGAATTATATTAGCATTCAGTAGAACAGCAGGTCCATTTGTTCAAATGCTCACTGAACATATGAGTGATTTTTTTCTAACAAGGTCCCTAGGGTAACAACTTGCATCCATCATCGCCTACATCCTGACTGGAGGATAACTATTTTAAACTGTGCTAGAATGTCATGTTTTAGGATGGAAATAAAGTATATGTCAGAAGCTAGAGAGAAGTTTAATGTTAGAGTGTATAATGAGAAAAATATGACAGAAGCCAGCAACTGCTGATCACTCAGATATTCATTTTTGTTTTCATAGTTTATATATCGTAGTTAAATATGAAAAAATCATTATTTCCTGAGACTATTATTTGTGGTCACAGACATTTTTATTTTAAAAAGTTTATATAATTACACATTTTGATTTCCAAATGGATATAAAACACACATGTATTTTATGTATGCGCATAAAATAAAATATAGGAGCATTTTACCAAATTAATTAATTGACTCAATAGATTAATTTCCTTGAGTTTACACTCTAGTAGAGAATAAAATTTTAAATTAGCTAAGGTGGCAGAAGACATAAATGAGGTGATACCAATGTTTTAAAGTTTTATAAATAAATTATTTCCATTTGAATACTTTATAGCTAGGTCTTGTTAAAAAACAATTGAAGATGATAATGATGATGATGATGATGATGATGATGATGATGATGATGATGAAAATGATGGAAAATCATTCTTTGGAATAGATTTTGTTAAATAATACTCCATGTTAAATGGTACACCTGAGAAATATCTGCACAGGTCATAAAGAAGTAGAAGTCAATGCTAATTTAAGAACAGAATCTGAAATGTGAGAACAAGCCAGTAATAACCTGGAAGCCTGAGGTCCAGCTACACACTCAGAAGTTCTTGACCCATGGAAGTCTTGAAGTTTTAAAATGCTTTATAAGCCACTGAGCTTGTAATTATTTGTAACTCAACAAAAACTAATGGATATATTTACCTAGACTTAACATCAGTGTATGTGACAGAGAATCTTGAAAATAGAATTAACATTCTATGATTTTGTATATAAAACTTGACTTCAATATTTGATATTCACTAATGAAGTTGAAATATCACCATTTCCATCAGATAATATAAAGGAAAAAAGTCCAATAATTCAGAAATATGCTAAATAACTAATTCTTCAGTTGCACCATACCAAAAACTGTAATAGAAAAGTACTATCTTAGTTATTTTTCTCCTTTCTGTGATAAAATGTCCAGTCCAATGCAATTTGAGAGAAAAGGATTTAGTTGATTTACAGTTCCAGAAGGATACAGTCCATTATGTTAGGGAAGACCTGACAAAAGGTCTTCCTGGTTAGGTCACCTTGCCAGGAGCAACAGCCAGGCTGGTCATTCACAATTAGGAAGGAAAGAGAATGAACGGATAGCTGAAACCAGGTTATAAAACCACAAGGACCTCCTCCGGTAATTCTTTCCCCCAGAGAGATCCCATGTAATAAATTTCCCAAACACCAACACCCAAATTGGACAGAGTGTTTAAGCATGTGAGTTTATTGGGAATAGATTACATTCAAACTACAACAGGAACAATTCATTCCATAGGGGATTAAGAGATATGTAGTAGACCATTGTTGGAAGATTCTTATGCCATTCCATCTGTAATGAGCATATTATCATAGGCAATGCAATGTGGAGATGAGTTCTTTAGATTTAATGAGATTACCCGGATTAAAATAAAAGAAAGCTGTCCTGGGGTTGATTTTGCAGGGATAGTTGATTCACCACTATGTAGACAAAAGTGAAAGGTAAGAGTTTGATATCTAATGTCTCAACTAATTGATAAATCTGACATTTTGTTGAGTAAATTCTAGATCTGGTGATCGACCCCCCATAAGAACTGATACAGAATGGAGTTAGATTTTGTGAAGCTGTTACAATGCAAGACTGTCCTCAGTAATAGAGAAATCTTAATCTTTCCATCCATGCAGGCCCCAACACTCACAACCCTCCTAAAGAACTTAGGGACCATTAATGAGATTACAATATTATACAATCATGTGTTTTATTGAAATTATTAATTACTGACTACATGGATGCTAATGTGTAGTTACCAACATTTCATCAGAAAATAATCATAGCATAACATTGAGTTAAATAAATGTGTAATGCTAAATTGTTGCCAAATAATGCTAATTATGCTTCCTTAAAAAAAAAGCAATCATTGATTTTGGTTTGTAAGTCTATCTTCAGTTTAGGAAAGGATGAACTAAACATTTTGTCTCTCACTTCAGCATTATCTGTGGTGGAGAAAGAACTCAAGAAGAACTGGAACAGCTACTTTGAGTCATATGCAATTTGGAAACTTGTGTAAGCTATCACGCAGGAGCTGATGCTGCTCAGGGGCCCACGAGCACCTTAGTATCTCAACAATGTTGTTTGACATCACATGTTAGGGCACATATTTTCTATGATATAATAATGTCAGGTGATTTAAGAGAATAAATTATAGTATTCTTATTGCCAAGACAAAATATGACATGTTACATAATTTATAAGGAAAAAAACTTATTTTTCACAGTTTTGGTTTGTCCCGACCTGCAGGACAGTCAACATGGGTACCTGAAGGGAGGAGAGGGGATGGAAAGGGACAAGTGACGCGAAGAATGGAGACAAGACAGGCTTTCTGATCAAGTCTCATTTATTGAACACCTACACAAAGTTTTTATAGAGAGGGAAAAGGGAAAGCTTGGCAGGGACAAATCTATTGAGGCAGAGCAATTCTATTAACAGAACAATTATCATAATTACACCACACGAATTGATCACAGAGTATATTCCATAGTAACACCACAATTCTATAGCAAGTTATAAATCAATTATAAGGTTACACCTGCATGATTACAAGGTAATACAAAAAAGTTTCTTAGGCAGTTCCATGAGAAATGAGGGAGTCTCTCAAGTGGTAAGTGCCCAAGTTAGAACAACATGTTTGTGAAGCTTTCAAGTATGGTCATCTGGTTAATCTCAAACCAGGTCAGCCTTGACGTCTGGAAACAGCTTTGCCAGGAACCAGGTCTTGTTATATTCTGGGGTGGGGGCCTAACAGAACACCATAGTAACATCACAATTCTATAGTAAGGCCACAAATCAATTGTAAGGTTATACCTATATGATTACAAAGTAATACAGAAAGTTTCTTAGGCAGTTCCATGAGAAATGAAGGAGTCTCTCAAGCGGTAAGTGCCCAAGTTAGAATAACATGTTTGTGAGGCTTTCAAGTATAATCATCTGGTTAATCTCAAACCAGGTCCACCTTGATGTCTGAAAAACAGCTTTGCCAGGAATCAGGTCTTGCTATTTCCTGGGGTGGGGGCCTACAGCTCTTCACATTGGTTGACTAGAATTCCAAGTTCCAGAAGATCTAGTCTGGTGAGAGTAAGTCTCTGTTTTGAGCATGGTATCTCTTGCTGTGTCCTCATGTGAAACACAGAAGAAAAGCAAACAGAAAATAACCTAATGATTTTTTTACAGCTCTTGAAGGTCACTTGTTGCGTTCATGGCTTCTCATCATCACCCAAGCACCTTCTAAAATCCCGATCTGTTGAAGCTATTGCTTTGAGACTTAAATTCATACACATGAATTTTGGAGCTGCACATGCATTCAGTTCATAAAAGATGACATGTTAAAGATCTCTGTCTCATTTAACAAAGGAAAGTTGACAGACCCACTCATCACTGGTTGCTTTTCCAGATGTTGGACTCTAAATGGGAAGAGCAACGTATAGTACCTGGGAGAATCCCTCCAGTAGATTTCTAGGCAATGGTTTTAGAATGATGCAATTGAAAAAAGCAAAAGTTAGTTTGTGTTTTTTCTACCTCAAAAGTGGTAATAAAGGGGGAGACATCTCAATAACAATTTTTTTTAATGAATGTCACAATCAAAATCTTCAATTTTGGTGAAGAGAAGTTGCTTTTTCTCACTTCCTTTCTGCTTCATTCTCTGCCGGAACAAAATGAATGCGGTGGGGGAAGGAGAGGAGATATGATCAACATACATTAATGTGTGAAAGATATTTTTAAAGAATACATTTTAAAAACTTGGCAATCCCCCCCAATACCTAAGTTGATCATGCTCCAGAGAATAACCTTCCATCTGTAATCTTGCAAGAAACTCTAATTGAAGAATTGAATCAACAAAAAGATATGAAAGTAGAAAAGTAGTAGTATCTCTATTCACATATTATCCATTCAAATGCTTTGATCTAAATACTTAATGAATCATACAAGTCTTTAAATTAGGGATAATTTGGAAATGATTTTTGATATGCTAAGGGACAAATATATAATGCCAAGTATTCTACTTAAGGATTAAACCTTTAACATTGCAAATTATGTGTACCCATAAAACAATATGATTATAAATCTACCCATAAACACTCAAAATAACTGTAAAAATCATACTGAATTGGTAACAATACAAAGTTAGAGGAATTTTACAAATGAGGAAAATTTCAAATGTATTCATATTTATCACTGACTGCATCTAAATATTTCAATATATCTCTCACTCTTTTCGTCTTGGAAAATAAGTGAGTGCTGAATTACAATTATCATAGTAACTGCTTTTCTTATATTCAAACGCTGAGTTCTGAATCAACAATAAAGCTTCAAATCAGTTAGTTTACATACCTTGCAGAAGTACAGAAGTAAAAACCCTCTGTAATTACTGGCAGTTGAATAATGAATAACTTGTGCATGTTCAAACAGTTGCATTAATGTGACACATAGATTCATGAACATTTATGAGCAATTAATATTCTGAAAGCTAGTAGAACAGTAGGTGTCTTATACTCCCCAAAGTGAAGCTATTTACTTGCACTAACCAAACTAACTACTCATGTTTAATTCTTTGATTTTCTCTATTAATACTAATTTAATGTATTAAAATTACAAATCAATTTTACATTCATTATTGGTATGTTAAATTTAACATGGAAATGGAAGCAGTTGTTCATCGATATCTAGAATAACTTCATTACCTATCAGACTACCTTAATCCATTCATTTCTCTATCAATGATTCTTCTTATCACAGGGAAAATATTTAATCAGAATCTCAAAGTAAATGGTAATGCTTCCTTTCAAATTTTTTTTTCCATTTATGCCATTAGCTACAGAAAAATAACATAAAAGGTGAAAGATCTTTGCTGTAACTGAAACTGAACTCAGTGTTTCATCGCTTTGCTCTACAGTATAGCCACATGTGTGTATACTGATATACATGTATGTATATGTGCTTATGTTGTCTGTATGATTGTAATTTGGACAGAATTATCTCACTCTTGATCTCAGACTAGCCTGAAAATCACCAGGTCTTCAAGAGTGCTCTCAAATTTGTAATAAAACAAAAGTTTTTGGGAATCTATAATGCCTGATGTTACCTTTTTAATTTTCATAACTATTTCTATTGAAATAATGTCATAATTTTCATAATTATTTATGTACAAAATAATCTTTTTAATCATAATTTTGAACAATCCCTTAAGATTTTCCTGCATTCAATTTTAAAAACAACTCTAAAAGTTTCAGTTTTGAATATTAAATACTCAAATATTTAATATTTGCATGCAGACAAATATGTACTAGAAGCTACTAATTAGTATTATTTCTAATATTATTTTATACTTCCACTGCAGTATAGACTCTATGAGATTTCAAATGTATGTAAACATCAATGAAATTCAAAATTCTGAGAATCATTCTTAATAGCATTTCAAAACTATATGCACTATTTTTCTTCAAAAGCACTAAGGCACTAAGATCAAGCATGATGGCTAACCATGATGGCTCACCAGGAGGCCATCCTGGTCTACATAGTGAATTCCAGGTCAGCTGGGGTTACAGCGAGACCCATCTCACAAAGAAACAAACAAAGAAACAAACACTGTTCCTTCATTCCTCAACAGCCATTTAAATTTCAACTAAATACACAAAATATTAGAAATGTTCTTTCTTGCAATACTAACGTTTGAATCTCTGGCTTATATAGCCTGGAAAAGCAATTTTCAATTAAACTTCACCCCCAGCCTGAAAACAATGTAAAAACATTATTTTTACTTTATGTATATGAATGTTTCTTCTGCATTTGTACAAGTGCACCATGCCATTCAGTACCCATGAAGGCCAGAAGAGGGTGTCAGATTCTTTGGAATGGGAGTTATGGATGGTTGTTAACCACCAAGTGGGTGCTGGGAATAGAATCCAGGTCTCTGACAAGAATAGCCATTTCTCTGAAATGCTCAGCTGTCTCTCTAGACCCTGAAAACAACTTTTAAGCCCAGTTTTCTAATAGTTTTAACAATGTTTGCTCTATTATAAGTGAAATGCCTTTGACATATTACAAAATGTTACCATATCAATAGAGTTAAAATCTGGCAAAGCGATCATTTATAGAAGTAGAAAAAGCAGGACATATCATAGGCAAAGTTACTTTTCATTTAAGTAAAAATAGGCTATGTATTTTAGAATGAATGCATGTGCCAGTTTGTTTATGCCTGTAAACTGGACAGTCACACTCATGTATACTGCATGCATTCACACACACACACACACACACACACACACACACACACATCCACACAGATACATAAACTGCATAAACTCACACAAAACACACGTATGATTGAAAATAATTTTCATATGCTCAGACTCGCCTATGTTTTAGGAAAAACGTAGTAGGAAAAATTATAAAATATTGCACAGGAAATAATTATGTATTATATCAAAGAACCTTATGATTGTAAACATTAAAATTGTGTATAAATAGATTTTATGAATTATAACTGAGGAAACAGAAGTCCCAGAACCTCTATTTTTATAGATTCACAACTTAAAATCCACATTTGTAAGTGAAAATGTTGCATCTTACTTGATAGTACTGTTTCATAGACAAATCCTACAAAGACAATGCATCATTGATGCTGTTTGTTTCCTAAATGACTGGGTGGGTATGGAACATACACAGAAGGAGAATAGCAGAAAGGAGAAATGTTGACCAATGACATAAGGCAGGGTGACATCAAGGTACTTTATATGGCTTAGAATGCAGCTAAAAGTTTGACTAGAAGGGAATTCCCCTATTCAAGAATTATAAGAGAAACAAGGAAACAGAGTTCCAGGCAGCTAGGCAGTTACTAAAGTAATAAATAGCAGTGGTGAAAGCATACCCAAATCCCACATAAGGTCATGCTAGGCAAAAATCCCAACATAGAAGTGGAAGAGTGGATTGGTAAGCCCAACCCTAGCAGAGAAACCCTTGGCAATTGATAGATATTGGAAGAGGGAGAGTCTGTTTCTCTGGGTAGGTGAACCCTGTTCCAGTAGATTAAGCCACATGGAAGTATACTTGGTGACACACATTTGGCTCCATAGACCTTAATATATGTAATCTATCTATCTATCTATCTATCTATCATCTATCTATCTATCTATCTATCTATCTATCTATAATATCTATCTATCATCTATCTATCATCTATCATCATCTATTTATGATCTATTTCTACCTCTATCTTGATAGAGATAGTTAGAGGTAGAGATAGATATAGATAGAGAAAACATACACACACATATAATATGTATATATACAGGAGTTCATGAAATCAGTTTGGTATGATAAGGGGTATGTAGATAGGAGAGGGGTTGTCTGTCTATCTATCTATCTATCTATCTATCTATCTATCATCTATCTATCTATCATCTATTTTTCTATCTCTCATCTAACTCTCATCTATCTATCATCTATCTGTCATCTATTATCTATTTCTCTACCTCTGTGTAAAAGATAGTTAGAGGTAGAGATACAGATACACATACACACATATAATATGTATATATACAGGAGTTCATGAAATCAGGTGGGGATGGCAATGGGCATGTAGATAGGGGAGGGGTTCTAAATATTGAAATATATTGTATATGATTGGCAAAAATTCAGATTCAAAATTAAAATAAGAATTTTAAAAGAAAAAGGATAGTGGAATGCAGCAAATAAAAGAGGATAATTTGTTAACTACAGAATTCTAACAAATAATAACAATGACAATAAAGCTAAGTTTTGTGAAGTAAATATTTGTATGTGTGTATTTGTATGTATGTAACATGCTATATGTGTATATGTGTGACTGTGAGCACCCATGCATATGCATGTGTAGGCCAGATAGGTTTGTCAGCATCCTACTCCACAGCACTTTTTCATAATGCCTTGTGACATGGTCTCTTTGTGAAGGATAAGCTTTCCATTTCAGACTGGCTGCAAACTTCCAGGATACTCTTGTCTCCATCTCACAATGCTGCCATGCCTGGCTTTTATCATGATGCTGTTTCAAACTCGGGTCCTCATGCTTGCAGAACAAGCACTCTAACTCATTGAGCAATCTCCCCATCCTCTAAAACAATATTTCCAATGTACATTATTTTTAAAAAGACAAGAGAGTTTGTGAAATAAGATCTTTATTCAGCATGTCTACATTTCTGTGTCTTACTAGGATAGAATTCAATAAGGAAGATGAAAGAACAGATGTAATTCATGAAGTGACAAAGAAGTATACAGGAAGATGGAAGTCTGTAGCAAATAATCTGATAATTCAAGAAGGGAGACATATTTACAAAAGAAATGTAGAACTAAGCAAACATTTATTTATAATGCAAATGTTATTCAAAGAATTTATAAAACTAGATTTTCTAAAAGTGTATGCTAAAATCCAAAATTTTAGTATTGATGTAATAAAAAAGAGCAGAATGAAAAAGTAACCTCAGAAATCCCACACCAATGGTTATTAATATTAAGACAACAATGATTGAAGACAGGTAGTAAAGCTGATACAATTATTATTTTGATACATTTACATGCATGTCTGTATATGCATAAAATATTAACAGTCATTTTTCAATTTATGTCTTTAGAGAACAAAATAAAAGAATGTTAAATTACATTGATATTGTCCATAACCATGAATACAAAAAAAAATCAACTAGAATACAACTCAGTGCTTGAAAGCAGGGACTCAGCCACAGCAGTGCACTTGCTACAGCTTGTCAGATCAACCTCTATAAAAGAACCCAGTCTCCTGGAAAATATGATGACTTTCACAGACCTAAACTACTGTACTGAGGTAATGGAATGGGTAGATTTGTCCACTCCATCTATCTTACATCCTAAAAACTTCCAACAAATCCTGGACCAAAGCATCATTAATCTTGATGGTAAGAGCTACTGAATGCGGCTGTATATTACATCAGCAAAGAGACAGTAGCACAGGTGGCTGTCAGACTAGTAGTATTTAGTGAGGAACTAGACATAAATTCCCAATAATAAATTACAGACAGAAATGTTAGTCAAGTTAGTAAAGCAATATATGTTTTATCTAATAAATATGTGCATGTATATTTGTATTAGCCTAGAAATACATATACCCTTTTATCTTGAATTTATAATAACATGATAATAGTATTTATTCTTATGTTAATTAAAATATTTTTATTCTGAAGATATGTTTAAATTATATATAAATATCATTTAGAGTGATAAATTTGTCATGTCTTTTTTGTTAAAAGCTTGATATTTAATCATTTCACAATCAGAATATATAAATACTGTAAAATCATCCATTACTTTTGTATGGTTTTTATTTGTCCTCTTAGAAATACATATCATAGATATTTATGAGTGAAATAACTTTATAACATAAATAACAGAATGATCTACATAATGTGTTATTATAGTTAGAAAATTGCAAAATTATTCAAATCTTCAATTTGTGTTCTTTTCTAAAACATAATAATTAAGGAAAAAATGTTATCAGCTGAGTGGAACACACTGCTTTTGAAGAACATCTGTGATCACTTTATCAGATTTGCTCACATAACGTTCTTTTCATAAAACTAACTGTACTATTTAATACAGGAGTGTGAACAGGGCCATATTTTTTCCACACCCTGTGCTAGATAGCTTCAACTGTCAACTTGACAAACTGGACAGAGAAAAACTCAGCTGGAGTATTTCCTCTATTGGAATTGCCCATGGGACTGTCTGTGAGGCATTTAGATGATCACTGAGTGATAGGCGAGGTCCCAGCCTATGGTGGGTGGTGTCACCCTTAGGCAGACGGTCCTAGGTTGTATAAGAAAGCAGAAATACACACACACAGGCCAGTGGACAATTCCAGAAGCAGTGTTCCTCCGTGGTCTGGGCTTCAGTTACTGCTTCCAGATTCTTACCAGGAGTTCCTGCCCCATATTCCCTCTCTGCTGGATTATAACCTGGGAGTTGTCAGTGAAATACACCCATTCCTTTGAAAGTTTGGTTTTTGTTTTTCAGCAATAAAAAATTAACTAAGACACATCCACAGATCTTCCTCTTTCTCAACAGGGAATATAAAATGTAAGTTCCAACCAGGGTCATTGGGGAGTCATTATAGAATTCTTCTCTCACATGAACATTGAATAAAATCTTTAAAAAATGTAGGTTCTCATGTATGTGTGTGTATATAAACACATAATAATGGTCTCTGTATGTGGTGAGTCACATATAATGGATTTATCCCATAAAATAATGTTACAAACAAAATTTTCATATCACTTAGTAATCTTTTTCTACCATATATATGTTTATGTATGTTTAGATACACCAATACCATTGGGTGTCATTTTGCCTACGTTATTGGATGGCTATAAAGGATTGTACCTTGGAAGGAAAATGTTGCTACACAGTCAAGGTATTAGACTGAAACATCTATTCTGTGTCAATTCACTCCTGAGTATATCCTGAGAGATGCAAAATGTACCACCCGGAAATGAAACTGCTTTCTTAAATAAATAAGATAAATAATGTTTTTCCAAAGCTAAGGGAAAATTTGGACTTTTCTCTAATATTCTAATAAATCACACGAATAGAATTTGGAGATATAGGTAGAAAAATTACTGTGTCTTTTTATAAAGATATCATATAAAATCAACTGAAACATTTTAAAGTATTTGAACATAAGAAAATTAATTAATTGCATTGAAATCTTATATTCCAACATATTTTATGTACATCACCAAGTACTTTTACAGTCTGTATCTTACATGTAAAAGAAACAACCAGAATTTACCTCATTTTTAATGATTTATAAATTGAATCCTGTAATTTACATGTACTATAGTCTGATGGTATTTAGATGCCATATATATGCATATATATTTATAAACATACACATATATGTATGTATAATATATTGTCTATAATGGCTGATTTGTGTCCCTAAATGCCTCTCAGTGTGAATGCATCTAGTGGGCCTATCAAATCCCAACCCTGTAAGGTACTGTCTTTCCTCCTCTCAGCAGCCATCAAAAGCCAACAGTTACTAATTTTGACTTGGAATTCCATAACCATTTCCCCATATATGTGCTGGGATTCTGTCTGATTTGTGATTGTACAGCACTTATGCATGTTATCACCATTTCTATGAGTAACTGACCAGCTGTGTGGAAGTCTCTGCTTCCTTGTGGTCGTCTGCCCCTCTGGCTCTTATAATCTTTTCTTCTCCTCTTCCACAATGATTCTTGGGAATAGAGTGGCAAAGGTATGAAATAAATGTCCTAATCAGGAATAAGAAGTCTACACATTGGCCAATTGTAGGTTCCTGTGTTGATGGCAATCTGCCATATAAGGAAACTTCTGATAAGAGTTGGAGATAAATTCATTTGATGTATAGAAGTTTCATTAAAGATGTGTCACATAGGGTTGAGTCTCTCTGACACTTATTCCCCAAGGTTTAACAGTTCTGGAACTCTGGAATTGTCTCCATATATTTCAAAAAAAAAGCCTCTTTAATGAGGAGTGAAAGGTACACTTGTCTATAAATATGACAATGCATATTTAGAATAAAGTAGGAATATTGCAAAAGTAGTGTTTTCTTATTCTTTTTTTTTAAATCTATGACCTCTCCAGTCATGTGTATTTGGCTATGTTTACTGTACCACACATGAATTCCTTCCCATTTAGATGTCCTTAATTCCAGTTAAACAGATGCTGATTACCCCAAGATAAAAGTACTACTATTGGGGATTCCAGAAACCAGCCTCTTCCTTGCTAAGAGATGGAAGCAACCTAAGTTTTCCTCAATTGACAAGTGGATTATAAAAATGTGGTACATTTACCCCAGTCACCACTCATCAAAGAAACTTATTTTGTACCAGTAGGAGACTATTACCAAATAATCACAATTGGTCACACACAGACATTGTCTATGAATTTCCCAGGCCTAGGCAACACATCTACAATGCAACATCTATACCTAAGGCACACAGAACAAAAACAGGGGTAAAGAAGAGCACACAAATAAACATCTAAATTATTATTAATGAAGCTCCCTCATGCAACAGAGGGCCAGGAACACAAAAGATAACAAACGGCCAAAGTGTAGAGATTAAGAGTTTGCAGAATTCTGGTCCTTGGACCAGACTCCTATATTAAACTTCTCCCACTCATGGCTTAGGGACCATCACAGAAGTGGAGGTAGAAATATTGTAAAATCCAGGGACAAGGTGCAGAACCTTATGGAAAGAGTCTTACGAGCACCTGGGAACTTGCTCATATGATTCTATGGCAATGGTGTCAGCATACATAAGTCCCATGCAAACTCAGGCAGATAAAAACCCAGCATAGAACTGAGAAAATGAACAGCACACCCCAATCTTGCCAACTGATTGCTGCTAGATGAGGAAGAGTTGATCTTCCTAAAACAAGGGACTCTAGATAGGCTGACTAGACCTCAGTGAATGGACTTGAACTGGGGAGCATCTGGAGGACAGTGACTTGACACAGGGGACCTTAACAGGGATGACAGAGTATATGGGTTCCAGTGGATGGGTATGGTAGGGTGCCAGTCCTGATGGGGATATAAAGATGATTAAGATTGTTTGAGATGTGCTGTATGAAATAAATTCAATAAAAACAAATTTTAAAAAATGTACCACTATTGCACCAATATCTATAGCTTGCTGGACCAGTCATTGGTTTTTAGGTTTTACAGCCAGGTAGGGCCATTGATTGGTTTTCTTCCTTGTCAGTTTGGGTAGTATCCTTTGTTAACATGGGAGTTACTCTTCAGGAAGGAGGCTTGCAGTTCAGTTCCAGCTCCATTGCTCCAAGTCCTGTGTCTGAATTCAGCAATAGGGTCAAGTTCTAGGAGGAAATCAAGGCCTGAAGCAATAACCTGTGTTATTTCGGGAGTCTCTCTTGGACTGCTTTGACCAATAAATTGGAGGGAGATTTCTTCTGCATGACACTGTGGTTTTTTGTTATATAATTTCTATCTATACAAACTCACTTATAAATTTATTGTATGCGTATTTTTCGGTAGGATTTTTGAACATTTCCTTCTAGTTTTCTAAGCTTTACTTATCTCTCTTCTGCCTCTTTTTGTGTGACCATTCCTACTTCTTCTCGAGGTACTTCCAATTACACATTTCTTCCTGTCTCCTATGATCCCTCTCTCATGAGATCCTTCTTCCACTTTACTGTGATGATTTCTTTCTATTTTCCTGAATCCTGAAATTATGTCAGGATTTAAAATAACATTTGAGAATGTGGTGCTAGATCCACAAATGAGCAAGAACATATGCCATTTGTTTTTGTGAGTCTGTGTTGCTTCACTTAATATAACAGCTTCTAGTCCCATTCATTTATCTGCAAATTTCATGATTTCATTTTTCTTTACCACTGAGTAAAAGTTCATTGTGTAAATGACCACATTTTCATTATCCATTCAAAAGTTGAGAGCCTTTAGGTTGTTTCTATTTCTTAGTTATTGTTAAAAGAGTAGCAACAGGAACTGCTCTTCCAAAGGACCTGGTTTCAATTTCCAGCACCTACACGGCAGCAAACAACTGTTCATTACTCCAATGCCATTGTATCTGACACCCTCTTCTGGCCTCTGTTAATTTCACATGACATGAGTACACTTACATGCATGTAGGCAAAACACGCATATACATAAAATAAAAATAAATAAATTAAAAACTTTAGGGGAAAAAAGAGCAACAACAGCCATGGT